>NC_056735.1:1793298215-1793584810 GCF_019279795.1 Protopterus annectens | reverse complement strand
CTAATCTTTGCAATGCTTTAGCATTGATGCCTCACATGCACTATTTAGAACAACTTTATTAAATGCAGCACAACAGTAATGTGGTACTGCATTAGCACTTGACACTAATCTTTTGCAATGCTTTAGCATTGATGCCTCACATGCACTATTTAGAACAACTTTATTAAATGTGCACAATTTTAACAGTGACATGGGTACACATATAGTTGCAGAAAATAAACCAAACTACTATAAACTTTTTTCATTATTAATGTTTTTTATGTTGTACATGGTTTTTTTTTTAACTCATTACATCAGAGTGATGCCTCCAGGTGCTTCTGCTGTTAACTCCTACTGATGCCCCTAGGCGTCAAATATTGCTTGTTCATATTTGCATCAGTAATTCTAAAACCATGCCATGTACAAGGTTTTAAAATATTTCATCTTAAAGCTTACACAACACCAAACTCAACTGCATTAATATTTGACTCCTGTCTAATGCAGGCAAATAGATATTAACTGTTGTTTTTATGATGTTAATTGATATAGATTTTTCTAAATATCTCAGCAACCAAGTAACCCAGACAGGACTCCATAGCCTCGTATGAAAGCTCACAGCTAGACGAATAAATTGCTTCTAACAGTATGTATGCAACTTGAGTGGTTGCCGAGATATTGTAAGTTGTTTACAAAATATTTCAAATGCAGTAGTTACTGTTTACTATGACTTATAACATTCAGTATAAGACCTCGAACCTAAAGAATAGTACCACTATAAAAAATAATTTGTGCTGAAGAGTTTGCCATTTATACTTCTTTCATAATCCCTATGGTTCGAGAGGTATGAACATTTGTTTGCAATGTGAGGACATAATTTGATTCTGTCAAAAGGCTTAGGCTCCGCCCAGTGGAAGTTGCAGTGAAAACATCCTGAGCTCCATTGGAGTGAGTAATTTAAAACAATTATTTACTCCAACATTGCATAAATTAAGTCCAGACTTCCCTTAAATTTCACTCCTGAACATTATTGTGCATGTACTATTCCCACAGATTTCATTTATTTTTGTGTAATTTTCTCCTTCCCTTTTTTAAAAAGCTCACCTCCATTTCTTTTATCTCCTTTAGAATGTTCAGTACTTCATTTATGGCTGGTTTATACTTTTTTAACCAAAGCAAGTCTTTGTTAACATATCAAGTACCCTTAAGCTTTAGGTTTTCCTTATGCTTTGTGCCTTACATTTCCATACTGTGGTTTACTACAGTCTTCTTATTCAGCTGTGCATTGTGGGTTAATCCAAAACCATTGGTCACATAGTTCTTACACATTTTCTTTTATCCAATAAGACAAACTGTTAACATAGTGTAAATATTATCATACAGGCTTAAACATCCATATTATGTATACCAGTTAAGAAGACTGTCAGATTAGAGCCATGTGCCTTCCATACTTAGCATGTAAAAGTGCGCCTGAAGTCATTTCAAAAAGACAAATGACAATAAAGGGAATATATAGATCTGGCAGTTTGTGGGTAAGATTCAACCTTGGATATGTCATTTTTTAATTTCTCCAAGTCTTTTGAGTTTCTAATATTATGACTGGAATGGACCCCATTCCTAAGTTGGCGTACAATTAAAGTTCATGAAATTAGTATTGTTTCACTCTTAGATGTCAGCCAGTAGTGCTCTTCGCAGCACCCTCAGTGTGCCCAGTAATGGCGACTCCTGCAATTATTACAGGGTTACATTTATTTTATTTATTTATTATTTATTTAGTTTTTGTTAACCAGGAAAGTCCTACTGGATGATGTCCGTTTTCAGCCGAGGCCCGGGGAGAAAAGCTCCGTTACATAACAAAAAAAAAGGACATTGTAACATCATTTGTATACAAAAAGTAGTACATCACAGCAGTACAAATTTAAAATATTATACACAGTGAAGGAAGACATCCAGTATTCACTATTATTCTATGTAGTGAGAGATGAAAGACAGAAAGAGAGTCATACAAATTATTGACCTTCTACATTTTGTATCTAGTGAGATAGAGAAAAAGTTCCATAAGACAGATAGGGTTTGATTACATGGGTTGGTAACATCTAAATACGATTTTAAATTCTTTTTTATAAGACCCATTGCTCCTACTACTACTGTTGGAACTGTCTGGGTATCTTTCTTCCACATGGCTCTCATTTCTGCCTGCAGATCCTGGTATTATATGACTGTGTGTGTCTCTGTACGCAAGACACTGTAGTCACTTGGATGTTGGATATGTCAGTATGGCTAAGGAAGTGTCGCATCATTGTCCTTCAAATTAGAAAATTTAGGCACATTACTGTCCAGTCAGACCCTCTCCAAATGTCTACCTTTCTGCTGTGATTACCATTGGAATACTTTGCAGGGACATGGCAAAATTTACTTTACAAGAGTGAATGCCACTACTGTGCTGTTTTTTGAAATCTATCTGCCCAGAGAAACCTGTAAGAGGGAGGTGATTGGACTTCCCTTCATAACACCTTCAGACAGCGAAAATTGTACCCTTTCTTTAGTGACACAGAATTTGTCACTGCCCTTTTGCTGAGCATTTTAACTTCCTCACACCAAGTTCAGGGTTCAGGCATGTGCTTTTTGATACTCTTCCCATTTTGTCGTCTTGATTATCAGAAAATAATGCTAGTTTTGAAGTGCATGTTGTGATGCATGTAGAATATTTTTGTTACAACTCTCCATAGTGAGAGGTGATAGAATACTGGAGTCACTGCTGCAGTTTAGACTCCTACAACTTTCAGCCTTGAGTATTTATTTTTAACCATATATACTAGTGTGCGCTTGCACATATTTGTTTTTATGGAAGTGAGCTGTGGCACACTGTGTATCTCATTAGGGTACAGTTGACCTACACAGGACAGTGTTTATAAGAAAAGCTATTAAGGATATCCAATCTTCCTATGTGTAAAAGAAATGAAGATGCTGCAGACTGCACTATTCTTTCTTCTTGGAGTCAGATTGGCATTTCCATTGTGTGGATAAGACTAGCCCCAAGCAAGGGACATAGAGTTCTAGCAGTCATAGTGTGTTATGGTACTGAATGATGTACTGTATATTTGGAATTTATAACATGTGAAGGAACTCTTAGTTGATCATTTTTGTTATGAATTATTTCGGCACAGCCGTACATGGATATGGAACAATTTAAATTTCTACTCTAACTGTTATTTACAATCTGAAATGTATTATTTTAAAAATGTAAGTGAATATGTTGAAGGATGTGTGCTTTGTAATAAGCAGGTCTTCAACACAGAAACAAGTGGCATACATTATTTTACTTTCTGTGAAAGGTTGTATGTTGCATGTATTTGTCCATGATGACTGTTGGATATTAATTAACTGCACATTATTTTGTATTAGGTTTCCTTGATATTTCCACATGGTGGCAGTACTACTACAAAAGAGAAAGATATTTTCCTTCATTGACATGCTTTTCTACAGCAGGGATTTAGCTATAGAAGGTTACATTTGTTGTTTGGCTACAGTGTCTAATATGTTTTTATTCTTTTCTTTTCAGGGGCCTGTATTAATAGGTAGTTCTCAAGGTGGTGTGAATATTGAAGATGTTGCAACTGAAAATCCAGACGCAATCATCAAAGAGCCAGTGGATATTATGCAAGGCATCACAAAGGAACAGACAGTCAGGGTATATTTTTCAGTTTTTGCATTCTTCAAAATTAGTCTTCCCTAGTTACATTTGTGGCTTATATAATCTCTCCCTTCCAGGAAGTGAGTTCCTCTGTCTAGAATTCCATCCTATCTAAAATGTGTTTTGCTTAGCTGTTTGCTTACAGTAATTCTATTGGATAACCATATACTGCGAAAGCTGAAGGCTTGTTTTCAGTACAGGATTCCTTAAATTCCATTTTGTTTTAAACACCATTCCAACCTGAGAAAGTTTTTACATTAACGCTGTCTTGCAAAAATATAGGTATTTTGCACTGTTGCATTTTTTTTCTTTAGAAATCTGCAGATTTCAGTGCCAAGTGCTAGTGGTAAAACGGTAATCTATCAGTGTAGTACCTCGCAGGATGCGCAGTAGCAAAGCCCCGTCCCAAACACTCCTCCAGCCCTGTGGAGGCAGCAGCATGATTATTTAACAGTGTGCGGAATGCAATGTAATTAATATTCAGCAACTGTGCCGAAAGCAACCCAATGTTTTATTGTAGACATTCAGTACCAAAAAATGAAATGTTTTATTAGGGACATAAAACTAAAATGCGTGTTGTACATCACAGCTCAGTCAGTCGGGCAGAGTTCACACAACCAAACTGTTTCTCTAAACGATACTGTTACATTTTAATGGCTGAAAATGTTTCCTGAAGATGCTAGCAGCACTGTTGCATAGCATTTGTTCAGTGTTGAACTGGTCACCTGGCCCTAAGGAATCCAAATCTTGAAAGTGGGGGTGTGTAGGGGGTGCAAAGGGGGCTTGCCCCCTGAAAAAGGAGAAAAAGTAATTTCTACGAGGATGGAGTTCATTGTGTGCATGAATATTTAGCAGTTTACATTATGTGACATAGGAATTAGTATGCCTGTCAAGTCTTCCTCTATCCCCACCCATTTGGCATGCCAATCACTGATGGCATGCCCAAAGCTGTGCAGAACTAAGTGCGAGCTACTACACTGGTAGATTACTGGTAAAACTGCAAAACAATTTTTCTAGAGTATGGCTGATTTTTAAGGTTGCCGTTTTAGTCAAAATGTCACTTCTACTCAACAAATGAAAGAAATGGACTGATCCTGAGAAGTTACTCGGCTGCTGTAATATTTGACATGACAGCAGGGTGTTTGCATACATATTTTTTTTATGTACTGTTAAATGTTTATTTCCAGCTTGCACAGAAAATGGGATTTCCGTCCAATGTGGTAGATGCAGCTGCAGAAGATATGATCAAGCTGTATAATCTTTTTCTGAAGTATGACGCCACTATGGTGGAGATAAATCCTATGGTAGAGGATGCCTCTGGAAAAGGTAGTTTTTTTTTTTGTTTTTGCAGTATTAAGTCAAACTACAAAATGTTGCTATGATAATGTATGGTGCTTTATTCAGTTGTACAGGTGAATGTCTTGTATGGGTCATGGAAATTTTCTAGTAGGCTTTCTTTTATTGAGATTTTCTGTTGCAAACCATTGTATTTATAATGGTTCTAGCTGCAGGCTTCAGTCCATTAGAAATCTGCAGCACAAAAAGTGGGTAGTGCCAGAATCTTTTTTTTTTTTTTTCTTCACCTCACATTCACTAGAAACAACATTAACACTAATGCAGTAAGCATTCGGTTTCAGAGGAGACATTTTCACTTTTAAACAAATTGGGATACTTCTGCGGGTCTTACTGCCAACTACAAATGTAGGATTACATTAAATCATTGTTCTGAAATTCCTCAGACTGGAAGTCCAGCCTTCCGGGAAGAAACAAGTGTATTTCACAAAGGTTGAAACTGAATTGTAGTACTGTGTTTAAATGTTGTTTGATTTGATATTTTTATGTTGGGGTTGATGTGTTTTTATGGAAGCATTTATCAAGGCTAAATATTTGCCTGTAATAAATATCCTTGGAAGTAATATGAAACCCCTTTGCAGAGTGCTTTGGAGTGCTAAAAATGTGAGTTTGTCATGCGACGATGTCCACATTATTTGTGTGGTAGTGTAAAGGAGGGATGCCTTTCATAATTATTTTGTAATTGAAATAATGTGGACAGCTGTACTAATAAATGGGAATTCTGGTCTTACAAAACTTGCATGAGAATGCCCTGTAGCAACCATCCAGACGTGTCTGATATTGCCTTTTGTACCATTTTATGCACAATGAAAAATTAAATGTGTTCTTCTAGTGTACACTGTGTACTACACTAAAGATGTGCATCTACACTGAAGTCGTTTAAGTCATCAGTATTGATTATTGTTTAAGTGAAACTGTCTATTTAAAGCTACTTCTTAAAGAGAGAAATACATTTTAGTTTCATCTGGGAATTATGCCGTTTGTATCAGCTGATATTATTAAACTTTTTATTGGTTTGAACACTTCGTTGTGCTCAAATAGTATTTGATTTGTCTGCCTGATGTAGGAAGTTTGAAAAAAGCTAGCCTACAACATTTTTACATTTTCTTTAGTGGGTTTGGCTGCTTTTTTTGACCAAATTTGAAGAGTTTGCTATTTTTTGTTAATTTCTCTTCTTGCATCCGCAGGTTAAATTGTTTCTCTTTGAGTTTAGTGTTTATTTTTTAATTTATTTTGGACATTATGTAATCTACTTTCCACCATGGAGTCTAATCAGTTTTTTTTTTTTTTTTTTTTTTTTTACCCATAAAAACTTAATTTTGACACTTTCCTTGAGACTTTTTCAGGCAGGTGTATCAAAATGAGAAAAAGATGTTATATTTTCTTAATTTGCATTCGAAGCATTTCTGTTTTATAGTCTATTTAAAATGTGACCACAGGGAGCTGTAATTTTTAAGCAACCAGATTGTGGCACCACCAATTAATATTTTCTGAAACACAGTTCACAGATAGTCAACTTGCATGTAGGCAAAGCTTATTTACACAGAGGCAGAAATGCCTGAACTTTAAAAATCCATTGATTAGGGGATTCCAAGATGGTGGTCGTTTGAGTAGAGCACCCTCTCCACAAGGCTGTGCTACAACTTCAGCATTATAACATATTTGCCATCTTTCTGGATTATAAAAGTTTCATGCTGATGAGTGGAGCACATGTGGACTGAAGATTTATCTTTATCTCCAAAAACTTCAGAATTAACAGCTACATATAGATCTATCTTTTATCAGCTATCAGAAAGATTCTACACGTGGATATTAGAGGCCTGGGGGCTTCAGCACCTTGGATAACAGAAAATACAATCCAAAATATAAAAAAGTCTGTGATATTAAAATGCCTAAGGAATTAGAAGGCATGGATATCCAAACCTCCAAAACAAAACTTTCAGCTATAGCATCTCCTGAAAAAGAAGTCATTACTAAAAGACAGAAAACAGTTAAATTGAAACAAGATCAAATTAAAGACTGCGCTAAACAGAGGGCTGAGAGCACCATTCACATGGAAGATCTGAAGAGTGCTCTTGTACCATTGCAAACCACAATCCAAAGCTTTTCTGAGCAACTAAACACTTTTGGGGGCAAAATAAAATTGCAGAGATTAGACTTGGTTGAAGACAGATCAAAATCTAATGAGCTGGAAATCATTCAGTTGAAATCCGAACTAAAAAGTAAAGACAAAACACTTACTGACATCCAAGCAAAATTACTGAATCTAGAGGCAAGAAGCAGAAGAAATAATCTGATCATCAGAGGTCTGCCTGAAAAATATGAACAGAACCAGTTGCTTCCCACTCTTAAATATTCACCTCATAACTTCAGCCAAGTGAGATGCAATCTGACTGCATAGTCGAGAGAGCACACAGAGCGCTATACAAAAACCAAGATACCACAATACCGAGACCCATTCATGCAAAACTCTTCAACTTCCTAGATGTGCAAACCATTTTATCTGCCTTCAAAAAACATAAGCACTTCACATGGAACACATACAAAATTACATTTTCCCAAGACTTCCCCCAAGAAATAAAAGTGCTGCAATCTTTCACCTTACTGTACAGATCTCATCAAGCACATCAAATTTCAGATGCATTTCCCAAATAATCTGTCTTTTTACCATAAAGAAACTAAATGCACAATGTCTTCGCCTAAGGAAGCTAATCAGATCTGTACCAAATGCTTTGGTAAGTATCCGATCATTTGAAAACATAATTAGCTTCTAGATTTCCTTACCAAAGTCTGTAATGTATTTTCAGGTTCCATTTACCAGCTCTCAGCTTAATTTAACACCTTCCACTCTAGACTTTGAGTTTATGCTTAATCTAAAATTAACGTATAGTTGCTAGTCTAGAGGATCGTTTGAGTGAAGATATGTTGCACAGGGGACTTAGAAACGGTATCATCACCCGATTTTCTGAAGTACTGCATCCTTTTTAGGCTAAACAATCCTCAGTCACTTCCTGCTGCCCCTGACAATGCAATGGCAATGTCTTCATGAACAGCTATCAGGGTTCTAAGAACATGGACTTGACTGGTCCTTAACGGAAAAGACCGGAGAAAGAAGGATGAACTATAGCATACACCGGAGAGCCTCAGAGGTGAGATTCACTACCTCAAACTACTTATTTAACTGTTCACTTTGTCCTGGTTCCATTGAAAAGAATGCATAGTATCCACTTCACCTTCTGACTACAAGAAGTTCATGGCTGTCTCTTTTTTTCTCTTCCCTTTGGTTTCATGCTAGTGCTAATGGTACGATATTCTGCATGCTAGTTTTTTTTCGAAAATGACAATACAGATATCTTGATGAACATGGTGGCAGATTTTTTCCACTTGTTTTTTTTTATATTGAGACAGAGATGAATAGTCTTCACTTGTCCTTGCAGTTGTTTCATTGAATTCAGCAGCTACTATGCAGTAGTTTCACAAGTCACAAAAGAAAACTTTTTTTTTTCCTTTTGTTCTTAATGTTTATATGTTTGAATACTGGCAGTCTTATCTGGACTGTTCTTTTTTTGACAGTCTCAAAAGTATGCAGATTAGATGCTTTGACTTGATTTCACAGATTTACATTATAATGCATAGCTCTGCTCTTTGTGATGTGAGCAAGTGACTGCGTCAATGTTTTTTTATATAATGGTCAAAAATATGTTTAACATTGCAATTGACAGGCAGACACTCCCTCCAGCGGATTGATTTATGAATGGTATATGGAGCCTACTATTCTAGTGTTAGTGTGCTTGGCTGAGCTTGCTGGATTCAAGCTGGATTGTTGTGCTTAAGCTTCCTTGCAATTCATACGATTCTAGTCCACAGTTTAGTATACAGTTTTGTGGTTCTATGGTAAAACTTAGAGTTATAGTTAAGTTATGGAGTTCCAATCAGACAGTACATCAGTTTGTGCTTTTGTGTACTATTTATAGGGGGGAAAAAGAAAATGCCTTCATTTCTGATTGGTTGCCTAACCTTCTTTTATTACTTACCTCGGGAGGACGATTTGTTGATGTGAAGATCCACTGCATACCTGATCTATTAGCTGAGCCCCGAAGAATAATAATCACGTGTAGTATGTTACCGTCCGCATATTGTCAATGATCTGTAAAGGTCAATCAGTCTGAATTTCTTTTACTTGGAGTTTCTATGGTCTGGGACTATTCATGGTCCTTGTGTAACATTCTGGGGGATAGATTGAACCTTATAGTTAGGTCTGGCGTAACTTCAATGATTAATACATATAATGCCCTACTATAGTTCAGACGTGGACTTTAACATTTCCTTTGTTGGATGTATTAATGCTTAATTCCTAGGATGGGCAGTTTATAATAACCTTATACCTGACCTATTGAGTCTGCACTTTAGTGATTAGTACTTAGCCTATTGTACTTTTATAAGGCTGACAAAGTTAAGATACAGGAACAAATTCTTAAGAGATGGTCTAAAAAGGTTAAACATTTGTGTACTTGTTTAAAGATTGTATACTCCCGAAGTAACTCGAGCAAGATAGAAACACTATTTCATAAAGGAATGGGATATAGTCTTCTGCCAACTACTATATCCACTTGAACACGAGATGATTACCTAAATTTATTCACCCTGCAAAACATTAATAGTTATCTTTGTTCACAATTATCGTTCAAGTATATTATACTATTTTGTCTAACACTTCGATTTACTTTATATTCATTATTACCTTTGTTAATACTCCCTACATAAATGGCGATTACTTTTAGTCAAGAGCTGAGTAGATATGCTAAGAAGGGTACTTAATGACGGCATTTAGAATTGTCTTAATGATGTACATAGTTTGTAAATATGGTTACTTTTTTTGTTAACTTCGCAACGCCCTCAATGACACTTAGTCCTTTTTCCTTTACTTTTATCTCTCTCAAATCAAAGGGGTTACGTGGGTAGGCATAGGGACAGGTTTGAGAGAGTTTAATGCTGCTTTTTCAACTAAAGATAAACTTGATAATGACTTCTGAGCCACACAATTTTTCCCCTGTCTTTGTTTATCTTATATCCAACTGCATTTGAATCACAGTCTCATTTAAACATGGACAGTAAATGGAAAGTAATATCCTGGAATGTTAGAGGGCTCCAGGACAAAAGCAAAAGAAATCTTTAAATGCACCACTTATTAAATCAGAAGCAGACATTTCATATGTTCAAGAATCACATATGTTAGATGATTGGTCCAAAGAAAAAAATAAGAAGTGGATGAAAGACATATCAGCGGGTAATAGCTCCAACTCCAAAGGGGTCACAGTTATTATCAAAAACTCATTTAAACCTTGTATATTAGACAAAGGTTCAGATAAGGAATGTAGATGGTGTTACCTCACTTGCCTAATCCCACCACTTACCAAACCAATACTGTTCCTAAACCTATATGGTCCTTGTTCAGGACAACAGCAATTTATTTTGAAAATATATAACCTTTTATTAAAATTCCCAAATCACCACTTTATTCTGGAGGGGGGGATTGGAAAGCTGTTATTAATCCTAATATTGACCGGTCTAATAAATCCAAACCTTACAATTCACAAGCTTCCCTTGCTGGATCTAATCTCGGACTTTGATCTGATTGACCCTATATCCTTTGGAGAAGTCACAGAGAATAGCAATAACTACACCTACTTCTCAAAGTGCCATAACACCTGGTCACGGATAGACTTTTTTCTAATATCTGAATTACTAACAAATTGGAAATTAGTTATGTGGATGAACCAAGGTTTTTCTCTGATCACTCTAAGATCACTTTGTTGATAGACCTTAATCAAAAGTCACTCTCCCATCATAATGGATTCATCTGGTCCCTTAATATCTTACTCAACTCAGTAGTTAAAGAAGAGATAGTCTCTGCCCTACTGGAGTGTGCAAATGATCCCTGAAACTCAAGTATCCCATATGACATCCAATGGGTGGCATGCACAACTATACTTGGGTATATTCATTCAACAATCTGCATTTCTCAAAAATAAAAGGAAAGAATAGAAGAATGGTCTCTAGTCTGAAATTAGAGAACTAGATAAACTCCAAGAGAAACATTCCCTAGATTTGGAAAATGATACACCAATCCAATTTCTCCCTACAAGAATTAGTTTATCACAAAATATTCCGAATTGACAAAAAACCCGTCCAAGGCACTAGCTAGATTAATTGATAACAAGGTCCTCTCCCAGGATAACTCTTATTAGCCACCAAGGTACGTTATATAAATCAGACTCCCAGATAATAAACCTATTCCATCAAATATACTCAAATGTATACTAGCTATGAACAAATTCCATTCTCAGAGATAGGAAATTATATCAATGACATCACTTTTCCTAAATTAAATGAAAAACAGAAATTTTAACTGCCCCTTTTGAGTCATTCAGAAATAATAAAAGCCATAGATAACCTCAAAGCAGGAAAAGCCCCAGGCCCTGACAGATACTCCCCAGACTTCTATAAAACATTTAACGACACCTTGGCTCCCATTTTACTAAAACTATTTAACTTTATTTCTATTAATGGGATATCAGACCTTTATATTAATCACTCCAAGACCATTCTTATCCCCAAAATTAGCTTGGGTAAATCAAACATTAACAACTACAGGCCAATCTCTCTAATGAATATTGATATCAAAAGTTTATCTTCTATATTAGCTGAAGGGCTTAAAGTAATCACTTCCCTCATTTCTAAAGATCAAGCAGGTTTCATGTCCAAGAGACATACATGGGATAACACATTAACCACGGAACCCATGATCAACACTACTATGAAAGACAAAAATCCGAGGTATGCCATGATTCTGGATGCATGTAAAGCAATTAATAGGGTTAACTGGGAATTTCTATTCACTGTTCTATTATATTATGATTTACCTTTAAAATGTATTAATGCTATTAAAATGTTATATAATAGTGCCTTTACATGCCTATATATCAACAAGAAATTTTCGCTGCCCCCTCTCTCCCCTTCTTTTTAACCTTTACTTAGAACTGTTCTTTCTACTGTTACTTCAGAAAACACACCATTCAATACCCAAAATATTACATACCAAAATATGTTTGACCGGGTCTATATGACTTGGTCGACAGTTCATATGATCGACAGTTTATTTGTTCGACAGTTCATTTGATCGACAAGCATTTGCCCCCTTTCCCAATGTTGTGTGACCCTGGAGTTGATATATATAGTTGGGGGGGGTGTGGGGAGCGAAGCCCCCCACTTAAAATGCTTGTCGATCAAATGAACTGTCGACTAAATAAACTGTCGATCATATGAACTGTCGATCAAGTCATATAGACCTGTTTGACCGCCTTTGTTGATGACTTGAACCTATATTTTGAAAACCCCATATCAGACACGAAGACGTTAATCACAACCCTGAATACCTTTACATATATTTTGGATTATAAGGTTAATCAAGATAAATCTTCCCGATTAACCCCTTCGCTCACAAAGAGCATGTTTTTTCAGACTCTCCATTTCACATAGTATACTCATTCAGATATCTAGGTATTAGCTATGAGCATGCCACACCTTCTGTACTACACTCCAACTTAAACGAAATTATGGTCAACTATATCCCAAGATATATCCAGATGGCAAAAGTTGAAACTCTGTATGCTCTCTAAAACCCCCATTATTAAAATTAATTTCCTCCCAGAGATTCTTTATCTCTTCCATGCACCTTTGTCCTTCATTACCAATCTATTCTCGAAAATACACAAGGCAAATCAGTCAGGGTGTCCTACCTAAGACTTACACTTCCAAAAGAGAAAGGGGTCTTGGTATGCCTGACCATCAAATTTATTACAGAATTTTACATGCTAATAGACTAATTAAAATTACTAATCACAATAAAAACGTTCAAACACGATCCCCCCACTGGGTTAGTATGTGGTTTAAAATTGCATCATATCCTAAAGAAAAAAATAAAATCCTGTCAGGAACTAGTTAAACTGAAAAAAGCGCTCCTCCTATTACAGCTTATTCATCTAAACCCTAATCTCATGCTGAATAGAAATGTAATCAGTTTGACTACCCTCAAGTCAAAGAATATGGTGTCCCAGGTCGTGTCATACGCGAGCTCCAAAAGGAATTAACCCTGCATCTTAATACCCTGTTCAGTCTCAGCCTCTCCAAAGGATATGTGCCCATAGAATGGCGCACGGCAATGGTGGTCCCACTACACAAGTGTGGGGCCACAACTGACCCTGAGAACTACCGACCAATAAGTCTGACCAGTCTGATCTGTAAGACTATGGAGCGAATCATTATGGAACTCATAAATGGTGAGATTGGGAACCTCCAGTCACTGGACCTCACACAGTTCGGCTTCGTCAAGGGCAGATCATGCCTCCTGAACCTGGTGGATTTCTTTGAGACCGTTAATCAGGCTATAGATAAGAGAAAGGAGGTACACACGGCTTACCTTGACCTTGCTGAAACATTTGACACCATTCCTCATTCAGGTATTATTGATAAGCTCACCAGCCTGGGCATAAACCCTTACATCACAAGATGGATCACAAACTGGCTCTCAGACAGACGGATCCCATAAAGTAAGAGTAGCGGGATCTATGTCCGAATCCAGACAAGTAATGAGTGGTGTGCCTCAGGGCTCTGTCCTGGGGTCCCTCCTGTGTGGCATATACTTCTCAGAAGTACAGGCAGGCACAGAAGGGCTGTGGCTGACTAAGTTTGCGGACTACTGCAAACTGGGTGCTATAATGGAGTTCTCCGGCTGACATGGAGATCCTCCAGAAGGGCCTAAATGAGACTGATGCATGGTGTCAAAGCCATGGTCTCAAGCTAAATGCAAAAAAATGCGTAGTAATCCCCTTTGGAAAAAACGGAGTACCCGCAAACTACAACATAGGAGGCAATCCCCTGAAATCTGAAGAAGAAATAAGGGATTTAGGGACCCAAGTAGATAGTCAGCTTTCTTTTGATGACCATGTTGCCAAAGTGGTTAGAAAATCCTTCTATGTGACCCATCTGATCATGAAAGGGTTCGCATGAAGATCTAAGGATGTAATGGTGCCCCTCTACTCTTACCTCATCAGACCCATTATTGAGTACAATGCACCAATTAGAATGTACCTGGCTAGACATCTCCAGCAGCTGGAGAGACCATAGAGGTACCTAACCAAGAGGATTACTGGCCTCAAACAGTTGCCCTATGCAGCACGATTGAAAAAGCTAAGACTGTTCTCTGCTGCATACCGCTTTCTCAAGGCGATCTCTGTCTAACGTACAGAGCCATGTCCAACCCAGAATTGTTGAACATGCTCCATCTTAGCAAAACCAAATCTACTCAAGCTACACGCTCTAGGGATATAACCCTCAACACAACAATGAATAGAACCTGCTGGAGGGATAGATTCCCTTCGCAGAGACTTCCCTTACTATGGAACAGGGTCCCGATCTACATAAGACAGAGCCCCTCACTATCACTCTTCAAGAGGAACCTTGATGAGTGGATGGGTAACAAAGTTCACACCGGGGATCACACCAACAGCACTACTAGATAGGGGCCAAGGGTACTAGCTGCTAGTACAAGGGTCTAGGGAACTACTAAAGGGGTGGTGAATACCGCACATCGTGGTTGGGCTAATATATGCCTTTGGGCAGATAGCCCAGTATCAACCTATGAACCTATATTCCTTATGGGATATCCATAAGTATAGGGATTTATCACTCACAAAATTACGAGCTACCTTAAATTTATCTAAAAAATATATCATAATTTTGCACCAGTTAAAGGAACATATTGCCTCTCTGCCTTATGCTCTCATTGTAAATGAAGTAGATCTCAATCAGGTCTATAAATTAATGGAAATTTTGACCATTAACAAGAGCATGTTATCCCTAGCATATAAGTATATCATTTCAGTACTTCACCAAAATAGTGTTATTTGCAGACTATTTGTACCAGCAAGGATCAAACTTATCAGAACAGAAATGATCTGCCATTAAATCTATTCTTTCTTTCTCTCCATTTAAGAAACTTACATACACCCAATTCATGATCAACAATAATCTATACTTCACGCCAGTCCGCTTAAACAAATTTAACCCGAATATTTCAACTGCATGCCCCTGCTGTTCCTTCCTTCAAACTGACATTCTACATATTTTATGGATGTTCATCATGTTTCACTGTTGCAGTCATTACAATTGGGTTATCCTGCTGGCAGACTACCCACAGTCGGCCTGAATTCCAAAGTCTAGGTCCGGCATCGGTTGCTGTTGCCTCCTCCCTGACGTCAGTGCGACAGGGGTATAAAAGATGCAGCCGACGCCATTTTCTTCAGTCTTTCTTACAGCTCGGTGCCCAAAGCAAAAGCAGTTCGTAAGTGCTGGTCGGCCGACTCCTGAGATTTTCAAGCTCGAATTTCAGATTCAGAGTCTTCATTAAAAGCTAAGTACCCCATTGGGGGAAACTTTTTTTCTTGCTCCAGACCGATGTCAGAAAATGTTAATAATTGTACTTCTTGTGGGAAGCAAATACCTCCATAAGAATTTTCATTCTTACTGCATTTCTTGCCTAGGCCGTGACCACGATGTTGCTAGTTGTCTGTTTTGTGCTAGATTTAACCAATGCACTATTAAGCGTCGGTACGATTTTGCATTTCATTACTTTGGCAGAAGATTTAATTATATATTGCTGTCGGAACAGCCGACTACCGGAGTTTACAAAAAAAATGCAAGGAAAAAGAGAAGGACAGGCATCCGAGGTCCAAAACCAATGACGAGGCTTCTTCTAGGCCAGTCGCTGGTTCACCGGTTCTCAGTGAGGCGCTTTCGCAGTCCCTGACGACCGCTACTTTAGAGCCGCAGGCCAATACCAACTCCTGCATGGAGTCAGCTAGGCCTACAGAAACTCAAGATATTGGACCTTCGGAAACCATTCCCTCAGATGGGTTCGGGAGCGGCTGAGCAGGCATCGGCTTCTGAGGGCGTTTTCAGGCCTACACAATTATATGTTAAAACTACTTCAGCTACAAAGGCAAAGACTAAAGCAGCTTTAAAAACAAAGAAACAAGTACAACAGCCCCATGGACAGGCCTCCATGCCTAAAAAACAGATGCTCAAAATGGCCAAAGACCTAATTACTTTGATCAGGGGTTCTCATCCCCCTCATGACAAGAGGCCTAGGCAAGTGGTAGAATATGAATCCTCAGATCAGGTTTCCATTTCATCTGATTCATCTTCTGATCAGGAATAACTCTCTTCCTCCTTATGAGGATTCTGATGCTGAAGAATCTCTCCCCTCAGCTTCTCCTCCTGAGGATTATTCTTTTGGGGAAACACTACATACTATGAGGGAGCATTTCCACTGGGAGAGCCAAGATTATTCAGAATCTAAGAAAAGGCTCAGACTTTCTTTTTACTGCCTCAGCACAGGCCCCTGGCTATTCCACCTGTGCTGGACATTGTAGATGATGTATTTTCAGAGTCCAGTCTGACTCCAGACTCCTTACCTCCAGCTCCTGTTAAGCCAGACAGATACTACAGGGCCCCAGACTCCGACAAATTTCTTTTTAAAAACCCTGCTGCTGACCCAGAAACTATCTCTCAGGGTCCCAAGGAGGTCAAGGCTTCCACTGCAAAAAAACCCCTACCCCCTCTGACAGAGATTCCAGGGCAATGGACAGATGAGGAAAAAGATGTACACTTCTGCTACCTTGGCTGTAAGGGCTTTTAATTGTCAGTTTCACATGCTTAAATATCAGCAGTACATTGTGACACTGCTTAAACAGAATCTGTTGACAAATTCTGAATGTACATAAAATAAAGAAATGCAGGATTTATTGCATGCAGCTGAACAAGTTGGAAAGCATACTTTACAATGTGGTTATGATTCTTTGGAGGCCTCCTGCAGAGCCGCTGTTATGGGTTCTGTCATTAGGAGGCATGCTTGGTTAAAGGAACAGAATCTGCCTGATCATGTTAAAGCAAAATTATTAGATGCTCCATTACAGCATGATACATTATTTGGTGTTAAAGTAAAAGAGGTGCTGAAGAAAATGGAGGACAAAGCCAAATCTATGCAAACAGTCAAGGATTTCTTACAGGTACAGCCTCCAAGATTTAGCAGACACTGGCCTACAGTGTCAGACAGGCCACAAAGAGGCAGATACAGACACCCTAGAGGCAGATCCCAGCCCCAGGGCTCATACAGGTCTAAACAATGGGGTGCTTCTACCTCCAAAAGTGGAGAAGACAAATCGCAGCCATACAGAAAGCAGTCCCAATGACTTCCCCCTGCCAGCACCAAGCACTTATCTTCTGGCAGCTCCTTTAGGGGGAAAACTAGCGCTTTTTTCACAAAACTGGCACCTGATCTCCCAGGACAAATGGGTCTTGAACATAGTGTCACAAGGTTACAGGTTCCACTTTCACACCCTGCCAAGGGCAAACGGTATGCCGAATCTGCCAAAAAGTCAATGGGCAGAGGCACAAAAACAAGTTTCATCCCTCATGGACATGAAGGCCATTCAGCAAGTACCACAACAAGAGCAGGGACAAGGATTTTACTCACGACTTTTCTTGGTGCCCAGAAAGGACAAGGCATGGAGGGCAATACTGGACCCTATCTATTCTAAACACATATCTAGATATTCCAAAATTCAAAATGTTGACTCTGCAGCAGCTTCTGCCCATGCTGGCCAAGAAGGCTTGGCTTGTAACTTTAGACCTAAAAGAGGCATACCTGCATGTTCCAATCAGACAGTCATGCAGAAGCTACCTCAGATTCATAGCTGGCTCAATGCACTACCAGTTCTCTGCACTGCCCTTTGGCTTATCTACTGCACCCAGGGTCTTCACAAAATGCCTGGCACCAGTAATTGCTTTTTGCAGACAAAGAGGAATACAGATATAGCCTTACTTGGACGACTGCCTTATTCAAGCAGAGAACAAGGAGACACTTCTACAGCATCTGGCGTTTGTAAAAAGATTAACATGCCTAGGGTACACAGTAAACGAAAAGAAATCAAAACTTGTACCCTCTCAAGAGATAATATTCCTGGGTGCAAGCTTAAATATAACTGCCCAGATGGCTTATCTCACGCCATACAAACAAAGGCAACTGACTACTTATTTCAAAAAGTTGGCAACAAACACCCAGGTAACTGCAAGAAAAATTCTGCAGGCTTTGGGCTTAATGGCATCCTGCATTCTGCTAATTCCATATGCAAGACTGCATATGAGGAAACTACAATGGTATCTAAAAAGTGTTTGGACTCAACATTGACACAGCCTGGAAACAGTAATTGTACTCCTTCCCTGCCTGTAACAGGAATTTCAATGGTGGGCAAAGGCCTGTCACCACAACAAGGGGCAGCCATTCACCATACCCCCAGCCAGGCAAACATTGACAACAGATGCATCGAATTATGCCTGGGGGGCCCACATGACAGGAAGATGTATTCAGGGCTCATGGTCCGCAATCCAAATGCGTGTACATATCAACCAAAAAGAGATGCTAGCTGTTCAAAATGCCCTAACAGCCTTCAAGGACATACTTCATCCAGGACAACTAACTGATGAGGACAGACAATACTACAGTCATGTGGTACATAAACAAGCAGGGAGGCATACATTTCTACCCCCTTTGCAGACTAGCCATGACTTTGTGGGACACAGCATTGACTTACCAGATACATCTGCAATCACAATTCCTGCCAGGAAGGATAAATACTCTGGCAGACTAAGCAGAAACCTCATGGATCCCCACGAGAGGAAATTGGATCCACAAGTCTTCAGCATGATAAGGAATTGGGGATGCCCGGACATAGATCTATTTGCCTCCCCTCACAACTGCCAACTACAGAGATTCTGCACAAGGACTTATCACAAGCAAGCATGGAAAGTGGATGCTCTGTCTTTCAGCTGGAAAAAACTAACAGTATATGCCTTTCCCCCCACTACCTCTCCTCCTCAAGTTACTCCTAAAGGTCAGACAAGAGAAGCTAAAAATGATACTGATTGCCCCAGACTGGCCCCCGCCAGCACTGGTACCCAATCCTCAGGAACTTGACTCAATGCCCAGCATGGGCATTACCTCAAATTCCTCACTTACTGACCCAACAAAACAATCCGATCCTGCACAGCCAACTCAAGACCTTAAATCTGGCCTCATGGCGGATAATGTAACTTTTCAAAACACACCTCTCTCTAAAGCGGTGATGGATGTTATCTTGGAGGCCAGGAGGCCCAGTACCAGAAAATCTTATGCAGAAAAATGGAAGAGATTCTGTGCTTGGAACCAGGCACAAGGAATTAACATGACTTCCAAATATCCCTCAGATTTTACAATACTTAACTGAGATGCTGGACAAGGGCCTATCCTTTTCATCAATTAAGATTCATGCCTCTGCCATTTTAGCTCATTACAATACAGAGCCACCTATTTTTTCTCATCCTTTATTAAGGCAGTACCTCAGAGGAGCCAAAAACTTACGGCCTCCAAGGAGATCACCTATACCTCCATGGGACCCCAATTATGTCTTGGAAAAACTCACTCTGCCTCCTTTTGAGCCAGCCGCTACAGCAGACGTAAAATTTTTATCATGGAAAACAGCTCCTAGCAATAACCTCTGGAAGACTAGTCTCAGAGCTACAGGCACTCATGGCTGTGGAACCTTTTATCAGTTTTCATACAGATAGGGTTTCTCTAAGGACAAACCACACATTTATGCCTAAGGTAGTGTCCAGTGTGGCCCTCAACCAAACTGTTAATTTGCCTACCTTTTATCCATACCCGCAGAATAAGGGTGAGAAACTTCTGCATTCTTTGGACATACACAGACAACTGCGCTTCTACTTGGACAGAACCAAAGCTTTCAGAAAGACTAAGCAATTACTGGTAGCATATGCTGCAGGATCACAAGGAAAGGCCATCTCAAAGCAGACTATTTCCAAGTGGATATGTCACTGCATTTGTTTATGCTATTCTTAACATGGCAAATCAGTGCCTAAGGACATTAGGCCACATGCAACCAGAGCAGCAGCCACTTCAGCAGCCTTCCTCAGAGGAGTGCCAAGCAAAGACATTTTAGAGGCTGCAACCTGGATTTCAGTGCACACCTTTACAAAGCACTACCACTTACCACTGTACTGCAAATCCAGGGCAGGCTTTGCCACTGCAGTCCTGCAGGGCCTCATAGCCACTCCTAATTCTATTTAGCTCCAGCCTCCCAACCTTAGCTTTGGGATTCAACCCAATTATAATGACTGCAACAGTGAAACACAAACATAGTGCAGATGTTTGTGTTTCACTGTTGCAGTCATTACACTTGGGTTATCCTGCTGGCAGGCGACCCGCAGTTGGCCCGAATTCCAAAGTCTAGGTTCGGCGTTGGTTGCTGTTGCTTCTTCCCTGACGTCCGTGCGCCAGGGGTATAAAAGATGCAACCGATGCCATTTTCTCCAGTCTTTCTTGTCGCGCGGTGCCCGAAGCAGAAGCAGATGTCCTTCAAGAATGCAACTGCAGTCCTGACATATGGGTTGTCCTGCCTCAGGCAGCCCCTCGGTCGGCCGGATTCCAAAGTCTGGGTCCGGCGTCGACTGATGTCGCCTCCTCCCCGACGTCAGAGCGGCTGGGCTATAAAGGCATCTGCCGACGCCATCTTCTTCAGTCTTTCTTGCCGCACGGTGCCCGAAGCAGAAGCAGTTCGCAAGTGCCGGTCGGTCAGCTCCTGTGTTTTCAGTTGCCGAAGTCATCTAAAAGCCAAGTACCCCGTTGGGGAACATTTTTTCTTGCCTCAGCCGATGACCAAGAAAATTGAAAAAGTTAATAATTGTTTGTCTTGTGGTAAACAAATACCTCATAAAGACTTCCATTCTTACTGCCTTCCTTGCCTGAGCCCAGACCACGACGTCGCTGCCTGTGCTTGCTTTAATAAGCACACACTCAGGTGCCGAGCAGAATTTGCCGAAGACTTTTTTGGCGAAACTTACGCTTATATCATCCCGTCGGAACAACCGACAGCACATATTACCAAAAAACGCAAGGACCGGGACCGACATCCTCGGCCCGCGTCGTCCACCGATACCACGCCAAACCCTCCGCGAGTGCATCGGTCCCTTCGGAAGCGGTAATTCAACCGCTCCAGGCCGACAACACTGCTTTAACGCATACTTCGGTCCCGGAGATTTCCCCGGTGCCGGTTGATTTTCCTCCCGAAACCGAAGCTCTAGATTTACCTGACACCATACCTGTGGATAAAGTTACCCCTGCACGTGGGGCAGCTAGGCCTCCGGTCTCCATGTCCATCAAGGCTTTCGCATGTGCTAAGGCTGCCAGCCAGGCCAAGGCCCATCCTAAATCTTCTTCCCAGGGCCCCTCTTCTGATAAACAGATCATGACTCTAGCTGCAGATCTAATCTCTCTTATCAGGGGTTCTCAGTCATATCCAGACAGAGGTTCTCAGCCGCCTGCAGATAAAAGGCCTAGAACTGAGCAGACAGACACCCTCTCTTCAGATGAAGCCTCTGGGGATTCAGAGCACTCAGATACCCAGGAAGAATCCTTCCAGGCCTACGAGGACTCTGATGTTGAGGAATCAATTCCTTCTGCCTCTCCTCCAGAGGATATTTCTTTCGGTGAAGTTCTCCACTCCATGAGAGAACATTTTCAGTGGCAGGGTCAGGAATTTTCTGACTCCAGGAAAAGGCTACGTACCTTCCTTAAGTTACCACAGCACAGACCTTTAGCTATCCCTCCAGTGTTGGATGTCCTGGATGATGTATACTCGGACTCCAGTGCTTCCCCTGATTCTCTCCCTCCTGCTCCTGTCAATCCAGACAGATATTACAGGGTTCCTGAAACTCATAAGCATCTCTTTAAGGCCCGCTCTGTGGATCTAGAAACTATTTCACAGGGTCCCAAAGGAGTGGCTACTTCCTCGGCCAAAAACCCTCTGCCCGCTGACAGGGAAGCTAGGTCCCTGGAGAGATGGGGCAAAAAAGTTTATACCTCTTCCACCCTTGCCATGAGGTCGCTTAACTGTCTTTTTCATATGTTTCAGTACCAGGATTACTTAATGGATGATTTACAGAAAATGTTAGCCTCTCCTGAGCCTATAGATAGAAAGGCATTGCAGGATTTGGTTCATAACACTCAGCAGGTTAGCAATCATTTTCTTCAGTGTGGTTATGATGCATTGGAAGCTTCATGTAGGGCGGCTATGACAGGGGCCGTTATATGTAGACATGCTTGGTTGAAAGAACAGCCACTGCCAGACCATGTTAAAGTAAAGCTCCTGGATGCATCTCTGGAAAAACAGAAGCCTTTTGGTGCTAATGCACAGGATGTGTTGAAGTCTATTGAAGAAAAGGCAAAATCAGTACAGGCAGTCAAGGATTTCCTCCAGGTTCAGCTACCCAGATTCAGCAGGAATTGGCCTTCAAAGAATTGGTCCTTTCCAGACACTGACAAGTTTCAAAGGGGAAAAAACAGGCATGCTCGAGGTAGAGGGCAATACCGAGGCTCCTACAGGGGCCGCCAATGGCAACCACCAAATCAGAGAAGTGGCGCAGGGAGTTCACCAGCACCACAGGGACAATCACAATGACTTGACTTTCACTCTGCCTACCAAGGCTCAAAGAGAAGCACCTCTAGGCGGAAAATTATCCTTATTCTCAAAGAACTGGCACATTTTAACCAAGGACAAATGGATTCTGGACATAGTAGACAAAGGTTACAGGTTCCACTTCCATACCTTACCAACGAGACAAGGCATGCCAAACCTGCCACAAATTCAAAGGGCAGAGGCACTCATATAAGTTTCAAAGCTGTTACAAATAAAAGCAATAGAAAAGGTTCCTCCTCAGGAACAAGGCCAGGGATTCTATTCAAGACTGTTCCTTGTTCCAAGAAAAGCAATGGAGGCCTATACTGGACTTGTCCACTCTAAACACTTTTCTCATTGTGCCAAAATTCAAAATGCTGACGTTACAGCAACTCCTTCCCATGCTGGGCAAGGGGTCTTGGCTGGTTACTCTAGACCTCAAGGAGGCATACCTGCATGTCCCAATCAGACACAGTTGCAGAAGATACCTCAGATTTCTTGCAGGAACAGAGCATTATCAATTCTCAGCATGGTCGTTTGCTTATCTACTGCGCCCAGAGTATTCACGAAATGCCTGGCATCAGTAGTTGCACATTGCAGGCTCCAGGGGATTCAAATATACCCTTACCTGGACGACTGCCTCATACAAGCAGACAGCAAAGAAACCTTGATAAAAAACTTGGACTATGTCATTCAATTGCTACAGGCTTTGGGATACACAGTCAACATTCAAAAATCAAGACTATTGCCATCCCAACAGATTATTTTTCTAGGAGCAAAACTGGACACACAATCACAAATGGCTTTCCTCACAGAGGAGAAACAAGAGCATTTACCAGATTACTTCAAAAGCCTAGCAAAGCTCATCCAGCTGACCGCAAGGAAGATCCTGCAGGCCCTTGGGTTCATGGCATCTTGCATTCTTCTGATCCCTCTGGCAAGACTACACAGGAGAAAGCTACAATGGTACCTAAAAAGCTTATGGTCTCAACACAGCCACAACCTAGAAGACGTAATACCACTCATTCCATGCTTGCAAAGGGAATTTCTGTGGTGGGCTCAAGCAAGTCATTTAAACGAAGGCATGCCTTTCAACAAAGCTCAAGCAAGTCAAACCATTACAACAGATGCCTCAGGTCATGGATGGGGGGCACACATGGAGGGCAGATGCATTCAAGGGCAATGGACTCCCATGGAAATGAATCTGCACATAAATCAAAAAGAGATGTTGGCAGTGATACATGCAATAGAAGCCTTCGGAAAATCTCTTCAACAAGGTCATCTGCTAATAAGGACAGACAACACCACTGTCATGTGGTATATAAAGAAGCAAGGAGGCACTCATTCGTATCCCCTCTGCAGACTAACAATGACTCTTTGGGAAAAGTCCCTGAAACTAAACATCCCTTGCAATCCCAGTTTGTTCCGGGCAAGGACAATGTTCTGGCGGACAGGTTGAGCAGAAATTTCTTGGATCCACACGAATGGATGCTGCATCCACACATTTTCTCACAAATAACAAGTGCATGGGGAAGACCGGACATAGATCTCTTTGCTTCTCATCTCAGTCATCGCCTGGAGAAGTTCTGCTCAGGACACACCATCCTCTAGCCTGGAGAACGGATGCTCTTTCCTTCAGCTGGAATTCCCTAACAATTTATGCATTCCCTCCTCTACCATTACTGACCAAGGTGTTACTGAAGATCAAAGCAGAACAACCAAAAGGAATTTTGATAGCTCCAGACTAGCCAAGGCAGCACTGGTATCCATTGCTACTGAGCATAACTCACACCAAACCGTGGCCCTTGCCTCAATGGCCTCTGCTCCTAACTTAGCACAATTACAGGACTGTTCATCAAAACCTGCAAACATTGCAGCTGACAGCTTGGAGGGTTCCATGACTTTGACCCATATCTCTCTCTCCGAAGCCTATTCGGCCAAGTGGAAGAGATTCACCATCTGGAATGCCAACAAGGGTCAGGATGCATCAGTAATGAGCATACCTCAGATATTAGAATACTTGGCAGAAATGTTTCATAGTGGCCTCTCATATTCTTCCATTAAAGTTCACGCTTCAGCAATCTCAGCAAACTACAACTGTGACCCACCTGTGTTTTCGCATCCCTTGCTAAGACAGTTTCTAAGAGGGATAAAGAATATCAAACCTCCCAGAAAGCCACCAGTTCCTGCTTGGGACCTCAATTACGTCTTGGAAAAATTAACTCTTCCTCCTTTTGAACCAGCAGCATCTTCAGAAATGCAGTTTCTCTCCTGGAAAACGGTTTTCCTGTTGGCAGTTACCTCAGCAAGAAGAGTCTCTGAGATACAGGCCCTCATGGCAGTACCTCCCTTTCTCATTTTTCATCAGGACAGAGTTTCTCTAAGGACCAATCCTTCATTCATGCCAAAAGTGATATCCAGGGTGTCTCTAAATCAAGCAATCCACCTTCCTACTTTCTTTCCCAATCCTCAAAATAAAGGGGAAAAGCTGCTGCACACTTTGGACATACACAGACAATTACGCTACTACTTGGACAGAACAAAGATCACCAGGAAGTCTGACCCTATTTGTAGCCTATGCTGCTGGAGTGCAAGGAAAGGCAATCTCAAAACAAACAATTTCAAAATGGATTGGACACTGCATCAGATTCTGTTACTCTTTCCATGGAAAAGGTGTGCCAGCCAATATTAGGCCACACTCCACCAGAGCTATAGCCACATCCACAGCCTTTCTAAGAGGTGTGGCTACAAATGACATTCTAGAGGCTGCTACATGGAGCTCCGTGCATACATTTACCAAACACTACAACCTGCCTTTATACTCCAGATCCCGAGCAGGCTTTGCTTCGGCAGTCCTGCAGGCCCTGTTAGCTACACCATCCCTTTCTTAGATCCTACCACCCCCAGCTTGGCTATGGTATTCAACCCATATGTCAGGACTGCAGTTGCATTCTTGAAGGACATAATACAGTTTTGTACCTACCATAAATGTAGATGTCCAATAGATATGCAACTGCAGTCAGGTTTACCCTCCCTCCTACCCCTCTGCTATTTTCCTTGGGTCCATTCCCCCTTTCCTATATTAGCTGGGGATATCTGTTATGGTGTATCTGTTTATTACTGTTGTGCATGTCTGGAATTTTTTATCCATTCACAAAATTTAGCCTTCCTTGGAGGGCACCTGGCATCTGGGGCAAGAAACACTGAAGAAGATGGCGTCGGCGGATGCTTTTATACCCCAGCCGCTCTGATGGGGAGGAGGCGACATCAGCTGACGCTGGACCCAGACTTTGGAATCCGGCCGACCGATGGGCTGCCTGAGGCAGGACAACCCATATGTCAGGACTGCAGTTGCATATCTATCGGACATCTACATTTATGGTAGGTACAAAACTGTACTTTTGCAAGTGCCGGTTGGCCGACTCCTGAGATTTTCAAATAGAGTTTCAGAACCGAAGTCTAAAATAAAGCCAAGTACCCCATTGGGGAAACTTTTTCTTGCTCCAGACCGATGTCAGTAAAAGTTAACAATTGTATTTCTTGTGTGAAGCAAATACCTCATAAGGACTTTCACTCTTACTGTATTCCTTGCCTAGGCCCTGACCATGACGTTACTAGTTGTCGGTTTTGTGCTGGATTCAACAAACGCACTATTAAACGTCAGTTTGATTTTGCATTTCATTACTTTGGCCGAAGGTTTAACTATATAATGCCATCGGAACAACCGATGACCGTAATTCATAAAAAACGCAAAGACATGGAAAAGGACAGGCATCCGAGGTCCAAAACCGATGACTAAGCCTCTTCTAGGCAGGTCGCCGGTTCTCAGTGAGGTGCTTTCGCAGCTCCTGACACCCACTGCCTCAAGAGCCACAGGCCGTATCCGACTCCCACGTGGAGACAACTAGGCCTCTGGATACTCAAGGTATTGGGCCTATGGAAAATATTCCCTCAGATGGGTCTGGAGCCGCTGAGCAGGCATCGGCTTCTGGGGGTGTTTTCAGACCTTCACAGCCTACTATTAAATCCTCTGCAGCAGCCAAAGTACAGTCAAATACACCATTAAAGACAAAGAAGCAAGTACAGCATTCTCCTGGACAGTCAACCATGCCAAAGAAACAGATGCTTAAAATGGCCGAAGACTTAATTACTTTGATCAGGGGTTCCCATCCCCTTCCTGATAAAAGGCCTAGGTAAGACACTGACTATGATTCCTCTGACCAGGTTTCTATTTCCTCTGATTCCTCTTCAGATCAGGGCTATTCTCTTCCTCCCTATGAGGACTCTGATGCTGAAGAATCTATACCTTCAGCCTCTCCACCTGAGGATTACTCTTTTGGGGAAACTCTGCACACAATGAGGGAACATTTCCACTGGGAGAGCCGGGAGTACTCTGAATCCAAGAAAAGGCTCAGAGATTTTCTTTTACTGCCTCAACACAGGCCCCTGGCTACCCCCCCGTGCTTGATCTAGTTGATGATGTTTTCTCTGAATCCAGTCTGTCTCCTGATTCTTTACCCCCTGCACCAGTCAAGCCAGACAGGTATTACAGGGTCCCTCACTCTCATAAATTTCTTTATAAAAACCCTGCTGCTGACCCTGAAACAATTTCTCAGGGTCCCAAAGGGGTTGAGGCTTCCACTGCTAAAAACCCTGTTCCCTCTGATAGGGATTCTAGAGCTCTGGATAGATGGGGGAAAAAAGTTTACACTTCTGCTACTTTAGCTGTAAGGGCTTTAAATTGTCAGTTTCACATGCTTAAATATCAACAGTACCTCATGTCTTTGTTAAAACAGAAAATGCTTACAAATTCAGAGAATCCTGACAGTAAGGAAATGCAGGAATTATTGCATGCAGCTGAACAAGTGGGAAAGCATACTCTGCAATGTGGTTTTGATTACATTCGAAGGCATGCTTGGTTGAAAGAACAAAGTTTACCTGAACATGTTAAAGTAAAATTATTGGATGCTCCATTACAGCATGATATTTTGTTTGGTGTTAAGGCAGAAGAGATGTTAAAGAAAATGGAGGATAAAGCAAAATCTATGCAGACAGTAAAGGATTTCTTACAGGTTCAACTACCTAGGTTTAGTAGAAACTGGCCTTCAAAAAATTGGTCCTTTCAGGTGTCAAGACAGGCCACAGAGAGGCAGATCTCAGCAACAAGGCTCCTACAGACCCAAACAATGGGGTGCTTCTGCCCCCAAAGTAGGAGAAGACAAATCACAACCTTATAGGAAACAGTCCCAATGACTTTCCTCTACAAAAGCCAAGCACTTTCCTTTTGGCAGCACCCCTAGAGGGAAAGCTAGAACTTTTTACACAAAATTGGCACATAATCACCCAGGACAAATGGGTACTGAATATAGTTTCTCAGGGTTACAGGTTCCACTTTCACACACTCTTCCAAAATCAAAAGGTATGCTGGACCTGCCACAAAACCAATGGGCAGAGGCACAAAAGGAAATTGCTGCTCTCATGGACATGGGAGCTATTCAGAGTACCACAGCAAGAACAGGGATAAGGATTTTACTAAAGACTCTTCCTGGTTCCCAGAAAGGACAAAGCCTGCAGACCAATACTGGAATTGTCAATCCTAAATACTTTCCTGGATGTTCCAAAATTCAAAATGTTAACAATGCAGCAACTTCTACCCATGCTGGGCAAGAAGGCTTGGCTAGTTACTTTGGACCTCAGAGGCATACCTGCATGTCCCAATTAGACAATCTTGCAGAAGATACCTCGGATTCATAGCTGGCTCAATGCATTACCAATTCTCTGCACTGCCCTTTGGCTTATCTACTGCGCCCAGGGTCTTCACAAAATGCCTGGCACCAGTAATTGCATTTTGCAGACAAAGAAGAATTCAGATATATCCCTACTTGGATGACTGCCTTATTCAAGCAGAGAGCATGGACATTCTACTAAAGCATCTGGCGTTTGTAAAACGTTTATTAATTTGCCTAGGGTACACAGTAAACGAAAAGAAATCAAAACTAGTGCCCTCTCAAGAGATAATATTCCTGGGTGCAAGCTTAAATACAACTGCCCAGATGGCTTATCTCACGCCAAACAAACAAAGGCAACTGACTCATTACTTTCAAATGATGGCAACAAAGACCCAGCTCCCTGCAAGAAAAATTCTGCAGACCCTGGGCTTCATGGCTTCCTGCATTATACTCATTCCATATGCAAGACTGCATATGAGGAAACTACAATGGTATCTAAAAAGTGTTTGGACTCAGTATTGCCACAGCCTGGAAACAATAGTGACTATAATTCCCTGTCTACAACAGGAGTTTCGATGGTGGTCCAGGGCCTGTCACCACAACAAGGGACAGCCCTTCACCTTACCCACTGCCAGGCGGACAATAACAACGGATGCATTGGTTTATGCCTGGGGGGGCACATATGGCAGGAAAATGTATTCAGGGCATGTGGCCCAAGGAACAAATGCATCTTCACATCAATCAAAAAGAGATGCTAGCTGTACAGAATGCCCTGACAGCCTTCAAGGGTCTCCTATATCCAGGACAGCTATTACTAAAGACAGACAACACCACAGTTATGTGGTACATAAACAAGCAAGGGGGCACACATTCCTACCCCCTCTGCAGGCAAGCCATGACTCTGTGGAGCACAGCACTGACCTATCCAGTACATCAGCAGGCACAATTCCTGCCAGGAAAGAAAAATACACTGGCGGACGAACTAAGCAGAAATCTCCTGGATCCGCATGAATGGAAACTAAATCCACAGGTCTTCAGCATGATAACAAGGAAATGGGGACGCCCGGACATAGATCTTTTTGCCTCCCCTCACAACTGCCAACTACAGAAATTCTGCACAAGAACTTATCACTCACAAACATGGAAAGTGGATGCTCTTTCATTCAGCTGGAAAACCCTGACAGTTTTTGCCTTCCCTCCACTGCCTCTTCTTCCCAAGGTACTCCTAAAAGTCAGACAAGAGAAGCCAAAAATGATCCTGATTGCCCCAGACTGGCCACGCCAGCACTGGTACCCAATCCTAAAGATCTTGTCTCGAGGCCCAGCCTCGCCTTTACCTCAAATTCCTCATCTTCTGACTCAACAAAATAATCAGATTCTACACTGTCAACTCAGAACCTTAAATCTGGCTGCATGGCAGATAATTTAGCCATTCAGACCACACCTCTCTCTAAAGCTGTTATGGATGTCATTCTAGAAGCCAGGAGGCACAGCACCAGGAAATCTTATGCAGAAAAATGGAAGAAATTCTGTGCTTGGAACCAGGCACAAGGACTTGAACCTCTTGTTCCAAATATACCTCAGATTTTACAATACCTAACTGAGATGCTGGACAAAGGCCTATCCTTCTCATCTATTAAAATCCATGCCTCTGCCATTTCAGCTCATTACAATATGGAACTTCCTTTTTTTTCACATCCACTGCTAAGGCAGTACCTCAGAGAGGCAAGAAACATAAGACCCCCAAGGAGAGCACCAGTACCTACTTGGGACCTCAATTTTGTATTGGAAAAGCTCACACTGCCTCCTTTTGAGCCAGCCAACACAGCGGATATAAAATTCTTATCATGGAAAACTGCTTTGCTCCTAGCAATAACTTCAGCAAGAAGAGTCTCAGAGTTACAGGCATTAATGGCAGTGGAACCTTTCATCATTTTTCATCAGGACAGGGTCTCTCTAAGGATGAACCCAACATTTATGCCAAAGGTGGTTTCCAGTGTGGCTCTTAACCAAACCATTCATTTGCCAACTTTCTATCCAAATCCCCAGAATAAAGGTGAGAGACGTCTGCACACTTTGGATATACATGGACAGCTACGATTCTACTTGGACAAAACAAAAGCTTTCAGAAAAACTGAGCAACTGTTTGTAGCTTATGCTGCAGGATCACAAGGAAAGCCCATCTCAAAGCAGACAATTTCAAAATGGATAGGACACTGCATTCGCTTCTGCTATGCACAACATGGCAAATCAGTGCCTAAGGGCATAAGGCCACATTCTACCAGAGCAGCAGTCACTTCAGCAGCCTTTCTCAGAGGTGTACCAACCAAAGACATTTTAGAAGCTGCAACCTGGAGTTCAGTGCACACTTTCACTAAGCACTACCACTTACCTCCCTACTCTAAATCCAGAGCAGGCTTTGCCACTGCAGTCCTGCAGGGCCTGGTAGCCTCTCCTAATTCTTTTTAGACCCAGCCACCCAACCTCAGCTTTGGGATTCAACGCAAGTGTAATGACTGCAACAGTGAAACACGATGAACATAGTACAGTTGTTTACGTACCATAAATGTAGATGTTCGAGTGTGTTCACTGTTGCAGTCCAGGTTACCCACCCACCATCCCCCTTTCTCATTGCTGGGTCCTTTTTGTACTCAACTCTCTACAACCTATGTGATGTATTTGCTTGTAGATGAAGGAAATGTTATTTTGGTACATGCATGTTTTTTGACATAATTTTTTCCAGCCTTTCCTTTTTGGGGGCACCTGACATCTGGGGCAAGAAAAACTGAAGAAAATGGCATCTGTTGCATCTTTTATACCCCTGGTGCACTGACGTCAGGAAAGAAGCGACAGCAACTGACGCCGGACCTAGACTTTGGAACTCGGGCCGACTGCGGGTCGCCTGCCAGCAGGATAACCCAAGTGTAATGACTGCAACAGTGAATACACTCGAACATCTACATTTATGGTAGGTACACAACTGTACTTTGTGTACCTACCATAAATGTACCTACCATAAATGTAGATGTTCGAGTGTTGCAGTCCAGGTTACCCACCCACCATCCCTCTTTTCTTTGCAGATGTAATTTCAAATAAACATGTAATTGGTACTTTTAAAGCAAAAACTGAGGGACTTGTTTTTCGGTTTGAACTTTGTTCTCTCTCTCTCTCTGTAACCCCTTACCTGATGTCATGCTTGATATGCAGTGCTTTGTTAGGAATATAAATTTAAAGTTTATGCACAGTAGATATGATAAAGTGAGGGAGTTGAAAAATGTGCCATTAAAATTGAATGCCTTCCCTTCATTAGAGTCTACTCTTTGCTTCTGAAAACATATGAGTATGAAATAAATCTGAACTTTAGGAAAGCAAGTTTGCATGATGATTTAAACCCTGCTGAATGTGAAGCATTAAATTTGTGTGTGTGGCTAACTCTAATGATACTGTGCTAAATCTGCTTTTAGATACTAAGAATTACATGTAAATGCACTATTTTCATATTAATAAATTGCGTGGATACCACACTCATATGGAAGAGGGTTTGTTATTTAACTTTGGTATATTTGAAGACCTTTACTTTATTTAAACGTCACACTTTTTTCTTAAGGTTTTTATGGTCTTCTAAAAGTCATAAGTCTGGAAGAAAACACCATAAAAGATGTATTACTGAAGCTGCTGCTTACGGGTTTAGATTACATGTTAAAACAACTAGTCTTATCACATTGTAGGCTGTTTGAGGGAAACACCAGTTCTGTTTTCTATATATATGGCAGATGGTATTATGATAAATGCCTGTGGACATTTGTTGACTATAAAAATGGTTTAGAGAGCTTGTAGTGGCTACATGTAAACTTTCCGATGCTTTCTGCACAGCAGTATGTAATCTAGTGAATTTGTGCTGCACAACAACTTGTTCACGTTGGGATACTTGCATTCAGGCAAAGAGGCTGTGATGGGTACTACATGGCTCCTAACTTATGTTTCAGTATGTTTAGTGTAGTTGGAAGATCTCTATTTGCTTGACATTTTGTTCCCATACTTTTACATACTTAGTAGGTGCACAGGTTCAGGTTCATTATCCTGATGGGTGCATGGAAGTAACAGTAACGGATATGCGAGACATTTTAAAGTCTGTTTTTCATCATCTTGTCATTGATATCGTCTACTGAACCAGCAGTATTTTGGGGTATTTTATCAGAATATTCTAGAAATAGTAGATGTATCAAAATAGTCAATAAATAGCTTTATCTGAATACGCCTTTTTTCCACACTCATATTGTTATATTACTGTAGTTACCGTCCAAAAACCAATTTAAAAACAATATTCCACAAAGACTGTAGAATGACTACAAGTGTTTCAGATAAAGAAAAGTTGTATATTGACGTTGAAAATGAATGCGTCTGCTTTTTGGAGTGAGGATATTTACTTTTTTTCTTTGGAGACTCCTTTAGAAAGAGTACTGAGAGAACTGTCAGTGGATGTAAGAAGGGTCACATTTACCAACAAATGGATGAATAAACCTCAAGACTTCCTCACTGGTCAGAGTTACAAACATTATGTCTGTGAGTGACAGTCTCATTGGTGAGTTGATATCTGACAATGAATCTTGCTCTATAAGTACTTCTTTTATATGTATGAAAATTACCTAACATCAGCCATTGAAAATACCACTGGTTGTAGTGATAACCAGTGTAGTAATGTTTGTGTTATTGCCAAGGAAATATGAAAGAAAGAATAGAAGCACATTAGATTATAGAATTTGGTAATCTTTCTCAACATAAGAAAGACATTTTTAGACACACGGGATATCTTGGACCATAATGTGATGTACAAAGTTTCGAACACCAGCCTAATTTGTGCACAGAAGGGAGAGAAATTGTAAACATTATCACAAACTCTGTATGTGTGGAGAGAAATTGTAAACATTATCACAAACACTGTACGTGGGGAAAAAGCACAAATGTGGATTTTTTTTAACTGCAGTGTCCATAGTTTTTGTAATAGTTTAGAAACTAATGTAGTATATCCAGAAACATGTTAAATATGTTAGCAAACAGTCAGGCTTTTAAGTTTCCTCCCACATTCTAAAGAGATGCTGTAGATGGATTGGATACTCTAAATTGGTCATAGGGATGGGGGTCGGGGTGTAAGAATTACCACAGCATGGCTAGCCACTCAGTGGTGTGAACTCTAGCTCTTGATCATTGTCACTGTTGAAGTGACCCCATGTGCAAAAATGGAGAAAAAGGGGTTGTGGATGTATGGATGGATTTTATATAGTATGCATAGATGCTTTGGTTACGGCACTTTGTACAGTCACTGTTGCCAATCACAAAGCATATTTTAAATTTCAAGTTTTAGCAGTTATAAATATAGAGAAGCATGGAAGTGATACTTCAAGAAAAATTACTATATTTAAGTTTAGGGTCAAATACATGTCCGTACCAGTGCTGATTATTGTTTTAAATGAAACTTTCTCTACACCTGTTTTTAAATAGATGATTTAAAAAGACAAGTTTTAGCTTCCGTGGAGAGTGATGCCATTTGCAGGTGATGTTGCTAACATTTGTATTAGTTAAAACATTCAATCATTATGCTTAGGGTGTTTGACTTAATCGTGTAAATACCAGTAGAAGGAGGTTTGTCCAAAGGCCAGTTTGCATCTATTAGTTTTGTTCATTTTTGTAGAAGTCTTAGAATTTTTACATTTTCTTTAGTGCCCATCGAGGACTGAATTTGAAGAGTTTGCTTTTGATTTACTTATAACACACTATAGTTAGTGCATGCTCTGTGGCAGACTAATACCACTGAATGATGCACAGGCAAGTGCTTGCTTTTATTTTTATAAGGATAAAACAAATGTTATGCCCAGCTTATTAGATGGTTATGTTAAAGAAATTGTCTCAATAGTTAACCACTATCATGCTTTGTAAATAACTAATAAGGCACCCAAGTTATTGTGATAGTTTTATGATGCAACCATTCTTGTGGATGACCAAGTAGTAATTGCTGGATTCTTAGATCTTGGCTGTCATGAATTTTATATTAACCACCTGAACTATGTCTAACCTAACCACCTGTAAATGCTTCCTGAAAGAATACCTTACAAAACCTTGGACTTGCTTCTGTGCCAATCCTGGCTGAACCTTACTCCCTGTGCTTCACTCACCCCCTTCAACTTTAGGTCACATTCAAAATCCTCTCTAGCCTCCTACTCCACTCTTTTTTTGTTGTTGTCCCCACTACCTTACCTTATTTAATTCATCTGTGCAGACCATTTCTCCCTACTCACCTAATCTACCTGAAGACACCCTACCTACCCTGCACTCGTCTTATAATTTCCTTCTCTCCATCCTTCTTGCTTTTATAACCATAATACTTCTCTAATGCCAAGACACCACTCAATTTCAACTCACCATGTCTAATCGTGTAATCTCTGATATCTCACTAAATATCTTGTTAGAAGTGTCTTATAGGTTCATAGGTTTGTAGTAGGCTATTGGTCCTAGGGCCTATACAAGCCTAGCCATAACAATTCCCTGGCTATTTCTTTCCACACTGTTTTCTTTCCTGGGCCCCTGTCTATCAGGACAACTGACGTGATCCCGGGGTGAATTTCCTTTCTCCCATCCAGTCGTCAAGGTTCCTTTTGAAGAGGGCCAAGGAGGTGCTCTGCTTGACATGTATAGGCAGTCTTTTCCAGAGTCTGGGGAGTCTCTAGGTCAGGAACCTATCCCTCCAGCATGTTTTGTTTATTGTGATGACAAGATTTAGATCCATGGAGCATGTGGCTCTGAGAGATTGGGATTTCTTTAAGTGTAGCATGTCCAGCAACTCTGGGTTTGACATGGCCTTGTAAGTAAAGCAGAGATCACCTTTGAGTAGACTATATGCGACAGAGTATAGCTGGAGTTTTTTAAGGCGGTCATCATAGGGCATCTGCTTTAGGCCTGTGATTCTTTTAGTGAGGTATTTCTGCGGCCTTTCCAGTTGTTGCAAATGTGTTGAGAGGTAACACCAAATGGGGTATTGTATTCTATAATGGGTCTAGTGAGGGATGAGTACAGTGGGACAATGACCTCCTTTTTCTGGATGAAAAGCCCTTAGTGATGAGGTGTGCCACATAGAAGGATTTCCTGACTGTTGTGGCGATGTGGTTATTGAAGGTGAGACCACTGTCCACCTGTGTCCCCAAGTCTCTTAACACACTTTCGGTGTTTAGTGTACTGCCACCTATGTGGTAATTCATGGGTACATGTTTTAAGGGGACAACTGTACATTTCTTGGCATTGAGCTTGAGCCCATTGCTTTGTCAGCAAGCATCTGTTTCTTTAAGGCCCATTTGTAAAGTGTCCACATCATTTGGGGATTCAATAATGGCTCCAAGTTTGCAGTCATCTGGGAACTTTGTTAGCCAGAGTCCCTTAGTGCTTGCCTGTACTTCAGAGAAGTAGATGTCAAACAAGAGCAGTCCCAGCACTGAACCCTGAGGTACTCCACTTGTCTGGAGCTGGATTTGGAGTCTGTTACTTTTACAGTGTGGGTCATGTCAGTAAGCCAGTTGGCAACCCATCGAGTGATGTAGGGATTAATGCCACGCTTAGTAAGTTTATCTATGATTTCAGAGTGGGGGATGGTGTCAAAGGCCTTGGAGAGGACCAGATAGGCTGTGTGGACTGCCTTACCCTTATCCACAGCTGTGGAGATTGATTCGAAGAAGTCAGTCAGGTTCAGGAGACAAGATCGTCCCTTCACGAACCCAAACTGGGTGGGGTCCAGTGTTTGAAGGTTGCCAGTATCTTTGTTTATAAGTTCCATGATAATACATTCCATGGCCTTGCAGATCAGGCTTGTCAGACTGATGGGGCGGTAGTTCCCAGGATCCAAGCTGGATCCTACCTTGTGGAGTGGGATAACTGTAGCTGTGCGCCACTCAGTGGGCACAAAAACCTGAGGTTGAGGGTATGATTAAATATGACACTTGTGAGGTGCCAGTTCATTTTGTAGTTCATGTAGTACACAGCCCGGGATGTCATCTGGTCCCATGGATGCTGTATTCTTAGCTTTGGAGAGTGCGCTTTTTACCTGTGTGGCTGTTACCAGAATTTGGCAATCGTCTGGTTTTGAAATGGGCCATTTAGGGGATGAGAGGGCGGTGAAGTTGGCACTGAATCATTCTGCCAGGATATTGGCAATATCCTTGCAATCAGTATATTTAATGCCATTCTGTTGTAGCTCAGAGAAGATCTGAGCATTGACATTTAGATTCTTAACATAGTTATAGAATGCCTTGTGGTTGTCTTTGGAATCTTTTGCAATTTTATTTTCGTAGCTAGCTTTGGAGAATTTTACGAGGGATCTCAGCTTCTTACTGAGGCTGGTAAGGGTATTTTTTGCATCCTGGGATTTTCCTCTTCTGCAACAGTTTCTTCCTTTTGTTGTAAAGTTTGTTTATGGAAGGGGACCACCAGAGTGGCTTCCTTTTTTGGAGGAGAGCATCTTGGTTCTATTTGGGATTGCACGATTCATGCATGAGTGGATGTGCTCGTACAGTGCCTTAGTGTAGGACTCGGCAGTCGAACTTTCAGTTCCCGTCTGCATGGGTGTCATGAAGATTGTCGCTTCTGACTTGAGTAGCATTTAGTTGGATTTGGAGAAGTTTTTTATGAAGGTTTCCATACTGGGGAGTGGGGGTGGGATGTGGATGTTAAGGGTGATTAGCTTATGGTCTGACCTAACCAGCGAGGGGGTGACCATAGGTGTGGAGCATCAATTTCCCATGTTGGTAATTACCAGGTCTAGGATATTAAAGCCCCTGGTGAGACTTATGGATTAGTTGATCCAGGGCATTGTGTGTGTGTGGTAATACACGTATTTGTGTGTGTGTGTGGTAATGCACGTATTTGTGTGTGTGTGTGGTAATGCACGTATTTGTGTGTGTGTGGTAACACACGTATTTGTGTGTGTGTGGTAACGCACGTATTTGTGTGTGTGTGGTAACGCACGTATTTGTGTGTGTGTGGTAATACACGTATTTGTGTGTGTGTGGTAATACACGTATTTGTGTGTGTGGTAATACACGTATTTGTGTGTGTGTGGTAATGCACGTATTTGTGTGTGTGTGGTAATGCACGTGTGTGTTGTGTGTGCGTGGTAATACACTGTGTAATACACTGTGTGTGTCTGTGGTAATGCACTGTGTGTGTGTGTGTGTGTGGTAGTACACTGTGTCATAATACAGTTGCATGTGTGTGTGGGAATAATCTTGGGTGTGTGGTACTGCACTGTGTGTGTGTGTGTGTGTGTGTGTGTGTGTGTGTGTGTGTGTGTGTGTGTGCATTGTGTGTGGTAGTGCTCTCTGTGTGGTAGTACACTGTGTATGTGTGTGTGGAAATACACTGTGTGTGTTGAATACATGGGTGTGTGCGTGCACATAATATACGTGTGTGCGTGCGCATAATATACACGTGTGCGTGCGCATAATATACACGTGTGCGTGCGCATAACATACACGTGCGTGTGCGCGCATAACATACACGTGCGTGTGTGCGTGCATAATGTACATGTGTGTGCATAATATACATGTGTGCGTAATATACACGTGTGCATGTATGATATACACGTGTGCGTGTATGTTGTGTGTGCGCGTGCATGATATACACACGTGTGTGTGGGTGCATGATATACACGCGTGTGTATGATATACACGTGCGTGTGTGCATGCATGATGTACACGCATGTATGTGCATGATAAACACGCGCTCGTGTGCGTGATGTGCGAGCGCATGTGTGATGTACGTGCGAGCGTGTGTGAAGATATATATAAGTAATATATATATATATATATATATATATATATATATATATGTATGTGTGTGTGTAAGTACACACACATGCACACGTACACATACATGTAGACTCTAATCAGAAATGGATCAGTCATTCATGTATATAGACAACGAAAAAATTAATTATGTGCTTAATTTATTGGCTTCTCATCCTGGCTCTATTACACACACTAATTCTTTTGCTTCAGCAAGTGATCAGCTGTATGTTTTAATGGTTGTGGGAACGGCAAGGTCAGGAGGTGTATTGCTAAACTGTAGCTTGCAGATCCAGAAATCGAACAAAGCCAGCACCAAACCAGATACATTCACTGAATATTTATTGTAGAACAAAAAGATCAAACCGGTTTCGGCACAGAGCCTTCATCAGTGATAGTTCAAAGCACAAAGTAAGTTGTTTAAATATACACATTCAACCTGCATCCATTTCTGCTACAAACACCATGCAAAACCTACCCCACAGGGTATCAGAACTCATTCCACTAGGGCTACCTCTACAGCATTCCTCAGGGGAGTCTCTACCAGGGACATTTTGGAAGCTGCAACCTGGAGTTCTGCACACATCTTCAAGCATTGCCACTTAACTATTTTTTCTAAATCCAGAGCTGGATTTGCCACAGCAGTCTTACGGGGCCTGCTAGCCAGCCCCAGTACTTCTTGACTGCCTCCATCCTTCCTCAGCTGTGGGAATGAACCCAAGTGTAATGACTGCAACAGTGAAACACTAAGAACATAGTACAATGTACACATGTGTGCGTGCATAATGTACTGTACACGTGTGCGCATGCATAATGCGCGCGTGCGCATAATGTACACGTGCGTGCGCGCATAATACACACGTGTTGTACGTGTGTGTGTGTGATATATAAGTACATACATGCATGCACACACACACATATATGTAGACTCTAATCAGAAAAAGGTCAATCATTAATGTATATAAACAATGAAAAAATTAATTATGTGCATAATTTATTGGCTTTTCATCCTGGCTCTCCTACACACACTAATTATTTTGCCTCACCAAGTGATCAGCTGATGTTTTAATGGTTGTGGGAATGGCGAGGTCAGGAGGTTTATTGCTAAATGGTAGCTTGCAAGTATGGCAGGTGCAAATGGCCACATACAAATCCAGAAATCAAACAAAGCCAGCACCAAACCAGATACATTCACGGAATATTTATTGTAGAACAAAAAGATCAAACTGGTTTCGGCACAGAGTCTTCATCAGTGATAGTTCAAAGTAAGTTGTTTAAATATACACATTCAACCAAGTTGTTTAAATATACACATTCAACCTGCTTCCATTTCTGCTACAAACACCATGCAAAACCTACCCCACAGGGTATCAGAACTCATTCCACTAGGGCTACCTCTACAACATTCCTCAGGGGAGTCACTTCCAGGGACATCTTGGAAGCTGCAACCTGGAGTTCTGTACACACCTTCACCAAGCATTGCCACTTAGCTATTTTTTTCTAAATCCAGAGCTGGATTTGCCACAGCAGTTTTACGGGTCCTGCTAGCTAGCCCCAATACTACTTGACTGCCTCCATCCTTCCTCAGCTTTGGGAATCAACCCAAGTGTGATGACTGCAACAGTGAAACACAAAGAACATAGTACAGCTGTGTGCACTTAGATAAATGTAAATGTTCGAGTGTATTCACTGTTGCAGTCCTGGTTACCCTCCCTTCAGCCCCCCTGTCTTTTCTATTCTTTTCACCTATCCACCTTTTGGCCATATCTTATGGAAATAATACTTACTTTTTCCTGGAGGTGTTCCACCCCATGTAATTGCTTCCTGTTTTGGGGGCTCCTGAAATCTGGGGCAAGAAAAACTGATGTAATGGCATTGGCTGCATGTTTTATACCCCTAACGACATGACATCATGGAAGAGGTGACAGCATCCGACGCAGAAATCCCAAGACTCTGGTATTCGAGCCGACTGAGGGCTACCTGCAGGCAGATAACCCAAGTTTGCTGACTGCAACTGTGAATACACTCAAACATCTACATTTATGGTAAGTATACACAACTGTACTTTCTCTTTCAAGTCATCAGCTCTAGTAATGAGGCAGGTAACAAATGCTGTTCAGTTTCCTAAAGTCATATTCAGAATTTGATACTTCCATCTTGTTTAGGAAGTAGAACTGTTGTGCTGTTCCACTCGCTCCTTTGACTCCCGAGTACCTTTTGAACAATTTCTATTACTGTTTTTGTGACTCCAGTGTTCTGTAAGATCTTCATCTAGCATTCCGTCAAGGTGTTCTTGGTTATGTTCTATCGGTTTGGTCCTTCTTGGAATTTCTGAGAACATTCCTTTTAGTAGAAATGTTCCTATTTTTTGTTTCTGTATTGTTGACAAGCATTCCTTTAACTGTACTTGAGGTTCTGTTGCCTGTCTTGTATGAACTTCCACTTGCAGGCTAACCACAGAGCTTTATGCTTATTTCCATAGCTTTAATATGGTAATGTGCTGTATTTGCTCTTTTTTTCTCTTCTCTGATTGTATGCCTTTGTAGGTCACTGCATTTATTCCTTTGTGTACCTCAAGTGGCCCTTGCTAAATAAGCTAGAAATTTGTTCTCCGTGGAGAGCATAGTCAGTAATACCTGATCCCTGAGATCAGTTGTCTAAATAAGGCATTTTTATTATAAAGTAGTTGTTGCAGCTCCTGAGCTGTCTGTATAAACTTAAATGCAGGATAAAGGTGCAGCTTTCTAGCTTTTTGGGCAAGAAGTGTAGAATTTTATCTTTGCCATTATGCTTGAACAGTAAAATCTGTAGTGTTCTTGCCTTAGTTTTTTCCATCCCCAAGTAACCACCTAAGATGCGACTTGATTGCTTGAGTCTTATAAAGTTTTGACACTAACAAATGTAGACTTGCTTCCTGTCTTTACTTTAGTCTTTGTAAGATGCCATTTTTCCTTTTCCAAATAGAAGTAGTAAGTAACATGAGCCTCATGAAGTCCTTCCTTGATCACTGTTATTTAACTAATGGTATATCCAGCCAAGAATTGCTCTACATCTGGCCAGCATAACAAAGTCTACGTGCCCTCCTCTTGCACCATCTGTCCAACGTATGACCTCAGCCTAGTGGAGCTGGAGGTACATAAGGGATATATGGATGTGAAGTACCACCAGAACTTGTCATTAGCAGAGTTCTTAAGTATTTGTTCAGCTTCAATCTGTCAGCCATACGATTCGTGATTCTTCCTTCTACATTCGGCAGATCAGTATCCCCATCAGGACCTTCCTGCTTTCTCGTTTTTAAACATCTTCAGTAAATTACAGTAAACTCTCAGTTAACCGGAACTCAAGCAGCCAGCACTCTCAAACAACTGACAATCTCTCACACACAGTCGTTTCTGCTTTCATACATGTATTCCCTCACTCTTTCTCTGTCCAATCTCTCTCACACATTCTTCAGTTTTCATACATCTCTCTCATCTCTCACACAGTCTCTATTCTGCTTTTATACATGGAGTCACCCAATCACTCACTCCGATCGCTCACCCACACAGTCTCTTCTGCTTTCGTACATGCATTCACTTACTCTTTCTCTCTCCCCAATCTCACACACACACTTCCATGTGCCACTCTGAAGCAATAGGAAACTACAGTTATCTGGCATCTACCAATCCCCATGGATGCCAGTTAACCGAGAGTTTACTGTATCACTTAAGACATAGGCAAATGTACATTAACAGAAAATTTACATACATTGTACATCACATATATTTTCTTGCCCTTATAGCCGTCATCAGTCCACAATTACATAAATTGCTGAATTCCTGCATTCCCTTAAACCTCACTCTTTCTTCTGAACGTTATTCTGCATATATTGTTCCCACAGTTTCCTTTTACTTTTATGTAATTTGGTCCTCCCCGTAAACGTCCCTTTTTCATTTCTTTCATGTCTTTTATAATAATCAGTACTTCAAATACAGTTCGGTTAGACTTTGATTTCCTAATGACTGTGTTTTTTGGCAGCCAGTGGAATTAAACTTAACGCCTTACTGTGTCTAAGCAATTCATATCCTGTGTTCCAGCTCAAAAGAATAATTTCCTCATTTAAAGACATTTGCTCATCCAATATTTCTGAAAGGGTACTTTGTAGGGAATTTTTAAAATCTGCTAACTCATTTACTCCCAAAACATATGTTCCTATTTACTGCTTTCTTCCCCCTAACACCTCCAACGTTTACTATCAACCTGAGGAAAAACTATGAAGTTTGTTTGGAATATAAAAATACCTATGCAAACACTTCCAAGAAAAGATTCTAAACCTTCTGGATGTTGCTGCAAACTTGGGAGCCATACATATGTCCTTCCATTGCTTTTTCAGCCTGTCTTCGTTCCCAAACTTTTCTAACCACCTCTGATTCTTATAGTTATTATGTAATATTTAAATGTGCTGTTAATGATCCCTTTAACAGCGGCTGCTGTTCTAGATTTAGCTAAAAACTCTGCTTGGGAAGTCTTTCACTTTGTTTCCCCTATCCTTTTCTCTTTGCTTATACTCTGCCTTCCCTACCAGGTATTGATATCAGTCTCTAGCTTGCAGTTAGAACATCTTGGCTATATCCCACTCTGTGATTTTTTTTTTCCCTGCCTAGATATTTGATCTCAGTACCCTGTTTCCTTTGCTAGTATTCTCTTAGTAACTTTCTGCATCCCCTTGCTTGTTTTCTGTTCCTCTATCTTCAGTTATCCCAACTGGCAAAATCTTCTTTCTCCATTCTTGTGTTGGCTTAGTTCTTAGAATACTTTCTGATAACTTTATGAATATAATATTCTGTACGGTTGTTTTCCTTAAGGATCTGCGTCCAAAATCCCACTCTGTGTCTCACGTTTTGAACAACACCCCTGGTTCATCATCACTCCATTCCATTTTGAATTGTACCCCCCTGCTTGTGTTATGTATACGCCTTAAATGTGTAGCTGTAAAATATTCCTTCAAATGAGGTAATCCTAAACCACCTTGTTCTCTTGGAATGATCAACTTATCCAACATAATTCTTGCCCTTTTCCCCTCCCAGATAAATCCCTTCAACACTTTATTAATTGTCCAAAACCAATGGCCTCTTCTTTTTTTTATAGAAGCGTTTGTAATCCATACTCCTTAATACTTATAAATATGGATATTGCTGAATCAAGTCCTATGAAGGCACATAGTTTATGGCTTTACCCTTTGTTTTATATTCATTAATTTTATGTACCTCTGATTTTTGCAGATCTGAAGTAGTTAACTTCATTTGTGCATCAACCTATGGGCCTTCGGATCCATATCGAATCCGAGCCGGCAGTTTCCAGCAGCTAAGATCCAAGGTCCAAGCTCCTCCCCCTTACACATAACTCCCTGCCATCCCTTCCTGACCTCAGATCTAGTTTGCCGCGGTTTGAACAGCAGCTTGATCTTGAGCGTTCGAGTTTCCAGTGTTTTTCTGTGAGAAAAATCTTGTCTTTTTCTTAAGTTGGGCGATTTTTTTTTTTTCGAGTGTGGAACTAGTTTAGCTTTAGGTAGTGTTCCCTCCCATTTTACGTTCCCTCCCCCTTGTGTTTTTCTAGAGTGTTAGGGTGTGTTGTGTGTGTGGTCTTGAGGCCTAGTGCTTGGGTTTTGTTAAAATGTCTGAGGCCTCCAAGACATTCTTCTCTAAATGTACTGAGTGTGGCCATCAGCTTTCCCCGGCTGATGGCCACACTCTCTGCGTTTTATGCCTTGGGATTGAACACCTTTCTTCTGGCTGTACTATTTGTGCAGCGTTCAACCCCAGGGCTGTCATGGACCGGAGGTTGAAGCTGATCCTGGCGGGACTCCTGCCCCCTGACTCGGCTCCGTCCTCCGGCCCTTCCGTGGTCCCTGCCACGGCAGCATCCATGGACCCTTCCTCTGGCCGGGACTCAACCTTCCTCTTCGGGACAGGAGGATAGGGAAACTAGGAGGGAGAAGCGCCTTGAGAAACACAAGTGGCGGGCCGAGGCCTCTGCCAAGCGGGTCTCTCCTCCTGGGACGGCCGGGCCTTCTCCTTCTCTGCTCCGCTCTCCCTGCTTTTCGTCGGGGCTGGAGGAGACCCAATCTCCCTCGAGGTCATCTCCCAGCCCGCCTTGGTGGCCTCTTCCATGTCAACCAGAAGCCTGATGGATTCAGACTTGGACCGGATGATGAGAAGGTTCCTCCAGGCCCAGCTGCAGATGGGAGTGCTCTTGCCTCCCCCCCTTTCCGGGGGGGGGGGCTCGACCCCCTTTTTCGCCCCAATAGCTCCCTTCCCCGACCCGCTTTCCGTGCTCGGGGTCTTCGGAGCAGAGTAGCGTCAGAGCCGGGGGGGGGGGTCTGTGCCGGTAGTCTCGGGTACTTCAGTGCCGACAGTACCCTCTATGCGGCTGCAGTCCCATGCTACAGAAGGGGCCGCTAGAGCTAGCGGAGCGGGCGTCATACTAAGGCGACAGGCCTGGCTCTGCCAATGTGATTTCGTGGAACCCTTCAAGACATCATTCGCTAATGCCCCGTTTGATGGTTCTGCCGTTTTTGGCAAGACCGTACCCGATACCTTGGTCCAGAGCGAGAAAGATGGGGAAGAAGTTGTCTGCCGGAGTTCGCTTCTCTGCTCCCCAGCGGTCCTTCTCAAAGAACCAAAAGGGACAGAAGAAGATGTGGTTCCGAAAGTCTCAGCAATCCGATTTTGCTCCGGACTCCCCATCCTTCAGAGGCAGAGGAGGACAGGGTGGACACCGCCGTAGAGGCAGAGGGGGCCCGAAGAACTTTGGTTCCAGAGAACCTTTCTCTGATCAGCCAACGCAGCAACCCTGAGGGGTTACCTGACTGTTCCACTCTGGAGGCAGTCGGGGGGGCGTTTCTCGAAGCACCTGGCAGCTTGGGAGTCCATCATGACAGACCGCTGGGTGCTTCGTATTATATCCAGAGGCTATAAGATTCCGTTTCTCTATCCCCCTCTCAGACCCAGGTTCCTTCCCGATGTCCCACCCGATCAGAGGGAGGACGCAGCTACAGAAATTCGGTAGCTGCTAGAAAAAGGAGCGATCCAGCAAGTCCCCCCAGACCAGTACGGATTGGGCTTTTACTCCAGGTTCTTCTTGGTGCCAACAAAGATGGGGGACTTAAGGCCTATTCTAGACTTATCCCTACTGAACCTGGCAATAGCCAAAGAAAAGTTCCGGATGGTCACTTTTCAATCCATTCTCCCCCTCTTGCAGGAGAACGACTGGATGTGCTCCGTAGACCTCAAGGATGCGTACTACCACATCTTAATGGACAGACAATCCAGGAGATTCCTCCACTTTCGGTTAGGAGCCAGTCATTATCAGTTCAGGGTCCTCTCCTTTGGTCTCACCACAGTCCCCAGGGTGTTCACCAAGGTGTTAGTGGTAGTAGCGGCCCACCTGAGACTCCAGGGAATTCAGGTCTTTCTGTACCTGGACGACTGGCTCCTGACCGCCTCCACACGGCATCTACTCTGCACAGCCAGGGATTTATTCATTCGCTTAGCTCCCCGGCTGGGGATTACAATTCACGCTGGGAAGTCCTCCCTGCTCCTGACTCAGGTCATAGATTTTATCGGAGCCAGGGTAGACACAAACCAGCTCTTAGTTTTCTTAACTCAGGACCGGTTGTGATCCCTAAAACTACATGTGCAGGCCATTCTTCATTGTCCAAACCCTCCGGCGGAACTGGTCCTGAGTGCCCTAGGCTCGATGGCGGCTACCATCAATCTCCTCCCCATGGCGTGCCTGAATATGAGAATTCTACAATGGACACCAAGTCAAATGGTCCTTCCTACGCTTTCCCCTAAGCCATTCTGTCCCTCTCAGCAGGGTTTGCAGGAGTGCCCTCTTGTGGTGGCTCCAGTCTCCGGACCTCCTAAAGGGGTGCCCCTTCTCTGTGTCCCCTCCCTTAGCCATGGTGACCACGGACGCCTCTCGCCTCGGGTGGGGGAGCATTGTTGCGGCAGGACCGTCCAAGGCATATGGAACCAGACTGAGACCTCACTGCATATCAATGTCCTGGAGATGAGGGCTGTGCTGTTTGCGTTGCAAGCACTTCAGAGCCTTCTTCCCGTCGGGACGAATGCGATCAAAACGGACAACATGTCTGTCGTTTGTTGATGTAGCAAACGAGGGAACCAGGTCCTATCCACTTTGTCAAGAGGCCATGAGGGTTTGGGAATGGGCGATTTCCACCAACCGCTTTCTCGTAGTGACGCACATTCCAGGTCGGTCCAACATCCTAGCGGACAGACTGAGTCGCACCATCCTTTCCCTGTACGAGTGGTCTCTGAATCCCAAAGTAGCGAAGCAGATCTTCTCCAAATGGGGTCAACCTTGTTGCGATCTTTTCGCCTCTCCTTCAAACACGAAGTGCGACACCTACTTCGCTCTACTTCTTCCACCCGGGGAATCCCCAAGAGACTCTCTGGTGCATGCTTGGCCTCCCGGTCTTCTTTATGCTTATCCGCCCCTTCCCTTGACGCTCAAATTTCTGCAGAAAGCCAGACGGTTGGGGTGCACGATAATCCTCATTGCCCCATTCTGGCCTCGTCAGGCATGGTTCCCTTATCTGTGGTCTCATCTACTGAATCCTCCCTGGATTCTAGATCCCCTTCCGGATCTGATATCTCACCCCCTGGGCCTACCAACCCCGAACCTGGACAACCTCAAGCTCGCAGCTTGGTTGATCCAGTTCCACTGTTAGTTCGGACTGCCGGTATCTCTTCCCAGGTCAAAGCGATCCTAGTGGCTGCCCATAAGCCGTCTACTAGGAAGGTTTATCATAGCAAATGGAAACGTTTTTCTATTTGGGCTGAACATCAGAACCTGGATCCTTTCACAGCTCCATTACCAGCTGTGCTGGATTTTCTGTCGGGGCTGTTTGATAAAGGGGCTAGCTCTTCCACAGTCAAAGTACAGTTGGCGGCTATTGCTCATTACCACGTTGGATGTGATCTTGGCCCACTAACTTCGTCCAGATTATGTAAGGCCTTCTTAAAAGGCACCTTCCTACTAAGGCCTCCGGTGAAAGATGCGATTCCTCCTTGGGACTTATCGCTGGTGCTCCAGGCCTGATATTGTCGAGTGCTGGACTACATCTGCCCCCCCTTCTTTGCACTGCATAGTTGCACCTGCAAAGAAGAAACAAAAAAAAACAAACCTGTCTCTCCTCCTGATCTATAGAAGGAATTGTTGAACTTTTCGCAAGCCCTCTTCAAGGCCTTTGTGGGCCTTAGGCCTCTGACAGATTGAGCTGCTTCCCCTCTGCCCATGCTTCATTCCCTTAGGAAGAGACCTAGGCCCTTTGAGCCTGCTGCCTCGGTAGATCTTAAATTCTTATGCTGGAAAACAGCCTTCCTTGTCACTATCAGTCGGCAAAAAGGGTTTCGGAGCTTCAAGCCCTTTGTGCCAAACCTCCATACTTAATTTTCCATAAGGGTAGGGTATTCCTCAGGACCAATCCCTTTTTCCTTCCCAAAATTGCTTCCAAAACTAATACTAATCAGTCTATTAATTTGCCAGTCTTCTTTCCCAACTACCAAAATAAGGGCAAATACAAGTTACATTCTTTGGATGTACACAGACAGTTGAGATTTTATCTGCACAGGACAGCCGGTCATAGATGTTCTGATCAGTTATTTGTGTCCTTTGCTAAATCCAGTTTGGTGAAAGCCATTTCTAAAGTCACACTATCCAGGTGGGTTTCTCAGTGTATTCTCTTGGCTTATGAGAGTTCTGTTAGGCCTGCTCCTCAGGGAGTCAATGCCCATTCAACTCAGTCTGTCTCTACCTCTGCTGCTTTTCGGGCTAGAGTTTCGTTGGATGACATTTGCTCGGCTGCCACGTGGGCCTCATCTCACACTTTTTTATTAATCACTACAATTTAGTTCTGGTTTCCAGAGGGAGAGCATCCTTTGGCTCCGCAGTGCTCCGGAACATCCTTCCTTGAGGGCCTCCCAAGGTTCAGGTAGCTGGGGACTCTGTCTCATAGGTTGATGCACAAATGAAGTTAACTACTTCAGATCAAGAAGTTATGTTACTCACCATAATGTTCCATCTCAGTAGGTAAACTTCATTTGTCAGCAGCCGTCCCTCCCTCCTTCCCCCTGTCCCTTGCAGATGTTCTTTGATACTCCTGCTTCACGGTAGTTGTAACCGGTTACCTAGACAGGTGGTGATGTCAAGCCTTATTTTAGGCAAACTCGATCTGAGGTCAGAAAGGGATGGCAGGGAGTTATGGGTAAGGGGGAGGAGCTTGGAGCTCGGATCTTAGTTGCTGGAAACTGCCGGCTCGGATCCAATATGGATCCAAAGATCCATAGGTTGCTGACAAATGAAGTTTACCTACTCAGATGGAACGTTATGGTGAGTACTTAACTTATTATTTTATCAGTTCATTTCAGTAGTGAGTTAAAGCTTATTCTATTTTTTAAGCCTTTTGTTATTTGAGTTGATTTATTTTAATCACATCTGAGAGCATTTGATTTATTTTTTCCTCTAAATTAGTGGAAGCCATGTATTGTGCCAAAACTGAAGCTTTAACTGCTTTTTGCTGAACAGCTACAAAATTCTTCCCAGCCAATGTTTTCTTCACTTTTCTTCACCTTTTCTGGTTGATTTTCTTTCAAGTTCTTTAAATTTCTTCTTTGCTGGCATCCAAGTGTACTTAATAGCCAGAAACTCAGTTTTACTCAAGCTGATAATATCACTGTCTGTTATTTCTTAGTTTCTTTTTTTTTTCACACAAGGAGACCTAAAATTAAATTGTTGATCAATGTGCAGCCATCTTGGAAGTCCCTCTTTTGTGCTTAAGTTTTGTACATATGTGATTTTTGGGAGATGAATTCCTGAAAGTGATCCCCAACTTAAGTATTTTGTCTGGGTACTGAACACTACTATAGGGATTGTTTTATCCGTCCAGTGTTTGTGCTTAAGGCTGTGTGTAGTGCTCTCTCTGTCTTTGAAAATGTATCTGGGAATTAGAAACTCAAAAGTGCTTACACATGGTAAGATTCCAGAGTCATTGACTACTGACTTTCCTTTGATGCTGAAAAAGATGACGGAGAAACTCTGGTGAGAGACTTCTGCTGAGTCAGATCTAGATGTCACCATTATCTCTCTTGATGAGACCATGGATTGTCCAGCTGCCGCTCCCCCATCATGAAATCTACACTTCCATCATGAATTACTAGTAATCCTCTCCAGCCAAGAAGGGTGGACTGTGGCTTGTAATTTTAGAGGGACCAGACAGAATACCTTAAATATTAGTTAGGGAAGACGTTCCTTGATGTCCTTCTATTCTTCTGTTGCAGTATTCTTGACTTAAAGGAGTTGCCTGTTAAGGCAATGACCTGACTGTCAGTATAACAGTCTTTTACTACCTAAGGTGTGCGGTACGTTTGATGTCTGTCGATAATGCATGTCAGCCATAAAAGAGACGTACGCACACACATCCCTCAAATCTTATTTGCCACCAGTTGGATTGCCAGTCCCAGACATTGTTCTGCAGTTGGAATCGCTATTTCTATGGATTAAGATAAGTACCCTGTTGGGTAAACCTTCATTTTTTTTTGCTATTTCTCTGAGTTCATGTCTTCCAGAAAAGGGAAATGTGACTGTGGATGACAGATTCCACACTAAGATGGTCCTAGCCTCTTTTGCATAGGCCCTCAACACGATCACAAATCCTATTCTATTTGCTAATCCTTTGTCCTGAAAGCTCTCCAAAGTCAGTTATCCTCTCTTGCGATATACCTCGAAAACAAACATCTGAAGCTTCTTGCTAAAAGTGCGATGGATGTTCCTCCAGACCAGATGACCGAGCCTTTAAAATGGAAAGCCAAAAACATAGGCCCATATCTGAAGTTGTGCCTCTCGAGTCTGATGTCTCTCCCGAAGTACATGAGAGCTCGAGATGTGCACCGACCGAGATCCAGATCCACAGATCAAGCCCGCCTCACAGGCAGTCTTGGCTGCAGATGTATGCATGTCCAGAGAGGCTTCTCAGACATCGGCCTCAGGCATCCAGGGGGAACTGAGGCTTATAGTGTCAGAGGGCCCTAGTGGGATTGCTCAGATTGTTGTTTGGGAGGATGTCAAATCTGATATTGTCAAGTGCTGGACTACATCTGGCCCCCCTTCTTTGCACTGCATAGTTGCACCTGCAAAGAAGAAACAAAAAAAACAAACCTGTCTCCCCTCCTGATCTATAGAAGGAATTGTTGAACTTTTCGCAAGCCCTCTTCAAGGCCTTTGTGGGCCTTAGGCCTCTGACAGATTGAGCTGCTTCCCCTCTGCCCATGCTTCATTCCCTTGGGAAGAGACCTAGGCCCCCATCTTACTTCTGAGGACTCCTTGTCTGAGGTGGAGGATGAGGAATTGGACTATTCCTCCCAAATTCCCTCCCCTTTGGATTATGCCTTCCCCGATGAGGACTTCAATGGGACAAATTTCCCCATGGAGGAGATTTCTTTCTGGGGTGTAGAACCATTTCAAGTGGGTCTCCACAGAGATGTTGAGGTCCAGAAGCGCTATTATGACCTCCTAAGTCCAGACGCTCTAGTCCTTCAGCCATCCCTCCTGTAAACCCTGTTTTTATGGATGTCTTTGCATCCACTTCCGTCCACCCAGACTCTTAGCCCTCATCTAAAAAAGTACCCAAGGACTGCCAGTTCCTTTGTAAGGCACCCGCTGCAGATCCTTTAGTTATTTGTTGGCTCTGATAAGACCTCCAGGTCCATTCACCCCTCTTCCTTGCAGGCTTTAGATAAAGAACAGCAGACAGTTGGAGAAACTGGGAAAGAAAGTCTATACCTCTGCTACCCTGGCTTTCAGAACTTTAAATTATCAGACACACATGACCAAGTACAACTTGGAACTACTGTCCCACGTCTCTAAATTGGTATCAGGTATGCATGACTCTGCTAATAAGGCCTTGCCACCTCCTGTCATGTAGCCAGACATTCTATCAAGTGCACCTATGATGCAGTAGAAGCCTTCTCTAGGGTTGCTGCTGCTTCTTCTGCCCTTAGAAGATTTGCCTGGCTAAGTGTTCAGCCTCTGCCTGAGGATATCATGACTAAACTGATGGATGCCCCCCTCGATTTATACTGCCCTGTTTGGGAAACCTTCTGCAGAGCTTAAGTCCCTGCAGGAAAAAAGCAAAGAGCTTAATGATCTCAGACACATTTTGGTATCCCCTGTGTCTAAATTTCACAGGAATTACTCTGTGAGGCAAACCTTCATACACAGGCAATCCAGAGTTCCTCAGTCTAGACCCCAAAAGAGGGCTAAGAAGACTTGACAGTTTCCCTCATCTTCTGTTTAGTCCCTCATAACCAAGCAACCTTTTCCTGACTGAACAGGCTCATCTTGGTGACTTGTGGTGAGAGACCTGGGTACACAGGTTGACAAAAATCTTACATTCAACCATCATGTAGCCGCAGTGCTCAGAATAGCCTTTTACGCGGTTCATCTCATAAGTAGAAATTGCATCTAGAAAAAAAAGGAGGTTTTTACCTTTCTGCAGTCCTCCCTCATTATGCCAATAATGGAGTACAATGCCCTGTTTGTTATGTACCTCTCCAAACACCTGCACCAACAGGAAAGGCCACTGAAATACCTCACAAAGAGAATCCATGGCTTCCAATACCTGTCCTATGAATGAGTCAGTTTATAATAGGGTTTTTAAACTAGTGTCAATTAAGAGACAGTTTAATATCTTGGTATTTTCTAATATGGATATGATGGTCAAACCAGTTCTTTCCCTTTCTGCTATGCCACTTGAACTTATTAAGGAAGATGCAGTCTCTCAAATCAACAGAATGAGGAGAGAGAGCCACCTGATCATCAGGCGTCACCTTAACTGTGCTGGATAAATCTCAGAAGATTACTGCTGACCTAACAGTTAGTCCTATCTATTGTGCAGTCCTTTTTATTTTTATTTATTTATTTATTTGGGGTGGGGGCTGATTTGTGACCTGGTGAAGCTTATCACACAGGGCTGGTGGCTTCTAGACTTGGTCATGGGTGGCTGAGTCCTAGACCTAATAGGTCTTTCCCTCAAAAGGAGTTCATTTCAGGGAACCAAACCATCCCAGATGGGTTTCTGGAATAGGCATGGACTTTTTTCTGTGCAAGTGATTCTGTAGCATTTTTCTTCAGAGAAGGGCAAAGGGGTGGTACTTCAGTCTTTTCTTTGTTATTCCATGGATAAAAGAGGCATTCATTTAATCTCTGATCTATGTGACTTCCACAGGCATATCCATTGTGTCAAATTCCATTTGGTGTTCATTTAGGCATGCTGTTGGTTACCTGATTGTTACTGGTCATGATGGAGGACTTCTTACACGTCATTGTTTTATGTTTGTACAGGAAGTTCCTTTAGTTCATTAGATGATCCTTCCTCTCTGTGCAGTGTGTTACTGTTTGGTCTCTAATCTGCACCTTTTGCATTTAACAGGATTCTAACTGTAGTTAGACCCATAATGAGGATGAACCTGCACATCATGTTTTATCACTGTGTTTAGTACCCAGCTTTCATTTCTGCTTGGCCAAGACCTTGTGCTTTTTCTACTGCAGGGTGCCTAGATGCTGTCTTTAGACACTGACACATTTTTGTCACATCATTGTGTTGGGACCATACAGGTGAGTCTTTCATTTCTCTCTTGGAGTGGGCATTGTTTTCAGTATAAAGTAATGCCATTTGGACTTTTTCTAGAACCAAATGTGTTTACCATGGTGATGTTCATCGTGTATACAGCTGCAGTCATAACAGATGGGTTATCCTGCCATCAGGCGGGTCCTCGGTCGGGAAAATTCCAAAGTCTAGGTCCGGCGTCGGTTGTCGTCGCTTCTTCCCTGACATCAGTGCGGCAGGGGTATAAAAGAACCAGCCGACACCATTTTCTTCAGTCTTTCTTGCCGCGCGGTGCCCGAAGCAGAAGCAGTTCGCAAGTGCCGGTCGGCCAGCTCCTGAAATTTACGAAAATGTTTCAGCCGAAGTCTTCTTGAAAGCTAAGTACCCCGTTGGGGAAACTTTTCTTGCCTCGGACCGATGTCAGACAAAGTTAATAATTGCATTTCTTGTGGAAAAGCTGTATGCATTGTTATAACTTGATATTACTTGTGAACCTCTGCTATCTCTGAAAAAACAAAAACAAAAAAAAGAAAATCTTGCTTTTTTCCCACTTTTCTGAGATTTAAAAAAGTTCAGTTACAGGCTTGCTGTTCTTGAACTGTTTGTAAGTTTCTGTGAGGCCATTTTTGCTTGGGCTAAAGGAAAGTCTCTCTGTTGATTAGTGGCAGTGAAAAACATTGAGCAGCTTCCCTGCTCCCCGTGGGAGTGGTTACTGACTTGAAACTGTAGTTTTATTGGCCGTATTGGGTCAATTCCTGGCTCTTTCCAGCCCCTGCTATCAAGCACGCTTTAGCGTGGAGTTGCCACTAGAGCTGCATCGGGCAGCTCTGGTTTAACAAGGTTAAACTTTTTCTGGCTCCATAAAGTCTGTTCTTCATTTTTTCCCTTAGAACTGCTCTACTAGTAATCTAAACAGTATATCCCTTAACCAAAAAGCGCAGCACTTGTTCCTAAAAAGCTTTTTTTTTTTTCTCCAAAAAAAAAAAAAAAAAAAGCTCAGCACTTGTCTTAAAAGCATCTTCTTTTCAGGCTTAGCACTTCTGTATTATACAAAGTCCCTCACTAGCGAACCCCCCCCCCCCAGAGTACCCACTTCCTTACTAAGTCCTCTCTTATTCAGTTACACCCCTAACTTCTTAATTTCTCTAGCATGTCGAAGGGCCAGATGCTGGCGTCCTCTCCTGTCCAGTTGGTGAATCTGGGAATATTGAGGCAATGTTACAATTGCCTCATGTACACAGACAACCCTCTCCTCCTCCCACATAACACAAATACTTGCGAGATGCAGCTATTTAGCCAAACTGGAGGCTGAGCTCTCTCAACTCAGGATTGGCAAGACCAGACAGGAGGAGAAGGCAACTACACACACCACAAAACCAGTCTCACATAAAGCTGTCACAACAATGAATCAAACACATAAACACACAAAGACATACAGGGAGGCTCTGATCAAAAATATACCTAAACAGTAGAGGCCTCCAAAGCAGACACCCAAGCAACTGCCACCTCATGACACACCACAGGCAACACATAAACCACAAAATCAGTGTGCAAAGCAGTCACAGCCCTTAAGGCCAAATACAACACCAAACATACTTGTCATAGGTGACTCCATAGTCAGACACACTTGACGTCCCACTCACCAGGCTGAACAAGGAGAGGGTCACAATAAGCTGCCTATCTGGCGCTAGAATCCGCCACATAACACAAGCACTCGGGTCACTCCACAGCAAGTACAAATATGACAGTCATTGTCCATGCTGGTGTGAACGACCTGAGACGTACCTCCCTGGACTACTTGAAAAGAGACATAGAGGAGCTCTCTGATTATGTAGCCCAGGCAGGTATGACCCTGACCCTGAGCAGCATCCTTCCTTCACCAAGAATGATGCCACAACATAGAGACAAGATGATCAGCTTTAACAATTGGCTTAATTTCTGGTGTCATTCAAAGGGGATCCAGTGTCTGTCTGCCTGGGATGACATGCTTGACAAGCCACGCTGCTTCGCAAGGGGCGGCTTGCACCTGTCACCCCTGGGATTCCGGATATTGGCTAAGGCACTTGCCACCCCCATAGTGCCTTAAGGCTCAAATTCTAAACCTACCACCCTAGAAAACAAAAATGGGAAGAAACAAAGGGTAATGCTGCTCAATGCCAGAAGCCTAAATCTCAAAATGCACGCACTCGAGGCCCTTCTCAGTATGGAGAACATCGATGTCTGTGCTGTGACTGAAACCTGGTTCAAGGCTCCTGAGAGCACCCCGGCACTATCAGGTTTTACCTCATATCATGCGTTCCGGCCCCAAAACCCAGACCACACCACAAAAGGAGGGGGGTGTATCCATATTCATCAAGGATACCCACACCTCCAGGTTGGTGGCAACGCACGAAGCATCGGAAACCATCCAGGTGCAATTAACCATAGGCAAAACTGCTCTACAATTTTGTAGCATGCTACAGGCCACCCTCTCAAACTCAAGAACCCCACACAGCCTTCCTAAAGATACTGGAGGGTATAAATGTATCTCCAAACACCATTATATTGGGTGACTTCAACTACCCGAATATAAACTGGGAACATTACTCAAGCCCAAACTTTCTAGCCCAAAGGTTCCTGGAGTTCAAAAATTCAAATGCCATGGAACAACTAGTCACCGTTCCCACAAGAGGAGAAAATATACTAGATCTCATCATCACAAACATGGGACAAAATGCTCCACACCGGAAGTATATCCTCATTGGTGAGATCAGATCATAAACTAATCTCACTGGATATCCACATCCCGCCCCCACCCGAAACAAAAAAGACCACAGTGAAGAACTTCTCTAAAGCAAACTTCACACTACTCAAGACTGGTGTGGTATCCTTCAAGGCCCCCGAGCCAGTGGAAACCACAACCCAAGCTGAGGAAGCCCTTACAAATGCCTTCTACGAACACCTCCAGGACTGCATGGATCAGGCAATCCCTAATAAAACCAAGACTCTTTCCACCAAGTGCAAACGTCCAGTCTGGTGGACCCCAGCCATAAACAAACTTTACAATAAGAGGAGAAAGCTGTTACATGATAGAGCAAAATCCATAAAAGAGAAGACACCTTTGATCATTTAATACGAGCACTCGTAAAATCATCCAAGGCCAACTTTGAGAGAAGAATTGCCATAGATTCAAAAGACAATCATAAGGCCTTCTTCAGCTATGTTAGAAACTCTCAGATATGCTCAGAATTAGTCCAAAATGATACAAAAATCACTGAACCCACAGACATTGCCAACATACTGGCAGACAGGTTCAGTGCAAACTTCACCCCCCTCTCCCCTTTAAAAGGAGAGATAACTATCCCAGCGGAGTGTAGCCTCACAGACATCTCAAATGCGCAGGTGAAAGCTGCTCTCTCTAAAGCTAAAAATGCAGCATCAATGGGACCAGATGGTGTCCCCGGCTGTGTGCTACACGAACTCAATGAGGAACTGAACCCGCACATAAGGCAGCTGTTTAATCTTAGCCTTACCACAGGATACGTGCCCAAGGAGTGGCGTACGGCAACTGTGGTCCCACTCCACAAAGGCGGTGCCTCTACAGACCCTGGTAGTTACCACCACATAAGCTTAACAAGCCTGGTCTGCAAAGCTATGGAGAGGATCATAATGGAACTCATAAACAAAGACATAGGGGACTTGCAGACATTGGACCCGACCCAGTTTGGCTTTGTCAAGGGCAGATCATGCCTTTTGAACTTGGTCGACTTCTTTGAAACAGTCACCAAGGCCATTGATGAGGGAAAGGCAGTCCATACAGCCTACCTTGACCTTGCAAAAGCTTTCAACACAATACCCCACTCGGGTATTATAGAGAAACTTACCAGCTTAAATGTAAACCCATATGTCACAAGATGGGTTGCAAACTGGCTAAAGGACAGAACCCACAAGGTTAGAGTAGCTGGTGCCATGTCAGACTCCAAGCCGGTCACAAGTGGTGTCCCACAGGGCTCAGTCCTTGGCCCCCTGTTGTTCGGCATCTACTTCTCAGAAGTACAGGCAAACATAGGAGGACTTTGGCTGATAAAGTTTGCAGATGACTGCAAACTGGGCGCCATAGTGGAAAGTACATTGGACACAGATATCCTTCAGAGGGGTCTCACGGAAACTGATAGCTGGTGCCAGAGCCATGGCCTGAAGTTAAATGCCAAAAAATGTGTAGTCATACCCTTCAGGAAAAACAAGGTAACCCCAAGCTACCATATAGGTGGCAATCCACTAAGCACAGAAGAGGTTATCAGGGACCTGGGGACCCAGGTTGACAGTGGCCTTTCTTTGACACTCACATTGCTAAAGTGGTTAGAAAGACCTTCTACATTGCCCACCTGATCATGAAGGGATTCACATCCAGATCAAGTGAGGTCATTGTTCCCCTGTACTCTTCACTTATCAGACCAATGATCGAGTACAATGCCCCATTCGGGATGTATCTCACCCGACACCTGCAGCAATTGGAGAGACCCCAAAAGTTCCTCACCAAAAGGATAAAGGAACTCCAAAATCTGTCATATGCTGCCAGACTGAAGAAACACCAGCTCTATTCAGTCGCATACCGTCTGCTCAGAGGTGACCTGTGCCTGACATACAAGGCCATGTCCAACCCGGAATTAATGGACATGCTCCACCTCAAAAAATCCAAATCTACCAGATCCACTAGAGCAAGCGACTTAAACCTCAGCACGGATATAAATAGGACATGCTGGAGGGATAGATTTGTCACCCAGAGACTCCCTATGCTGTGGAATAAAATTCCGGTCCATGTGAGGCAGAGCACCTCGCTGGCTCTGTTCAAGAGAAATCTTGACCTGTGGATGGGAGATCGTAGGTTTACCCCGGGAATCATCTCTGTGTCACTGCTGGACAGAGGCACAACAAACTAATGGGCACAGTATTTTTTAACATAAGGGGTGGCGTAAGCCACAAAACTCTGGGCTAGGCTTATAAATGCCTTAGGGCAGATAGCCTAGTATAAACCTATGAACCTATGGAAGCAAATACCGCATAAGGATTTCCATTCCTTCTGCATTCCTTGCTTAGGCCCAGACCACGACATCTCGGCCTGTAGTTTTTGTGCTAGATTCAACAAACACACTAAGCGTCGGGCGGAGTTCGCCCAGCACTATTTTGGTAAAAAATTTAATTACATTATGTCGTCGGATACTCCGACTACAATTTTGAGTAAAAGATGCAAAGATAAGGACCGACATATGAGGTCCGCGACTTCTACCGACACCACACTAAAGCCGGCTACAGGTGCTCCGGTTCTCAGCGAGGCACCTACGCAGCCCCTGAGTACCGATGCCACTTCTTTAGTGGTGTCTTCTGTGCCCGAGGTCGCAGGCTTCTCGGCCCCCACTCCGACTACAGATACCGACGCCACTCTTGGCGGGGAAACTCAGAATTTAGACAGACCTGCCACCTCTCAAGGTGTCTTCAGGCCTTCCTTTTTTTCCATTAAGGCTTTCACAAAATCTAAAGCAGCCATGAAAACTAAAAGACAAGCTCCACAGAGCCCCTCTCAAGGCCCCATGCCTAAATAACAGATGCTCAAAATGGCAGAGGATTTGATTACTCTTATCAGGGGTTCTCAACCACCCTCGGACAAAAGGTCCAGACTGGAGGAAGACTACCCTTCCTCAGACCAAGCCTCTATTACCTCAGAACATTCTGAGGACCAGGAATATTCATATTCCCCTTTTGAAGATTCTGATGCTGAGGAGTCCATTCACTCGCCCCCCCCCGAGGACCATTCTTTTGGGGGAAACCTTACATACCTTGAGGGAACACTTTCACTGGGAAGGCCAAGATTACTCAGATTCCAAGAAAAGGCTCAGGGATTTTCTCTTGCTTCCTCAGCACAGGCCTCTGGCTATCCCTCCTGTTTTGGATATATTAGATGATGTGTACACAGAAGCCAGCCTCAACCCAGATTCTTTACCTCAAGCTCCTGTTAAACCTGACAGGTATTACCGGGTTCCTGATTCACACCAATTCCTATACAAAAGCCATGCTGCTGACCCAGAAACTATTTCACAGGGTCCCAAGGGAATTAAGGCCTCTACTGCCAAAAACCCATTACCTTCAGAGAGGGATTCCATAGCTTTAGAAAGGTGGGGGAAAAAGGTATACACCTCGGCCACTTTAACCATGAGGGCATTAAACTGTCAGTTCCATATGTTAAAGTATCAACAGTTTTTGTTATCTCAGTTGAAAAGCAAAATGAGACAACCTGAACAACCAGATTTAAAGGAGTTGCAGGATTTGTTGCATAGTGCAGAGCAAGTGGGTAAACATACCTTGCAATGTGGTTTTGATGCTTTAGAGGCCTCATGAAGAGCTGCTGTTACAGGGTCTGTCATATGTAGACATGCTTGGCTCAAAGAGCAAACCTTACAGCAAAAATGGGTAATATAGTTCCCCACTAAATTAAAGGGTGTAAGCCACAAAAAAACTATGGGCTAGGCTTAAATGCCCTCGGGCAGATACCAGATCATGTCAAAGCTAAATTACTAGATGCACCTCTTCAAAAAGATGTATTGTTTGGTGTTAGAGCTGAGGAGGTACTAAAGAAAATGGAGGAAAAGGCAAGATCAATGCAAACAGTGAAAGATTTCCTACAGGTGCAGCCTCCACGTTTCAGCAGAAACTGGCCTTCAAAAAATTGGTCCTTTCCAGCCGTGGACAGACCTCAAAGAGGTAGATAGAGGCGCCCGAGGGGTAGAGGGCAATCTCAAGGATCATTTAGAACCAGACAATGGCAAGCACCTACACCAAGAGGTGGAGAAGATAGTTCACAGCCATTCAGAAAGCAGACACAATGACTTTCCCCTCTGCATGCCAAGCAAAGCTTTAATGGCAGCACCTTTAGGCAGAAAACTGGCATTATTTTCAAAAAATTGGCATATTGTCACAAAAGACAAATGGATCGTGGACATTATAGACAGAGGCTACAGATTCCACTTTCACACCCTTCCAAAATGAGAGGCATGCCAAACCTGCCACAAAATCAAAGGGCAGAGGCACAAAAACAAATTTCAGCTCTCATGGACATGAAAGCTATTCAAGAGGTACCTGCAAAAGAACAGGGTCAAGGTTTTTATTCCAGACTATTCCTGGTACCAAGGAAGGACAAAGATTGGAGACCTATTTTGGACCTATCCATCCTAAACACATATTTACTCATACCAAAATTCAAGATGCTCACATTACAGCAGCTTCTTCCCATGCTGGGCAAGGAGTCTTGGCTGGTAACATTGGACCTCAAGGAGGCATACCTGCATGTCCCTATCAGACAAGATTGCTGAAGATATCTCAGATTTCTTGCAGGTTCAACCCATTATCAATTCTCTGCATTGCCCTTTGGCTTATCTACTGCACCCAGAGTGTTAAATGCCTGGCATCAGTAATTGCCTTCTGCAGACTTCAAGGGATACAAATATACCCATATCTGCACATACTTCTGAAACACCTGGCCTTTGTAATAAAATTGTTGAACTTTCTGGGATACACAGTCAACAAAAAGAAATCAAAACTAATACCCTCTCAAGCAATAATTTTCCTGGGTACCAGCTTGAATACAAACACCCAGATGGCCTACCTCATGCCAGAGAAGCAAGGGCAACTCTCTCAATACTTCAGAAAAATGGCAACCTTCACCAGGCTGACTGCAAGGAAAGTCCTGCAGGTTCTGGGATTCATGGCATATTGCATCCTACTGATCCCATGTGCAAAGCTGCATATGAGGAAACTTCAATGGTACCTAAACAACTTATGGTCTCAACACAGCCGCAGTTTGGAAACAATTATACCACTCATTCCATGTCTTCAAAAGGAATTTCTGTGGTGGGCTCAAGCATGTCAAAGAAACATTGGTCTCCCCTTCTGCATGCCTCAAGCAAATCAAATCATCGCAACAGATGCCTCGGACTACACCTGGGGGGCGCACATGACAGATCAGTGCATTTAGGGCAAATGGTCCCAAAAAGAGAAGCACCTACACATCAATCAAAAGGAAATGCTAGCAGTACAAAATGCTATTATGGCCTTCAAAGACCTACTGCATCCAGGCCAGCTATTGATAAGGACAGACAACACCACAGTGATGTGATACATAAACCGGGAGGAACTCATTCATACCCCCAGTGCAGACTAGCCATGTGCCTTTGGAACACGGCTCTGGAATTGCAAATCCAACTTCAAGCACAATTCCTGCCAGGGAAGGAAAACACTCTGGCAGACAACCTAAGCAGAAATATGACAGATCCACACGAATGGAAGTTGCATCCTCAAGTTTTCACAAAGATAATTCAGGCATGGGGACGGCCAGACATAGATCTCTTTGCTACCCACAAAAATTACCAACTGAAAAAATTTTGCTCAAGGACCTGTCATCCACAGGCCTGGAAAGTGGACGCACTTTCTTTCAGTTGGACAACAATGACAGTATATGCCTTTCCACCTCTTCCTCTGCTGCCCAAAGTTCTATTAAAAGCCAGAGCAGAGAGGACAAAGATGATTCTCATTGCTCCAGACTGGCCAAGACAACATTTGTATCCACTCCTGAAGAGCCGGACGCATTCCCCTCCATGGATCCTGCTTCTAGTGCCTCTTCTGTTGACCCAACACAACTTCAAAACTCTTCACAGTCAGCTAAAAACCCTCAATCTAGCTGCATGGAGGATTCCTTGATTTCTCAACAGACCCTCCTCTCCAAGGAGGTGCAGGATGTCATCTTGGAGGCCAGAAGACCTTCAACTAGAAAAGCCTACTCTGCCAAATGGAAACGGTTTTGTGCCTGGAATCAGAAAAAGGGCCAGAATCCTTGGGTTCTAAATTTACCTCAAATATTACAGTACCTAGCTGAGATGTTAAACAGTGGACTTTCCTTCTCCTCCATCAAGATCCATGCTTCAGCCATTTCTGCACAATACAACACTGATCCTCCTTTATTCTCTCATCCTCTCTTAAGACAGTTCCTCAGAGGGGCTAAGAATATAAAACCCCCAAGGAAACCAACCACCAGTACCTGCTTGGGACCTCAACTTTATTTTAGAAAAACTGACTCTGCCTCCATTTGAGCCAGCTGCCTCAACAGAACTACAATATTTGTCATGGAAAACAGCCTTCCTTCTGGCTATCACCTCAGCACGCAGGGTTTCGGAACTACAAGCCCTCATGGCGATGCAAGCTTTCATCATTTTCCATCAGGACAGAGTTTCCTTATGAACCAACCCTTCCTTTATGCCAAAGGTAGTATCCAGTGTAGCCTTGAATCAGACTATCCACTTACCTACCTTTTATCCTAACCCACAAAACAAAGGGGAAAGACTACTACATTCCTTGGACATTCACAGACAACTTCGTTATTATTTGGACAGGACAAAGCCATTCAGAAAATCAGAGCAACTTTTTGTGTCCTATGCTACAGGTGCTCAAGGAAAGGCTATTTCCAAATGGACAATCTCAAAATGGATAGCCCACTGCATACGCTTTTGTTACTCATTTCATGGAAAAACTGTACCTACAAGCATCCGATCTCACTCCACAAGGGCCACAGCTACCTCTGCAGTTTTCCTCAGGGGGATTCCTACCAAGGATATTTTGGAAGCAGCCACTTCTGCACACTTTCTCCAAGCACCATCACCTTCCACTATACTCTAAATCTAGAGCGGGCTTTGCCACAGCAGTCTTGCAGGGCATCCTTGCTCCTCCTAGTTCCACTTAGTGCCTGCCACCCCTTTTTAGCTTTGGGATTCTACCCATCTAACTGCAGCTGTATGCACGATGAACATAGTACAGTTTTGTATCTACCATAAATGTAGATGTTCGAGTGCTAATACAGCTGCCGTCCAGGTTTCCCTCCCTCCATCCCCTCTTGGGACAGGCCTTATGACAAACACCTCCTCATACAACCTGATTGGGGTATTCTTTATGGTGTATTTGCTTGCAAACTACTGTTTTTTGATTATATTACATTGCATTATTACATGAGTTTATGTTTTGTCTTCCTTCTGGGGGCACCTGACATCTGGGGCAAGAAAAACTGAAGAAAATGGCATCTGCTGGTTCTTTTATACCCCTGCCGCACTGACGTCGGGGAAGAAGCGACGACAACCGATGCCGGACCTAGACTTTGGAATTCGGCCGACCGAGGACCCGCCTGACGGCAGGATAACCCATCTGTTATGACTGCAGCTGTATTAGCACTCGAACATCTACATTTATGGTAGGCACAAAACTGTACTTTGCCTCTGGTGGCAAAATTCTTTCAAAGGATGATCATGTTTTCCCCCAGTTGAATTATTGACTCCTTGATAATGTATCCAACAGCACTGACAAAGTTACATTCATGTAGGATTACCATAAGTTGGGAAAAGATCTCCTCGATACCCTTCTCTCAGAAATTGCCTTGTAAAAGTGAAGCTGAATGTACCAGTCATTTTGCGGTCATTGCTTTGACAGTCTGGTTAATGATGTAGTGCAACATTCAGACCCAGAGTTTCTCATCTTTTGGTCTTGCTAGCTGCCATTGCTTTTTTTGGTACCATTTGCATATGTTGAGGATGCTGGTGTTGCAAAGTGCTGAGAGGAGTCGGTGGTTGCAGAGTTTTCTGTACGTTCATTCTTTAGGTGTCAGATGTAGTTCACCAGTCCACAGAGTAGCAATACCTGCCAGCTTTTTTTGGTGGTGGTAAATTCAGAACTGCTCCATTCTCTGGTGCAGATGCTTAACTGCAAAAACATAGAGTTTACTGTCTTTATCACTGTTCGAGGATGATGGGACCCCTTACCCTGAGAATGGTTTCTACATCAGGTATTTAGAGCTTCAGACAGTCTCTTCAATATTTGGCATCTGAGTAAAAGATGGGGGCATGCAGTCATTCCCCTCCTTTGCAGAGAGGTGATAGTAGTTGGGTAACAGGGCCATAGATGGAAGAAAGCATGACTTTAAGTAGGTCACATCTCAGGGGAGATGAATAAGCTGGCAAGACTGCCTGAGTTCCTCCTCCTGGAATTTCATTTTTGTGCCACTTGATTGGGGTGTATTAATATCCCTGTTCTGCTCACTACAGTAGGACAAGGGAGTGGTACCGTTGGATGCAGCTGTTATCCTGTAATACAAGATATTCTTGTATGCATTCCTGCTGATCTTGTGCTTCATCCCAAAGTTCAGGGAATAAAGATTAAAAGTAATCCTCTTTGGTAACTGAGATGGTGTGGTTTCAAGTCCTCTGGTTTCTGTGACAGTATAGAAGATTCTTCCTGTCTAAGTTATGACTGCTTCCCAGATCTACAGGTGGTAGTTGTCTCCACCTGCATACCTTTGCTCCTATAGTAGATCATTTGATACCAGAAGACTTTCCATTGGGTATTTTGTAAGTGATTGAGGCTGTCTAGAAGCTTTTTAAGCTGGCAGGCCTGCATCTCCCAGTGGAAATGGTTCTCTCCAATTTGATGGAGTAGTCCCATTGTCTGATTCCAGGTGTGCCTGTCCTCCCTCAGGTGCTAATGTAATTTAGGCCTTTGTTATTCCATGTTGAGGTGCGTGAGCTGTTTCTGCCCATTGTGCCTCTTTTTGTACATGTCAAGCTTGTGGCCTGCACTGGGTTGGCTGGGCAGTTAAGTAATGGAATGCTGCTTCTCCATCCTTCTTTGAAGGAACTCACCATACACTCCATTGTACTTGAACTTGCTGACTGATGGCCATGACCTCCTGCTATTTAAACCAACTGGTTAAATGTTTGTTTTCTTGAAAAATAATGTGTGCAGGGTTCGAGTTACACACCATTATATATACAGAGAGAACCTTATTTGACCTGTCGCAAACATTGTGTTCTTAAGATCTAAATCCCAAAAGTGGTTTCCAAATCGTTTGTAAACCAGTCCATTAATTTCCCTGCTTTCCTTATTAGGACAGATGATTTCCTTCCCACTTTGGACATGTGCTGCCATCTAGGATTTTACCTGAAGTGGGTTAATAATACTCAGCAGGTGTTTATATCCTTATGTCAGGAGAGGGGAGAGGTTGTAATTGCCACAAATCCTCCTCAAGTGGATTGCCAGCTGCATCATCTCTCACCTTCAAGTGATTAACTGCCTTTTGGAAATTGCTGTGTTCAGTGGACACTTAAAAATAGGATGATTGTTTCCTATGCTTGCTTCAGAACAGTCTCATGTTTCGCTTCTAGACATATACAACATGGTCACTTGGTCTTCATTTTATATCCTCACTGAGTATTGTTGTCATGGAACTGCGGTGGTGGTGTTGCAGTAGCATTGTTGCCTAACAGTAAGACATCCTATTCGATTCTCAGCTAAAGCGTCTTCTGTGTGGAGACGTGTGTGAATGGGCATACCTTGTGCGTCAGGGCTGGTAACTTGGAACGTAAAAATCTACTGCCAATCATTAGCGGACCGGAGTTCCGCTGTGGTGACCCCTAACTGGGAAAAGCCGAAAGACACAACAACAACAACTGAGCATTGTTGTCGTGACTGTGTCTCCAGCATTCAGACTTAATTTCTCATCCTTCTGGTCTTGGCTTTCCCCAGTGACCTGTCATTTTCAAATCCTATTGGTTTACTATTCTAGAATTCGGTTCAGTCTTGTAATCTATTGAGTTCTCTGTTAGTTATTTATTTTTTGCAGTTAATTAAATTAAATTAATATCTATTCATTAACTGTGATAGTCTGACTAAGCAAAGCCCGTCTTCAGCGGAGGCCCAGGAGAAAAGATCCAAAAAATAAAAAGATTATACAAAGTATTACAAATAATATATGCATTTCATGAGTATATAGTAGTAACACTGAGGAAGTCATACAGTTAGACTAAAATAAAGAGGATAGTTTGATTTTTGACACATTCACATGGGTGCGTCTGTCAGAGAAATGCATTTAACTAATAAATCAGGAAGATAACTTTTGATCTGATGTCATTTTCATTCATTCCTCAACTGATGGACCTTGGACCCGACTCGACTGCTTTTACCAGGTTCTCAGATCCAAACTCTTGAGCTCCTCCCTACCCACAATGCCCCACCAACCTAACATACCTCCGATCTCGTTTGCCACCATGTTGCTACAGATGCGGATCCTCTTGTTCTTTATCTACTGGCGCTTTTTTCTAGGTTAAACATAGAGTTCTTTAGAATTTTTTCTGCTTAAATAGCTTATTTAATACTTTTTCCGTCACCTTCCTCCCCTTTTTCCAGTAAATCCCTTCTGCAAGTCTCTATGATTTTACCAAGGACTCTGTATTTCTCTCTACTGCCATTGCCTAGTACTTTGCTTTCTTCTTTCTGTCCTCTTCCCACCCCTTTTCCTTTATTTTTGTCTACCATTGTTGGTAATCTTTCCAATCCTTCAAAAAAAATATTTCTTCTAACTTTTATAGTTTTTTTTTTTTTTTTTTTTAAATCTGGGTCTTTTCTTTCCTTTTCTTTTGGTCCGCCAGGATGGCTGATAAATCAACTGGCTTCAAGAACTGTATCACCTCTGGGCACAAAATATGTAATTCAGATGCCCACAGGGAATACGTCTACTGCTTGGGCACTGCTCATTTAGATGCAGATTGTGCATTTGTGCTGGCTTCAACCGTGGGGCACTCACAGACAGAAGTAAACTTGTTTCAAAGGGCCTTTTCCCTTTCCCTTCCTGTATTTCAGCTGGGGTTCAAACTCCATCAAAGAATACTGACAAAAAGAAGTCACACTCTGCTCCCAAGGAAAAGACTCTAGAAGATCTCTGGATACTACAACTACTGCTGCTGCTTCCTCAGAGCCACCTCCAAAAGTTTCATTCAGCAGGAGTATCAAATTAAGTGCGCACAGCAGCACGAGTTCTTTGTAGTATAAAAGTATGACAGCAAGAGGTATTGTGGTCAGAGATGAGAGAGTCTAGACAGTATTATAAGTTTGCACAGTCCCTAGTGTATGCTATCATGGTCTGCACCAGCACAGGGTAGCTGTACCCCAGGAACATATCTTCAGAAGAAGAATGCCAGGGTATGATGAGTGTGAAACCACAATTTTAGGATTCATTTAGGAGGTTCTCTCTTATAGTGACTGATATGGTAAGAATGTATATTTTGTGTAGGGCATCCATTGATACCTTTAGTGATATTGAACAAAGTGTAATTTTTTGATATCTAATGTTGATAGCATTACTTTAAAATGTGATGTGAAGTTGTTAAATCTCGCTGTTTATTCTCACTGATGGGTTCGGAGCCGATCCACGGCTCCGACACGGCCGTTAGCAAAGCTCAAGGTTTACCAGTAGCTAGAGACCAAGCCCCTTATCCCATGATGCACTGCTGGAATTACCTCCGATCTAGTTTGCTGCGGCACAGATCTCTGTGTTCCAGAAAGCTCAGACCAGTTTTATTGGAAAGATTCATCTATTTGCAAGTTTTAAAATCTTTTTCTTGACTTTCATTCTTGTTAAGATAGTTACTGTGTGTGTATATATATATATATATATATATGTGTGTGTGTGTGTGTGTGTGTGTATATATATATATATATATATATATATATATATATATATATCTATATATATATCTATATATAATCTATAGGTAAGTTCCCTGTATTGGCTTTGTTTTTTCTATAAAAGTGTTTCTAGTTAGCAGTTGGCCTAGTATTTAACTAAATTCTTAGTCAGTAGTTATTTAAATAGTTGCTTTGAGTGTGTTTTTTTCTATTTGTTTAAATTTGTCTAAATTTACAAAGATGTCTGAGAAAGAGAAGCCACATCCTAAATCTGGCTTCAAAAAATGTCCGGATTGTGGATAAAAAATGTAAGTCACTGACGGGCACATTCATTGTGTTTATTGTCTGGGAGCATTACACCTCCAAAACTCTTGTAGCATCTGTCACTACTTGTCTTCCAGGGTACTTTTAGAGTGGAGGAGGAAATTGGTGGATAGGGGTTTACTTCAGCACCCCTTCTTGGAAGCACTGGGTGACCAGGATGATGCTAGTAAATCCTCTAAGTCATCCAAGTCTTCAGGTGACTTCAAGTTATCAAAAAAGGCTAAAAAAATGGAGGTTGTAGGGTCATCGGTTCCACTGCCTTCGGAACAGTGTTTCCCTTCTGTTCAACGCCAGCTCACAGCTTTGGAGCCATTTTCTGAGATTCCCTCATCTCCTCTGCTCCAATCAGCACCCTCGGTGCACTCCTCGAAGTCTTCTGTCAGCCTCTCGGATATGGACCGGTTGGTGCAGAAGCTTTTATTAGCACCAGGCCTTGCCAAATTGTTGGCTCCGATGCCTTTGTCGGAACCGAAGACCATTAACCCGGACTTGACTGCTCTTCCTCTGAGCCATACTGGACTTTTGGAGCTGGAGGAGGCCAACCTGATGGTTGTTGAGCCTGTGGAGCTGAGACCTGCTCCGGTGTTATCGGTCCCATATACTCTGACGTCCTCGGCAACGACTGGGGACTCTAGGAGCTGACACTCTCCTGTCTGATCCGGAGAGGATAGTCATACCGATTTGTCGGTGCTGACTCCTTCCTCTCAGGGCTTCAGCTCCGATGAGCTCTGCTCCTACCTCGGGCTCTGAGCCTATGGCCTTGGTGCGGGAGGATTGGACGGTCCCTTCGGATCAGTCTACCCCTTCTCGTCGCAGTCGTGGTGCATTCGATGCCATGAGGAGAGTCCTGTCTCCAAAGACATCATCAGCATCAGGTCTGGCTTCCTCCTCCCCTCAAGCACCTGTGTCCGCTCCTGCTTCTACTGGTCAACCCAAGTGTAGAGACCCTGAGCCTCACGTAGCCCCACAGGGCGCCCCCTGCTCTTCTGAGCCTTCCCCAGAAGCCCCCACTGAGGAGGTACCTAGGAAGAGACTGTGCAAGAGGAGAGACTTGGGACTCCCCACAGGAGTCTTTGACATCTGACACTGACTTGGTTGAGTCAAAAGGGTCCCCTTGATCCCCCACTGAGCATGCCTTCTTTGCGGAGATATTAGAGAACCTTAAGAGGGGTGGTTGGCAGTACAAAAGCCCTACTGAGGACGAGTCGGTGTTCTTGAAGGCTTTCGGGTCTTAACCTTCCACCTCTTGGGTGTCTCCGCCTTACGATGAGCTCATGAAGCTGATCTCTCGTAAGGCGTGGTAGTCTCCAGAGGCCATGGAACCTATCCCACGGAAGCCAAATAAGTTCATCTCCGCCCCCGTGGAGACAGCTTTTTTGACTAAGGGGAGTGCCTGTTGATGCCATGGTGGCGGTGACAGCCACCAAAAAGCGAACGTCCGAGACATCCTCATCTATCCATCCTCCTAACAGAGATCCCAGGATCATAATATGGGAAACGCATGTTTAGTTAAGTGACTTTTTCCCTTCGATCACTGAACTATTTAACCCATTTAACCAGACTACAAAGAATTCTCTTGAAAGAGCTAGGAGATGAGCTCTCCAGGGTACGGTAGCTGCAGGGGTTGCCGACAAAGTTAACACCCAGCTCGCTGCCCTAAACTTGATTGTGAACTCGTCCATGCGTCTCATATCTTACGCAGCTGATGGTTCGAGTAGAGCCGCTAGTTCAGGCATTGCTCTGCGTAGACTAGCCTGGATGCATCTCTGTTGCTTTGCGGAGCCTTTCAAGTCTTCCTTTATCAGCACCCCATTTGATGGCTCATCCCTGTTTGGGCCCAAGGTAAAGGAAACTCAAACCAGGTGTGAGCAGGAAGGAAAGACTCTATCTGCTGTCAGAGTCTGTTTTTCTACCCCTACTCGGCCTTATCCCAAGGGCCCTAAAGGTGGAAAGATGTGGTCCCGAAAAGCCCAGGGAGCCTTTCAGGACACATGTGGCGAAACCCCCTCTAGAGGCAGAGGAGGGGATTATAATGGAAGACACCGCCCACACGGCAGGGGGGGTCCAAAACAGCAGGGTGACAGAGGCCATTTCTCTGGTCAGCCCTACCAGTGCTTCTGAAAGGAGACCCGGCTGTCCAGCTCTGGAGGCAGTCAGGGGTAGCTTATCTTTGTACCCAGAAGCCTGGCTAAGCATAACATCTGATACCTGGGTACAAAGTATCATTTCCAGAGGGTATTTCATATCGTTCTTTTCCTCTCCCACTCCTGTCAACAGAATCCCGGATTTTCCACCCAGTCTCAGGAAACAAGCAACTATAGAGTTCCGCAAGTTGCTAGAAAAAGAGTCATCCAGCCAGTCCCAGCATACCAAACAGGATTCGGAACTTACTCTATTATTTTTGGTTCCAAAGAAAACAGGGGACTGGAGATCCATCTTGGACCTCAGCAGACTCAACCAATTTGTAAAAAAATAGATGTTCCGAATGGTCACACTTCAGGCCATTCTTCCCTTTTTAGGAAAAGACGATTGGAATGTGCTCCATCGATCTGAAGGACGCGTACTACCACATAAAGATGGACAGACACTCCAGAGATCACCTGCATTTCTGGCTGGAAGCCAATCACTACCATTTTCCAGTCCTGCCCTTTAGTCTCACTACAGCCCCCAGAGAGTTCACCAAATGCATGGCAGTGGTCACTGCTCACCTGAGGCGTCTTGGATTCCAGGTGTTTCCATACCTAGACTATTGGCTCCTTACCGCCACTGCTAGGCATCAATTGATTCAGGCAACAGAATCTACTCTGACACTCTGCAACCACTTAGGCATTACAGTCAACTTTGAAAAGTCTGCCTTGCCACCATCGTAGCATACCGTCTTTATAGGAGCAGAGTTAGATAACCTCAACCACCACTCTACGTCTTTCATTCGAAAGGGTCTCACTTCTTCGCCAGCACTTCAACTCATTGGTGTTGAAGAACAGAGCTGTAGCCGCAGAGGTCTTGAAGGTACTAGGTTTGATGGCGGCAGAAATTCTAGCCATTCCATTTGCAAGGATGCATATGCGAATTCAATGGCTTCTGTTCGCTAAATGGTCTTACCAGAAATTGCCAATGAACCATATGATTCTCATCACAAACTCTTGAAAGAGGGACCTTCGGTGGACGTCTCTTCATGTCACAATAGGACGACCCTTTGTGCCCCCCCCTCCAGTAGCCACTGTGACCACGGACGCTTCCTTGATAGGGTGGGGGGGCATTTTCAGGGAAAGACTGCCCAAGGCACATGGACGGATCAAGAGTCACATCTGCATATCAATGTTCTGGAGTTGAGAGCATTACTTCTGGCATTGTAGTACTTTCATGACTCTCTTCTTCTAGGGCAATTGCAATTCAGACAGACATGTCAATGGTCTGGTACTTGAACAAACAGGGCGGAACCAAGTCTTACCCCCTTTGTCGAGAAGCCCTCAAAGTATGGCAATGGGCTATGTCATCCCAGCATTTCTGTTAGCAATGCACATCCCAGGAAAACCCAATGTGATAGCAGACAAGCTGAGCAGGGCAATCTTGTTGCCTCACGAGTGGTCTTCAACCAACACGTTGTGGACATGATTTTCTGCAAATGGGGCCAGCCTTGCTGCGACCTCTTTGCTAGTCGCATCAATACCAAATGCAGCAACTACTTTGCCTTAATACCACCTCCGGGACATCTCCCGAGAGACGCACTCGTACACGATTGGCCTCCAGGTCTCCTATATGCATTGCATTCCGTCCAATTCCATTGATACCCAGGTTTTTACAGAAAGCAAAGTCACTGGGAAGGACTGTTATCCTTATAGCTCCCCCCATTGGCCTCGACAGATTTGGTTCCCTTTTCTTCACCATCATCTGCTGGAGGATCCATGGATCCTGGACCCAGTTCCAGACCTCCTGACACACTTGTCAGGGGACCTCCATACCTCCATCCTTCACTGCAGTCTCTAAAGCTGACTGCTTGGCTGATCCACTTCCCCAAATAGCCAGGCTTCATTCACTCTCAGATGACATAAGACAAATTCTGTTGTCTTCTCATAAGCATCCACCAGAAAACTATATCGCAGTAAGTGGAAAAGGTTCTCCATTTGGGCCAGCATACAAAATATTGACCCTTTCCGAGCTCCTTTGTCATCCATTTTAGAGTTTTTGACAATGATTTTTTAAGGAAGGAGCAGCAGCGGCCACAGTTCGGGTTCAGTTAGCCGCCATATCCAATTTCCACCTTGGATTGGATGGGTTAAATATTATGGCCCATAAGTTATCTAAGGTTTTTCTCAAAGGTGTTTCTCACATGAGGCCTCCTGTCAAAACCCCCTTATTCTCCTTGGAATTTGAATTTTATGCTATCTCAAATACCCCCCCCCCCCCCTTTGAAACAGCATCATCTTGTGATCTCAAATTTTTGTCCTGGAAAACTATTTTTCTTGTGGCCATTACTTCTGCCCGCAGAGTGTCAGAACTTCAAGTATTTATCTATCAAACCTCCTTATATGATTTTTCATGCTGATAGAGTATCTCTCAGAACAAACCCCTCCTTTTTGCGTAAAGTCTGTTCTGAGTCTAATATCAATCAGGTCATTGAGTTGCCAGTCTTTTTTCCCCCAACCATTCCAACAAATTAGAATACATGCTGCACAAACTTGACGTGCACAGAGAGCTCAGATTTTATCTGGTTAGAACTAAGGATATTAGGAAATCGGATCAACTTTTTGTATCCTTTTTGGAGGCCTGAAAAGGTAGACCAGTGGCTAAAACAACCCTTTCAAAATGGTTATCTGATTGCATCTCATTTGTTCATGCAACTGCTAACATAGCTTTGCCACACAAAGTAAAGGCTCATTCAACCAGAGCCATTTCTGCGTCTTCTGCTTTTTCAAGCCAAATTGCCCCTTGATGACATTTGTGCTGCAGCCACTTGGTCTAAGCCTCATACTTTTGTCACTCATTACAAAGTGGATAAGGCTTCCAGGGACAGATCTTCTTTTGGTTCTACGGTCCTGAAAAATGTACTCCCGTGAGCCACCTAGGATTGCGGGTGCTAGGGACACTACCCATCAGTGAGAATAAACGGCGAGATTTAACAACTTCACATAATGAAGTTATGTACTCCCCATAATGTTCCATGCGAGTTGTTTTATCTTGCCTTTATTCTCTCATGCCTCCCTGCATCCCCCTCCTGGCTGACAGTTGACCTAGAGGCTAGTATCATCCTGATGTTCATCGTGCTATGCTGCTGCAGTCATCACACTTGGGTTATTCTGCCGTTAGGCGGTCCCGCAGTCGTCCTGAATTCTAAAGCCTTGGTCCGGCGTTGGTTGTCGCTTCTTCCCTAACGTCAGTGCGGCAGGGGTATAAAAGAGGCAGCCGACGCCATTTTCTATAGTCTCTTGCCACGCGGTGCCCGAAGAAGAAGCAGTTCGCAAGTGCCGGTCGGCCAGCTCCTGAGATTTTCGAACAGAATTTCAGCCGAAGTCTTCTATAAAGCTAAGTACCCCGTTGGGGAAACTTTTCTTGCCTCAGACCGATGTCAGACAAAGTTAATAATTGTATTTCTTGTGGGAAGCAAATACCTCATAAGGATTTTCATTCTTATTGTATTCCTTGTCTAGGCCCAGACCACGACGTTTCTGGTTGGCGGTTTTGTGCTAGGTTCAATAAAAGCACTATTAAGGGTCGGGTTAATACCAGCCGACATTATTTTGGCAGAAAATTCAACTACATTATGTCGTCGGAACCTCCGACTACCGCTATGTTTAAAAAACGCAAGGACAAAGACTGGCAGCCTAGACCTAGACCAGATACCGAGGTGTCGGTTAGGCCTGCCGCCGGATCTTCGGTATTCAGTGATGTGCCTACGCAGCCCCTGACTACCGCAGATTTAGAAAATATGACTACCTCTCAGTCAGAATCTACTGGGCCACTGGAGCTGTTTCCTCTTCAACTCGCGGACGCCAGCCCTGTCGGCGATCCGGAGACTATGGACAGGCCTTCGGTTTCAGAAGGCGTCCTTAAACCGACGACTCTCTCCATTAAGTCATACGCTAAGCTTCCAAAGGTTAAGAAACTGGGTCCACAGACTCCCACACAGGCCCCTATGCCTAAAAAACAGATGCTCAAAATGGTGGAGGACCTGATTACCCTTATCAGAGGTTCCCAGCCCCCTCCTGACAAAAGGCCTAGACTGGAGGAAGATTTACCTCCTTCTGACCAGGAATCCATTTCCTCAGCAGACTCTGAGGAACAGGATTACCCCTTCCCTCTCTGTGAAGACTCAGATGCTGAGGAGTCTATTCCCTCTGTTTCTCCCCCTGAAGACTTTTCTTTTGGGGAAACCCTGCACACCATGAGAGAGCATTTCTGCTGGGAAGGACAAGATTACTCTGACTCTAAGAAAAGACTCTGTGAGTTTCTTCTTCTACGTCAGCATAGACCCCTAGCCATTCCTCCTGTTTTAGACATTCTAGATGATGTCTACACTGAATCCAGTCTAAATCCAGATTCCTTACCTCCAGCACCACCTAAACCAGACAGATACTATCGAGTCCCTGACTCTCTCAAGTTTTTATATAAAAGCCCTGCTGCAGACCCAGAAATCATTTCCCAGGGTCCCAAAGGGGTTAAGGCCTCTACTGCTAAGAATCCACTACCTGTGGAAATAGATTCCAGGGCATTAGAAAGATGGGGGAAAAAAGTGTATACCTCTGCCACTTTGGCCAGGAGGGCATCAAACTGCCAATTCCACATGATTAAATACCAGCAGTACTTGCTTACTCAGTTAAAACAGAAAATGATCCCTCAGACAGATCAACTAAATTTCAAAGAGATGCAAGATTTGTTGCATGCAGCAGAACAAGTGGGAAAACATTCCTTGCAGTGTGGTTTTGATTCTTTGGAGGCCTCATGTAGAGCAGCAGTCAGAGGGTCTGTAATACGTAGACATGCTTGGCTAAAAGAGCAGACCTTACCAGAACATGTCAAAGCAAAGTTACTGGATGCTCCACTGCAAAAGAATGCGTTATTTGGTGTCAAAGCAGAGGAAGGTTTAAAGAAGATGGAAGAAAAGGCAAAATTAATGCAAACAGTTAAAGATTTTTTTACAGGTACAATCACCTCGCTTCAGCAGAAACTGGCCATCAAAAAACTGGTCCTTTCCTGACCCCAAAGGGCAGGTACAGACACCCTAGGGGCAGAGGCCAGGCACAAGGTACCTTCAGGCCTAGACAATGGCAAACAGCAACTCAAAGAGGGGGAGACGACAGATTTCAACCCTTCTGAAAACAAACTCAGTGACTTTCCTCTTCGCCTGCCAAGCAAAATTGCACAGGCAGCACCTCTAGGAGGAAAACTGGCTCTTTTCCCACAAAATTGGCACATCATAACAAAGGACAAATGGGTTCTGGATATTATTACCCAAGGCTACAGATTTCATTTTTACACTTTATCATGGATGAGAGGCATGCCAAATCTGCCAACAAACCAATGGGCAGAGGCACAAAAGCAAATTTCAGCTAACATGAACGCAATTCAAAAGGTACCTGCAAAAGAGCAAGGTCAAGGATTTTACTCAAGACTGTTTCTAGTACCAAGAAAGGACAAAGCCTGGAGACCCATCTTAGACCTTTCAATTCTAAACACGTACCTGGACATTCCCAAATTCAAAATGCTCACACTACAGCAGCTTCTTCCCATGCTGGGCAAGGAGTCTTGGCTGGTAACGTTGGACCTTCTAGAGGCATACCTGCATGTTCCTATCAGACAAGATTGCAGAAGATACCTCAGATTTTTGGTAGGCACAGCGCATCATCAATTCTCTGCATTGCCCTTTGGCTTATCTACTGCGCCCAGAGTATTCACGAAATGCCTGGCGTCAGTAATTGCATACTGCAGACAGCGAGGAATACAAATTTATCCATATCTGGACGACTGCCTGATCCAAGCAGACAGCAAAGACATCCTACTACAGCATCTGGCATTTGTAACAAAGTTGCTAAGTTGCCTAGGGTACACAGTAAACAAAAAGAAGTCAAAACTAATACCCTCACAAGAAATAATTTTCCTGGGTGCCAGCTTGAATACAATGGCCCAGATGGCTTACCTCATGCCAGACAAGCAAAAACAACTGGCTCAGTACTTCAAAAAGATGGCAACTTCTACCCAGCTCACTGCAAGGAAATTCCTGCAGGCATTGCGGTACATGGCATCCTGTATTCAACTAATTGCATATGCAAGGCTGCATATGAGAAAACTACAATGGTACCTAAAAAGTGTATAGTCCCAACACAGACACAGCCTCGAAGCAAGTATAACTCTCATTCCCTGCCTTCAAAAAGAGTTTCTATGGTGGGCTCAAGTATGCCAAGCAAACAAGGGCCTTCCTTTTGTCTCACCTCCAGCAAACCAAACCTTGACAACAGATTCATCAGACTACGCCTGGGGTGCACACATGGCAGGACAATGCATACAGGGCAAATGGTCTGCAAACCAAAGGCAACTACACATCAATCAAAAGGAGATGCTAGCTGTAAAAAAATGCACTAACAGCCTTCAAGGACCTCTTGCATCCAGGACAACTTCTAATAAGGACGGACAACACCCCAGTTATGTGGTACATAAACAAACAAGGAGGAACGCACTCCTACCCACTATGCAAACAGGCATTGGACTTGTGGAACACAGCATTAACTTACCAAGTACAACTGCAAGCACAATTCCTGCCAGGAAAATAAAACATTTTGGCAGACAAATTAAGCAGAAATTTGACAGACCCTCATGAGTGGAGACTACACCCACAAGTATTCTCAATGATAACTCAAAGGTGGGGACCACCAGACATAGATATGTTTGCCTCAACCAATAATTGCCAGCTACAAAAATTTTGCACAAGGACTTATCATCCCCTGGCCTGGAAAGTGGATGCCCTATCATTCAGTTGGACAGCATTGTCAGTCTACGCCTTCCCACCTCTGCCTCCACTGACCCAGGTATTACTGAAAGCCAGATCAGAGAGACCACAGATGATCCTCATTGCTCTGGACTGGCCACGTCAACACTGGTACCCACTACTACGAAACTTGACTTGCAGCCCTCCATGGATCTTACCTCAATTCCCTCTGCTGTTAACCCAACAAAACTCTCAGATCCTTCACAGTCAACTAAGGACCTTAAATCTAGCTGCATGGAAAATACCTTAAATTATCAAACAACACTCCTCTCAAAGGACGTCCAGAATGTCATTTTTGAGGCCAGGAGGCCCAGCACCAGAAAAACTTACTCAGACAAATGTAAAAGATTTTGTTTATGGAGCCAGGCCAGAAGCCTATATCCTGGCATCCCAAATATTCCACACATACTCCAATATCTAACTGAGATGCTACACAAAGGCCTTTCTTTCTCATCCATAAAGATCCATGCTTCAGCCATTTCAGCTCAATATGATATGGTTCCTCCCATTTTCTCTCATACTTTGCTAAGGCAGTTTCTCAGAGGGGCAAAAAATATAAGACCCCCACCCAGAAAACCACCAACTCCAACTTGGGATCTAAATTTTGTTCTGGAAAAGTTAACACTTCCTCCTTTCGAACCAGCCTTTTCAGCAGAGCTTCAATACTTGTCATGGAAGACAGCCCTGCTGCTGGCTATCACCTCAGCACGCAGAGTCTCAGAACTGCAGGCACTTATGGCAGTGGAACCTTTCATCATTTTCCATCAGGACAGAGCATCTTTACGCACCCAACCCTTCCTTCATGCCAAAGGTAGTATCCAGTGTGGCTCTCAATCAGACCATACACTTGCCCACCTTTTATCCAAACCCACAGAATAAAGGAGAAAGACTCCTTCACTCTTTGGTCATTCACAGACAGTTACGTTGCTATTTGGACAAGACAAAGGCCTTCAGAAAATCTGACCAACTCCTTGTATCCTGTGCACCAGGCTCAGAAGGAAAGGCTATTTCAAAACAGACCATCTCCAAATGGATAGCACATTGCATCCGCTTTTGCTACTCACACCACGGGAAAGCAGTGCCTGCTAGTATTAGGTCTCACTCTACCAGGGCTACAACAACCTCAGCAGCCTTCCTCCGAGGAGTCCCAACAAAGGACATTCTGGAGGCAGCTACCCTGGAGTTCAGTGCACACCTTCACCAAGCATTACCACCTTCCTCTATACTCAAAAATCAGAGCTGGGTTTGCCACTGCAGTTCTGCAGGACATCTTAGCTGCACCTAACCCAGTTTAGCTCCTACCACCCAACCATAGCTTTGGGACTCTACCCAAGTGTGATGACTGCAGCAGCATAGCACGATGAACATAGTAAAGTTTTGTACCTACTATAAATATAGATGTTTGAGTGGTTATGCTGCTGCAGTCCAGGTTACCCTCTCTCCATCCCCTCTACCTAACAAGGCTTTTATTATACCTCCATGTACTTCAGCCTTTGGGATGCATGTCTATATGGTGTATTTGCTTACAACTAGTACCATTGTTTTGCACTAAGGTATGTTTTGCAAGCTTCTTATTTTGCCTTCTAAGTTTGGGGCACCTGACATCTGGGGCAAGAAAAACTGAAGAAAATGGCGTCGGCTGCCTCTTTTATACCCCTGCCGCACTGACGTCAGGGAAGAAGCGCCGACAACTGACGCCAGACCAAGGCTTTGGAATTCAGGACGAGTGCGGGACCGCCTGACGGCAGGATAACTCAAGTGTGATGACTGCAGCAGCATAACCACTCGAACATCTACATTTATGGTAGGTACAAAACTGTACTGTTGTTCAATACTTCTTCCTTCTTGGGGAGTGCACCCCTTACAGGGTTATATATACATGCAGCAAACAAGATCTGAGGTAATTCCAGCAGTGCCTCATGGGATAAGGGCTTGGTCTTGAGCTACTGGTAAACCTTGAGTTTTGTTAACGGCCGTATCGGAGCCGAGGATTGGCTCCGAACCCATCAGTGAGAATAAAGGCAAGATAAACAACTCACATGGAACGTTATGGTGAGTACATAACTTCTTTTTAGTGTTGTCAGTGCTTACAAATTTTACATATCACATTCATTTTATTGTGGAACATGTAGCAGTTAGTAATCTGTTACTGGATAGAAAAAAAAGTGACATATCTGCAAGAAGCTGAGTTTGCAAGAATTAAGAACCTGTTTTATTTTTTTCCAGTTTTGTGCATGGATGCTAAAATAAACTTCGATACCAATGCAGCCTATCGTCAGAAGGAGATTTTTAGTCTTAGGGATTGGTCACAAGAAGATGAGAGAGACAGAGAAGCAGCCAAATCGGATCTTAATTATATTGGGCTGGATGGAAATATAGGTTGCTTAGGTAAAGTGCAAATTTGAAAATATTTAGAATGATAAAAGCATTTCTGTGTATTTTGAATATTTTGCCATCGTAATTTTCATAATTTTACTAATCTGTCCATCTGAATTATTTGTAAATTTGCTTATTCCTCAGAGAATGTTTTGTATTTGATGTAATTGTAGATGCTACACATTTCTCTCTACCATAGGTGGCTGTCTTATATTCTGAGTCTATTGTTTGTCATTCTTTTCAAACTAATGTATTTATTTTTTAAAAATTTACTTTACAAAATGACAAGTTAATCTTGTTATTCCTGTAGCTAATTGTCAAGCTGCACTTTCCTTGATAGTGTTTTTGTCTGTGTATTGAATAGTTGCATCTGTTCTCCTTTTATGTCCTGCTAAATGCTGCTCACAACTTAGACTGAATTTAATCACTCTGCTGTTTTGACTTTTGTCACAGTTTTTAATTTCACTTGTCATTTTAGAATGGTGTTTTGGGAGTGCTGCGTTTCCTACTGATGTAACTAATGTTCTGGAATCACTGAAAGTACAGAATAAAGTTTTATTTTTATTTATTTATGGAAGAAGAGGTTGCCACCACTGTACCTGTCAAAAACTCTCAACTGTTCTTTAATTTGGCCACTGAGAAAGGCTATATACATTATTCTTCTCTGTTTACTGGTTAATGTGGATTTTTTTTTTATCCAACACATTTGTCAGATTCTGCCCTGTGCTGTTAATTATCTGTCTTGAGTCATTATCTTTGCAAAAGTTTCCCAGTAGACTGGATATGGTAATGGGCGCTGCTGAAGTGAAAAGGGTATCCTCTCCTAGACCCCATTGTCTTTTTTTTTTTTTTTGTTTTTGCAAAGCTAATTTTGGTGTATTTGTAAGCCTGCACCCTTTGTTAGTAGGCTGTGAGCTCTGCACCCTCTTGAAATTACTTTAGGTTATCTGGGTAATGATGTCTAATTTGTTAGCTTATCTTGTAAGTACAGTAAATCTTGGACATTTTTCTTCAATGCTGTCCTAAAGGGAACAACCCAGGAAGGCAAGTTGAGACTGTGCACTGCTGTTAATAATGGTAGACCTTCTTTTTTTTTTTTTGTTTTGTTGGGCAATGTGTAAATGTACATAGTTTCTTGTGTATCCTGTTAATGTATGTTGTCTGTTGTTTTTCTTGTTATGTGATAAAACAGTAAAGAGAATTAAAAAAAAATAATGGTAGACCTTCTTCTATCAACTGCAAAGAGTAATGTCCTTAACTGAGACTGTTCATAACACTTTGTCTACCTGTCTTCTTCCTGCTTCATTTTTTTCACTTGGTCTAGATCTCTATTTGTTTTTGCTTTGTCTTTCTGTGGCAAAGTAGAGGTCTGAAAAGGAAGCTAATCAAGAGCGTTATGAATAAAGGAAAGGAGGAGTAGTCCTGTATCTTTAGCTCTACTGTTGAGGATGGGCCTGCTCCTCCAGATCTGTCATTTATTGTAAGTGCATAACTTTTGTTTATTTAAATACTTCAGAGAAGCAGGAAATGGTGATTAATTGGGCATTCTTTTGTGAGCCTGATTAGAAGTAGCTGATTTTTAGTTACATCAGACACCTTTTACAGCTAAAGAAAGGGGTTCCAGAACACCCTCCTTTATACATGTAGGTATAAGTGGCGTGTACTTGCTCAACAAATTCTAGTTGTATCCCTTGTCAGGATTTATACCTTTGGAGGTGGTTTAGGAAAAAATATATCATTGGGGTTATGAGGTAAGCTTGGGGGGCTTATAACCTTGCCTCTGTGACTATTTAATGTTTGTGTTTCCATTTTTCTTTAACAAGTTGATCCTACTGTTTTTTTTTTCATAAACACAGTGCCTTGTGATTAGAGGGATCTGTTTTAGAAGATCTAATTGCCAGAACAGTGAAATGTAAATTAATGTGGCGAGAACACCTAAATTGCTGCAAGAATGAATGTTTACCAGGCCGAAATTGGGAGCAACGAAAACCTACTGTGCATGTCAAACACCACTCTAACTTGTAAATGGGGAGAGCAGACCATTCACAAAAAAAAAAACAAAAAAAAACAGATACTCCATTTAAACACGTATTGTAACATAGAAATGTAATTTTTCAACATTTTTGCAGTGGCCAAGTCCTCCCTTGCACACCCCACACCACCTGCAAATTATATATGCCAACTTGTGAATGCACAACAGTGGGGTAAAGGGTAAACTTCCTGATCTTCACTGTACCACAATCTCAATACAGAACAATTTAACTTACATTTCTGTGTTAAAATGTCTTTAAATGGAGCAGCTGTTTTTTTGAATGCTCCATGATCTTCGTTTAGAAGTTCAACTGCTGTTTGACATGAGCAGTAGCTTTTTATTCTTCCTAAGTTCGGCATGTTAAATGCTCGTTTTTACAGCAATTTCAGTCTTTTCATCTCGATAATTTAAATTTCTTTGTTCTGGCAATTTGATCTACTAAAGTAGATCTGATTTGATGCTTCTGTTATTTGCACAGTCGTTCTTTGTGTTTCACTGTTGCAGCCCTGACAGTTGGGATTAACTGCTGTGAAAGCCCTCGGATGGCCCGACTAACAGGCTAATTTTGCCTCCCAGGCTGGTGGACAGCTTAACCGACGTTGGTACTCTCGGGTATAAAGGGAGCCACCCTGCGTCATAACTTCATTCTTTTCTTGCCGCTGGAGGACAAAGCAAATTAAGTGCGTCTGTCAGTCTCTGCACCAGAGAGATATAATCTGAAAGAGAAGTATCCCGTTGGGAAACTCCTTTCTTCTTTGACTCATGTCATATAAAGTTAATAATTGTCTTCACTATGGTAAACAAATTCCACACAGAGACTTCCATATGCTTTGTGTAACTTACTTAGGCCCAGACCACAACATCCTTAACTGTCGTTTCTGTGCTAGGTTTAACGCTAGAACTATTGGGTATAGAGTAGAGTTTTTAGCTTGTTTTCTGAGGCAGGAATCTGTGCAGTCTCATACTGTGGCATCCGCCGGTTGTCCTGAGCTCAAATTACCCAAGCACAAAAAAGGTAAGAAACAAAAGCTTAGGTCCACGGATGACACTCCCTTGCCCCCCTGCCTCACCTACTAGACTTGCGATTATTCAGGAAAGTGAGGTGCTTTTGCAGCCCCCTTCGACCTTTGATTCAGTGACCTAGGCCTCTGTCGAGACCCATTTGGAGTCAGACATGCCTTTCCTCCCTTTGACCCCTCATATCTTTAGTTTATTGATTGGGCCCAAGACTGTTAAACAGGCCACAGCTTCCAACGAGAGACTGCTAACCTGAGACTCTTTACAGCCTAGGGCCATTCCGGTGCATCTACAATCCAAAGAATCAGGCTCTAGGGTGTCTGATGCTCCTAGGCCGAAGACCAAACTCACACCAGACAAAGGCATTGTGGCCGGGTCTTTGCCTAGACCTATGGGCTCCCAGTTTCATGGCCACCAACAAGATTTGATCATATTGGCTGAAGACCTTAACATTGTAAGGTCCAGACAGATTTCAGGGGATATCACCCCAGGGAAAAAAAAGACACCCACCCAGAATTCCTCCCTGATCCACTGTATTCAGAAGAAGAGTCTGATTTGGAGGACTCTGCATCTGAGGAAGGCCTCGCTTACACCTGTTATGAGGAATCTGATTCAGAGGAAATTCTCCCCTCTGCCTGTCCTCCTTGAAGAACTCACCTTTGGAGAGAGACTTCATGCTGTGAGGAAACATTTTCCCTGGGAAGCAGAAGAATACCCCCAGGCCAAAAAGAGAGTCCGGGAATTCTTAAACTACCCTTGGCACAAACCCCTAGCAATCCCACCTGTCCTGGAAGTAGTGGAAGATGTTTTTCAGGATGCTTCCTTAAATCCTAACTCACTCCCTCTTGCACACACAAAGCCTGACTGATTTTACAGGGTCCAGGACTCTCATAAATATCTGTTTAAAAACCCAGCTCCTGACCCTAAAGTGGTCACACCTGGTCCTACGGGACCTAGGACTAGTACCTCTAGGAACCCTTTTACCTAGTGACAAAGTAGGGCTCTTGATAGATTTGGAAAGAAATTATACACTTCGGCTACCTTCACTATGAGGGCCCTCAATTGTCAGTTTCATATAATCAGATGCCAGCAAACCATTCTTGACTAGCTAAAACAAAAGCTGTCCAGTCTAGAGGATAAAAACCTTTCTAAGGAACTTTTAGATCTGTGCCATTCCAGTTTTCCAGTGACAAAACACTCCCTTCACTGTGGGTATGATGCTATGGAAGCCTTCTGCAGGACAGCTGTCACTGGCACAGTGATCAGGAGACACTCTCGGCTTATGGAGCAATCCCTCCATGACCTGGTAAAAGCTAATCTGGATGCACCCTAGACAAAAAAATGCCTTTTTGGGACTAAAGCTGAAGCAGTCCTCAGAAAGATGGAGGACAAGGCAATATCTATGCAGATAGTAGAGGACTTTCTACAAGTGCAACCCTCCGGTTCAGCAGGAATTTTCCGGCCAAGCATTGGTCCTTTCCCACCCTATCTTGGAGCAAACAGCAAAAGCCTCCAAGTGACAGAACTCCCAGGTGTAGACCACAGCAACAAAGATCTAGGCAGTGGACCTCAGACTGTCTGAAACAAGGGAGTTCTAAGACACCTACTTCTGACAGCAATTATGACTCCCCGCTTCCATCCTCCCTCCCCAACCCCACCCAAAGCAAAGAGGAAGGCTGCCCTGTTTCTCTCAAAACTGAATCCATATTACCTCAGATCAGTGGGTTCTGTATATTATTGCCCATGGTTAAAAGCTCACTTTCAAAGAGCCCTTAAAATTGTCAGGATACCCAGATGTACCCCAAAATCAAACAACTCAGACTGTAGAACAAATTCAAATTTTGTGTTCCGAGGAAGCAGTGGAACCAGTTCCAGAAGACTAAAAATGGAAATGATTTTACTTGAAAATCTTTCTGGTACCCAGAAAAGAAGGGTCTTGGTGACCCATTCTGGAGCTGTATAGCTTAAATCTTTTTCTCAGGGTACCAAAATTCAAAATGCTGACCCTGCAGAAACTAATGTTAGCCCCTCAGGCATTCATGGTATTATTAGACCTAAAAGATGCCTGCCTTCACATCCCCATGTCAAAGTTGCACAGAAGCTTTCTTCACTTCAAAGCAAGCTCCAGTTAGTAGTTTTTCAGCTCTGCCCTTTTTGACTGCCTACTGCACCAAGGGTTTTCACAAAGTGCCTAGCTCTTGCCATTGCTTACTGCAGGACCGAAGGGGTCCAGATTTACCTGTATGGTTGCCTAATACAGGCCTCAGACCTGTCGCAGATTCTCAATGACCCGAAATTTTCACAGGATTTCCTAACCACATTGGGGTTCACTCTAAACCTAAAGAAGTCCATCACTGTGCTATCCAAACAGATTTTTTTTCAGGGGACACACATGGATTCTTCCCTCTGAAAGGCACCCCCCCCCCGGACAAGGTCACCTTTTTGACCAGCTATTTCTAGAACTTACAGCAGAAGCCATGTATAACAGCTAGATAATTCCTCGGAGCTCTTGGGTACATGGCATCCTGTGTCCTCATCATGCCACTAGCCAGGCTACACATGAGGAAGCTTCAGTGGTATCTAAAGAATGTGTGATGCCAGAGCACTCAGCCCTTGGTTGGACACCAAGATGCACCTGATACCTTGCCTCAAACAAGAGCTCACATGGTGGGTACAGGCTTGCAACCAGAATCAGGGCTTGCCCTTCAAATTTTGTCCTCAAGGCCAGTTCCTCACTACAGATGCCTCAGACATCTCATAGGGAGCCCATACCCAACATTTGAAAACCCATGGGTTGTGGGATTCCCAGACCAAGAAGAGGCACATAAATTGGAAAGAACTCATGGTAGTTCTAAAAGGCTTACTGACCTTCAAAGAGAAAGGGATACCAGGGGTGCTGGTAGTACAGACTGACAACACCGCCGTAATGTGGTATATAAACAGACAAGGAGGCACACATTCCTACGTCCTGTACCCATGTAGTCATGCAAGCCTGGGAGTCCAGTGCACTCCATGGGACTTGACCTTCCTAGCGCAATATCTGCCAGGGGTGCAAAATACCCTTGCAGAGATCACCTCAGCAGGAACTTGAAAGACCCCCCCCCCCATGATTGGCACCTATACTGAGACATTTTCCTCCCCCAAAACTTGAAAATGGGAACCCTAGAGGTGGATCTCTTTGCCAGTGAGGGCAATGGTCAACTGGAGAAATTCTGTACCAGGACAAGAAAGGCATCGGCATGGAAAATGGATGCCTTCGCCTTCCCATGGTCTAACCTCTTTATTTATGCTTACCCCACCACCTCTTCTTCCTCGAGTCCTCCTTCTAAAGATAAGAGAAGAGGGTCCAAGGACCATTCTGATAGCTCCAAACTGGCCCAGACAACACCTGGTTTTCTCCTCCAGCTCCAGCTCACCAATCAGAAACTTTGCCAGTTACGGCAGAGAGTCTACCTCCTCATCCAAGACAGAGAGGATAGTGCATTCCAGTCTGCAGACCATGAAGCTTTCAGCCTGGATTTTCCTCAGCATCTAACTGCTACACCAACTTAAGTCAACAGGTGCAGAACATCCTGAAGGAATCCAGAAAGCCTAGCAGAAGGAAATCTTAAGCAGCCAAATGGAAAATATTCTCTGCTTGGGGCCAGAGGCACCACATTAAGCTGAGCTTGGCTAACATTTCAGCCATCCTGGAGTACCTTGCCAGTCTAGTGGATAAAGCCCTTTCCTAGTCCTCCATAAAAATACGTGCCTCTGCCATCTCTGCTCACTTTACTGTTCTCCCCCCAATCTTCTCACACCCTCTCTTGAAACAGTTCCTTAGGGGTGTCATTCACATTAGGCCCCCTTGGAGGAAACCCAGTGGGACCTCAACTGTATGTGGAAAAATTTACTTTGCCTCCCTTTGAACCTGCAGCTAATGCCTCACTTGAAGACTGCTCTTTTCGCCATTACCTCGGCTAGAAGGGTCTCGAGTTTCAGGCCCTAATGGCAGCAGAGCCTTTCATTCTTCCATAAAGACAGGGTTTCCCTCAGGACTAATGCTTCCTTTATGCCTAAGGTGCTAACCAGTGTGTCTCTGAATCAAGCTGTCTTCTTTCTCAGAATTTTAGGATATATGGCTTCAACTGTTCTACTGCTTCAATTAGCCCAACCAGTTTTAAGGAAGATTCAGTTGTTCCATGGATTAGCATCCTTTATCTTTTCTTTTGCCAGCCTTGGGTTTTGTCAGGAATTAACTGCTATGGTGGGCAAATCATTTTCAGTTAAATTCAAGGCTTCCTCTTTCCCCTCCTGCTCCACATCAGCCTGTAACAACAGATGTTAAGTTGTCAATCTCGCCTTCATTCTTGCTGGATGATCGGCTCCGACTCGGCACTTGCTAAGCTCGAGAGTCACTTTTACCAGCTCGAGGCAGCCCCATATCCCATGATGCAAGGCGGTAATTACCTAGATCTTGTTTGCCGCCTCGCTAATGAGGTCATCCTTTTACCAGCTCCTGGTAAGTGATTTATATATTACTATTTGTCAAGAATTTTAGACCCAATTCCCTAAAATTTTTATTCTCTTAGTCTTTTAGTGAATCTTTATTCACATAGCTCCATACCCCTTCTCTTCAACCCCCTGTTCTTAGGCTTCTAGTGTTTGGGCCTTTGGCCTTACCCTCCCTTACAGTTCCTGACAGGATTTACTTTAGGTGTGGGTGTTGTGTAGTGTTTTTCAACTGTTTGTTACAGTTCTAGTTTTTTGTTTATTGGTACATTTGGTCTGTTTGTGTTGGTGTGTGTGTGTACCTTAGGACTTAGATATGTCCAAAGATACTAGGGTCTCAGGTTTCAAGAAGTGTGACTCGTGCTGTCAGAAGATGTCTCTGACAGACGGTCACACTTCTTGTATTTATTGCCTGGGGCCCCTACACCTGCAGGACTCCTGTGCTATCTGTCATTCCTTTAGCCAGAGAGTCCTGCAGGAACGTAGAAATAAATTGATCCTCAGGGGTCTCCTTAAGCCTGAGAGCTCCCCGGCTAAGGTCGGCTCCGGGAAGCCCTCCAAGCCTTCCAAGACCCAGGCTTCGGTGTCCAAGTCTGTGGTCTTGGTTTCGACTCCACCGGAGTCGACATCGGCTCCGTCCAGAGCCAATCCTTCCTTATTGGAAGCTCCAGTATCGGCGCCGTTCGGTGCCGATACCCAGGCTTCGGCACCTGTGTCTGCTCCGGCTGGAGCAGACACCCTAGCATCGAAGCATGTCTCGGCTCCGGCTGGAGCCGAGATATCTTTGTCTCCTCTCGGAGCCGACACGTTGTTGGCTCCGCATGGAACAGAGGTTTCTTCGGCTCCGATGGTTCCGACCAAAAAGAGGTCTAGATCTCCTTCTTTGGAATCTATTCACTCTGCTCTGGCCTCCCCCCTGCTGTCGGAGCGGAGCCATCGGAGCCGATCATCGAGGTCTTCCAGGCTATCAGACCATGACTTGGAGAGAGTGGTGAGTAGGCTGTTAAAATCACAGGCACTGGCCCAAATGCTCCATAGCCCATCTCAACAGACCGCTATCTTACACCCTCCTGAAATTCCTCCTTCAACTCTCTTACAGAGTTCGGAGCCGGAGATTATTGGTACCGTGACTGTTGCTGCTTTGGAGCCGATACCACACCTTTCGGCTCCGTCGTCCTCTACTCCTATCTCCTCCTTGAGACCTTCCTTGGAGGGATCTGGGCATCGGGCTTCCCTGGTCTGTTCCGAGGGGGCGAGTGGCATCGGACCCTTGTCCGACCCCGTTCTCCCTCTCGGAGCTTCGGCCTTGGTGAGCTCGGCCCCGACATCTGCTTCGGAGCCTTCCCTTTTGGTGGGACCGGGGATCCCTGCTTCTTTGGAGCGGGATCTCTCGGCCCTCCCTGGGAGGGGAGCCTTTGAGGTGATGAGGAGTGTGCTAGCCCCTGAGCTTAGTCAACAGTTGGTTCCTTTAGCTCCTCCCTCTACGGTGCCTGTAGATGCCTCTTCCCGCTCTCTTGCTCCCGGACCCAGAGATCCATCGCCCCAGGTCTCCTCATTGGGAAGAACTTCCTCTTCCGAGGTTTCTCCTGATCCTTCAGGTGAACCCCTGCGTAAGAAGACCTGCAAGAGGAAGCATTTAGACTCCCCTGAGTCTACAACATTGGATACCGATTTAGATGAGTCGGAGGGGTCCCCAAGATCCCTCTCTGAGGAGGTCTCCTTTTCAGACCTATTGGAGCTCCTGAAACAGAGGGGGAACTGGCCCTCCATTAACCCCTCCGAGGATGAATCTGTATACCTGGAGGCTTTTGGATCTCGACCCTCCACCTCCTGGGTGTCTCAGCCTTTCGACCCTCTCATGGAGGTCATAGCTCGAAAGGCGTAGGCATCTCCTGATTCAGTGGAACCAGTCCCCAGGAGACCTTCAAAATTTATTACAGCCCCCGCAGAAAAGCAGTTTCTTACTATAGGTGTCCCGGTTGATGCCATGGTGGTGGCGGCCGCCACTAAGAAGGAACTTGCAGATCCTTCCGTACCAGTCCATCCTCCTAACAAGGAGTCTAGGACTATGGACAGGTATGGTAAGCGGATGTTTTCCTCAGCGACCTTTGCTATGCGTTCGCTGAATTATTTATGTCACTTCACCAGACTTCAAAGGGACATCCTTAAAGAATTAGGTGAAGTAGTACAGGATCCTTCAGCAGCAGGGGCTCAGGAAAAGATTGCTTCTCAGCTGGGAATCCTTAACTCCATAACCAACTCCTCCATGCGGCTCATTTCTTATGCAGCCGATGGGGCAAGTAGAGCTGCAGGCACAGGAATGGCTCTTAGACGTCAGTCCTGGATGCAGCTCTGTAATTTTGCAGACCCCTTTAAGGCGTCCTTCACAAACTCTCCCTTTGATGGGTCAACCTTGTTTGGCCCTCAGGTGAAGGACACATTGACCAGGTGCGAGCAAGACGGCAAGACTCTTTCTGCCGTAGGAGTCCGTTTCTCCACCCCTTCTAGACCTTATCCCAAAGGTCAGAAAGGGGGGAAGATGTGGTTCCGAAAATCTCAGGGAGTCACGCCGGATGCACGTGGTCAGTTTACCCCCAGAGGCAGAGGGGGTAATAACAATAGACGCCACCCTAGGGGCAGAGGGGGTCCGCAGAACCAGGGCAGTAGAGAGCCCCTCTCTGACAAGCCCTTCCAGCATCCCTGAGGTGTTGCCCGACTGTCCACCTTTGGAGGCAGTCGGGGGGAGATTGTCACTGTACCCAGAAGCCTGGTTTTCCCTCTCTCAAGACAGATGGGTACAGTCGATCTAATCCGAGGGTTACAAGATTCCTTTTGAGGAAAGCCCCTTCCCTCAGAAAAGTTCCCTTCCAGACGTTCCACCCGGTCTAAGGGAAATTGCAAAACTAGAGGTTTCAAAGCTTCTAAAAAAAAGGGTCATCCAGCCAGTTCCAACAGACCATTTAGAGTCCGGAATCTACTCAAGGTTCTTTTTGGTTCCCAAAAAGACGGGAGACTGGAGACCAATATTAGACCTCAGCAGGCTCAACAAGTCTGTCAAAAAGATGAGATTTCGGATGGTCACACTTCAATCGATTTTGCCCTTTCTGGGCAAAGACAACTGGATGTGCTCCATAGACCTTCAGGATGCATACTATCACATAAAAATCCACAGACGCTCCAGAAGGTTTCTCCGCTTTCGGCTGGGGACCAGTCATTTTTAATTCAGAGCCCTGCCCTTTGGTCTCACTACAGCCCCCAGAGTGTTCACCAAATGCATGGCAGTGGTCACGGCTCACCTGAGGCGTCAAGGTTTCCAGGTGTTTCCGTATCTTGACGACTGGCTCCTCTCAGCCACCACCAGGCATCAACTCATCCAAGCCAGAGACTACACCCTACGTCTCTGCAGTCAGTTGGGAATTTCGGTAAACTTCGAAAAGTCCTCCTTATCACCCTGCCAATCTATTACCTTTATAGGTGCAAATTTAGACACTACTCGGATGTCAGCAAACCTAACAAGTCAGAGAATCCTAGATATCCAAAACCACGTTCGGATCATCCTTGCCAGCAAAAAGGTGCAAGCCAGGTTGGTTCTGAAAGTGTTGGGCCTCATGGCGGCTGCCATAACACTTCTTCCTCTGGCCCGTTTTTACATGCATCTCCTACAGTGGATGTTGTTCACACAATTGTCCTTCCAGCAGCTTCCCATGCGTCACAAGATCCTAGTGACGCAGACCTGCAAGAACCATCTATCCTGGTGGATTTCCTCTCCTCTAGTCCATCAGGGCAGACCATTTGTTCCCCCGGCCCCGGTAGCCACGGTCATTTCGGATGCCTCCCTGATCGGGTGGGGGGGCATTATCAGGGCAGGATGGTTCATGGCACGTGGCAACCGTTCGAATACCACCTGCACATAAATGTCCTAGAGATGAGAGCAATGCTTTTAACGTTGCAAGCCCTCAATGACTTTCTTCCCTTAGGAACTATTGCAGTTCACACGGACAACATGTCCATGGTGTGGTACATCAACAAACAGGGCGGAACCAAGTCCTATCCCTTGTGTCGAGAGGCTCTCAGACTTTGGCAATGAGCGATCTCCTCTCATCGGTTTCTGGTAGCAATGCATATCCCTGGGAAAACCAACATAATAGCGGACAGATTGAGCAGAGCTATACTCATGCCTCACGAGTGGTCTCTCAAGCAATCCATAGTGGAGGAGAGTTTTCAGAAGTGGGGCCGCCAATGCTGCGATCTTTTTGCTACTCCTCAAAACAGCAAATGCCCAGACTTCTCTCTCTCTCTTCCCACTTCCGGGCCATCCCCCTAGAGACACTCTTACCCAAGATTGGCCCCAGGGACTCCTTTATGCTTTTCCTCCCTTTCCATTGATACCACAGGTACTCCACAAAGCTGCCGTTTTGAGAGGCAAAATGATTCTCATTGACCCTTACTGGCCTCGACAAATTTGGTTCCCGTTCCTTCATCGCCATCTCTTGGTGCAGCCTTGGCATCTGGACCCAGCGCCATATCTTCTGACCCACCAGTCGGGTCAACTGCACCAATCCTTTCCTTCCCTCAACCTCACAGCTTGGTTGCTCCACTTCCTTCCTTAGCCAGGCTTCCTATGATCTCTAACCCCGTTAGAGACATCATAGTAGCTTCTCTTAAATCCTCTACCAGGAGGATTTACTCTAGCAAGTGGAAACGCTTCTCCCTTTGGGCAAAAGCTAGGAACATAGATCCCTTTACTGCCCCTGTTCAGTCAGTCTTGGATTTTCTAGCGGAAATTTTTCACTCAGGTTCTTCGTCTTCCACAGTCAAAGTTCAGTTGGCAGCAATCTCGAACTTTCATGTTGGGTTTGCAGACCACAACATTATGTCCCACAAACTTTGTAAGGCTTTTCTTAAAGGAGTGTTCCTTCTAAAGCCCCCTGTTAGGGATCCTCCACCACAGTGGGACCTAAATTTAGTGCTGACATTCTTGATACTTCCCCCTTTCGAACCGGCTGCTTCATGTGCTTTAAAGTTTCTTTCTTGGAAGACACTTTTTCTTGTCGCCATTACCTCGGCTAGAAGAGTGTCGGAACTTCATGCCCTCTCTGTTCGTCCCCCCTATTTGGTCTTCCACAAGGACAGGGTATCCTTGAGAACCAATCCATCCTTTTTGCCCAAGGTTGCTTCTAAGACAAATTTAAACCAATCCATTGATCTTCCTGTATTTTTTCCAAATTATTCTAACAGGGCGGAACAAAAATTACATTACCTAGATGTTCACCGCCAACTCAGATATTACTTGGACAGAACGAAGCAATTTAGGAAATCTGATCAGCTCTTCCTTTCTTATGCTGAAAATAAAAAAGGTCTCCCTGTTTCTAAAGTGACCTTATCCAGATGGCTATCTTCCACCATTTCTGACATTTATCAACTTAAGGGCAAACAACTGAGCTCAAAACCTAAAGCACATTTCACAAGAGGCCTAGCCACTTCTACAGCCTTTCAGGCTAGGCTACCCTTAGATACTATTTGTGCAGCAGCCACTTGGGCCACTCCTCATACCTTTGTTTCTCATTACAAATTGGATTTGGCCTCCAGGGACAGGGCAAGCTTTGGTTCCACAGTTCTCAAGAGTCTGTTCCATTGAGCCACCCAGGATAGAGGTGCTAGGAACGCGGTCCCATCCAGCAAGAATGAAGGTGAGATTGACAACTTAACATTTAGAAGTTATGTACCTACCATAACGTTCCATGTTAGTTGTCTTCTCTCGCCTTCTTTCTTGCGTCCCTCCCTCCTGTCCCCCTAGCCTGGACAGACCTTGATCTCCCCTTTTCTTTGGAAGATTCTTCTTACTTGGACACCAGATAGTTCTTGGCCTTGATTACCTGGTTTCCCTTTACAGCCTTCTTAGGTTAGTTGTTCCTCTTTCCTTAGTGGAAAGTTTTTTGGTAGGCAGTTTTTTCCTCTAGATACCAAATGAGATCTGGGTAATTACCGCCTTGCATCATGGGATATGGGGCTGCCTCGAGCTGGTAAAAGTGACTCTCGAGCTTAGCAAGTGCCGAGTCGGAGCCGAGGATCGGCTCCGAACCCATCCAGCAAGAAAGAAGGAGAGAAGACAACTAACATGGAACGTTATGGTAGGTACATAACTTCTAAATTCTTCAGACTCCCTAGGGAGGAGGTTTCCAAAGTAATCAAAATGCAGGGAATTTAGGATCCTCTCTTCAATAAACACATCAGTCTCGATGACTTAATGGCCCTTATAAAAGCACTACGAACCTTTAATCAGCTGGAATCCATGATCTTTCTTGTTGATTACAGACAACTCCACAGTACTATGATACATAAACAAGAGGGAACCAGGTCTTACCCTTGTATGCATACCTCCCATAATTGCCTGGGAAGTGTCAACTTGATTGCTGGCTTACCCTTCAGGCATCTTGTATTACATTAGAGCATAACACAGTAGCAGATGCACTGAGCAGACAGATCCAGGACAGACCCCCACAAATGGATGTTGCACCCTGAAGTCTTCCAGGAAATTGCCCATGTGTGGGGAGCTCCACAGTAGAACTGTCTGCCTCCATTCACAACAGACAGTTGAAGAATTTATATGCCAAGGCTCCTGGAAAATGGATACCTTCTCTTTTCCTCTGTCGGGAATGTTCCTCAAATGCCTTTCCACTGATTACAAGTCTTGTTAAAGATCAAAAATGACTGTCCCGATGTCCTCATGGTTAAATCCCTTTTGGTGTCTGTATTGGTTCTCCCTTTTTATGCATCTGGCAAGGGGCAATTGCCAAAACCTTCATCACAGAGTGGACTTGCACAGGACGAGGAATCTCTCATCTGCCTTAATATTCTAAACCTGACTATTGGTATGTTAGGCTTATGGTCCCTTTCAGGCACCTCTTTACAGAGCATATGCAGCAGGTGCTAAAGAAGGCTAGAAAACCTGCTACTATAAAAATCATGTTTAGCTAAATAAAAGACTTTCTAATTGGTGCTGTAGCAGTGACTAGGACCCATTCAAGCTAGGGATATGACTGGATGGTCCTTCCAGTTCATTGTTGTATTCGTTAAATAGGGATCCTCTGCCAAGGGTGGCCCAACATCCGGCCAGTGTACCAAAGCCATTAGGTTGCTTAGGGTATGCCGTACATCACACTTGTGCTCCACGCGTACAGCATAGGGCAATAAAGGTGACATCCAGAAGTACCATCCCTAGAGCTTCTTTGTGGCCAGTCTGAATGCCGTCTTTTGATCATCGGTCTGAACTCTCTCTTCATTTGAAGGTTCACCAAGCTGTTGTGCCCAATTTGGGGTTTTGTTATCTATTTACATTGTTTTGTTGCTTTCCATGACCATACATCCTGTTCTATTTGCCAGGCTTTCATTCCGAAGACTCTGCGTAGTTGGCTTTCCTCTTTGGCCGTGTATTTTGAAAATCAGTGTCCTAAGCTTTTGACAAAAGATACCATGGAAGGAACTTCCCGCTTTTAGGGTCAGACATCTGCAAAGAAGGCCAAGAAAGCTAGGTCTGATTCTTCAGCTGTGCTGGCTTTTCTGGACGTCTCTCTTGAGGCTAGTGAAAACACAGAAGATCGCCCGGCTTCATTGTTCGATTCTTTTGGCACAACTGCTTTTGAGGCTGGCACGAATCCAGCTTCTTGCACATCCCTGGAGGCCTTGCAGACCTCTGCTTTAGATGTGGGGGGGGGGGGGGGACTGCGGATGGTTGTTACCAAAGGGCGTAGGGGTGTTTCTCCGATTTTGGTTAGGGAGCAGGTACCAGCTACCATTACAGTCTCACATGGGGTCTGAGCATTCTAAGTTTTACAAGGTTGACATCCCTTTAAAGAAGAAACAAAAAACTAAACCTGTTTCTCCTGCTCCTAAGGACCCTCAGAATGAATGGCAGAATTTCATTCAAGGCTTGTTTAATGCTCTTATGGCTTTGAAACCTCCTCAAGGTGTTTTCTTTTCCAGCCCCCTCCCCCTCCAACTGGTCTTCTATTCCTTTACAGGCCTAGGGAACAAGATTCCTCTGAGGAGGAGGAGGATTTGGATGAGGAATCCCTCACTTGTTCTTCCTAGATTCCTTCTCCATTAGACTGTGGTTCTAAGGAAGAGTCGTCCACTAGTCTTGACTCTGTTTTTGAGGAGATTTCCTTTGGGAACACAATTTCCAGAATGATGGAATTTTTCAATTGGGATTGTGCCCACGTATCTGAGGTTCAGGAGAGGTATTACGAGCTTCTGCACATGGACCCTACTACACCTTCTGCTGTTTCTTCTGTTCTGGCTGCCTTGTTGTGCATGTTTTTTGTACTTCATCTCAGGCTCCTGATTCTCAGCCTCAATTCCCAAAAAAAAAAAAAACTGATAATTTTATAAGGTACCTGATGATTGCTTTGTGGCCATCAACTGACCCATCTGTGGTGTCTCTGGCATCTGACAAGCCATCAAAGTTACTGCCTTCTGCAAAGTTGCTTCCTTCTAATAAAGACAGCAGAATTATGGAAAGACTGGGTAAGAAGATATATACCCCACTACCCTTGCTTTTAGAGCTGTCTATTATCAGACCATATGACAAGATACATTTTGGCTCTTCTACCTCAGGCCGGTCAGGTTATTTCTGACTTTCTTAAGCCTTTAGGGAAGACTTCCACTATCTCCTTGTTAGGGACTTCTTTTCAGATGTCTTGCTACTCTTGTTAAATGCAGTTGTCATGCAGCAGATGCCTCTTTTAGGGCTGCTGCTTTTGGTTCTGCGCTGAGATGTTCCTTACTTCAGCTTCAACCTTTGCCTGATGATGCTAAGTTGATGGATGCTTCTCTGGATTATCAAGCATTTGTTTGGCGTTGCTGTTGATGATTTGAGTCCCTACAGGAAAAGGATAAGGCTTTACAGGATCTAAAACTTATCTTTGTTTCTCCTGTCCCTAAATTCCAAAGGGGTTACCCTACTACACCCTTTGTTCATAGGCAGTCTTGCCCTCCACCAAAGGTAAGAAGGGTGGTAGAAGGGCTCGTTCTGCTAAGGTTACAGAGTCCTTTAGCTTAGAAATCTTCTTTTCCTAACAAACCAGGTGCTGTCTGACTATCCTACTCTTCTTAGCCACATTCCTCTTTTTCCATCTTTCCCTGTCTTTTTATGTCTAGTTACAGATTACTCAAGATTCATGAATTCTTTCCATCATTCGCCAAGAGTACTACATGATCTGGAAGTCTCTTTCCCCTTTCATGGGCATTCTTCGGCCCCCTCGGGAACAATTAGCCTTTTTTCCTGAGGTGCTTCAGGGTCTCTCTACTTTTCAGTTTCTCACAGGGGAAGGGGTTTTATTCCAGAATGTTCTTGGTCTCCAGGAAAGAGGGCACTTGGAGACCCATTTTGGAGCTCTCTCACTTAAAACACCTTTCCAAAGGTCCCTTCCTTTTGGGCGTTGTCCCTTCAGACCTTGTTTCCTCTGCTGCTTCTTCAGGCTTTTCTAGTTATTCTGGACCTCAAGGATGTTTATCTTTGTGTACCAATTCACTCCTTTTCAGGATTTTTTTTTCTCTCTGTTTCCTGGCATTTTCAGTTTTCTGCTTTGCCCCTTGGCCTCTCTACTGCCCCAAAGGTGTACACCAAATGCCTCGCTCCTGTGATTGCTTTTTGCAGGTTATGGAGATTACAGGTCTTTCCCTACCTGAATGACCTTCTTTTTCAGGCCTCCTCTCTAGAGATTCTACTGCAGCGTCTTCACTTTGCCATTTCTGTCCTACAAAGCCTGGGGTTCACTATAAATTTCCAAAAGTACTTCCTGACTCCTGTTCAGGATCATGTGTTTCTGGAATGCAGGATCCAGACTATTTCAATGCCGGCATCCCTGTCGCCTCCCAAGGCCTTAACTCTTGTTGCCTTCTTTCAGTCCCGTCTTCCTCTAGCCTCAGTTACAACCAGGGAGTTTTTGAGATCTCTGGGTTTCATGACCTCCACCATTCCTATGCTTCCTCTAGCCAAACTCCACATGAGAAAGCTTCAGTGGTTTCTAAACTCAGTTTGGCTTCAGCACTCTCATCCTCTAGATTTCATAGTCCCTCTTCCATGCCTGAAGCTGTAATTTCAGTGATGGATTTACCAGTTGTCACGCAGTCCAGGGCTTCCTTTTCAACCTCCACTCCCCTCTCAGGAGCTGTTCACAGATGCATCAGACGTGGGATGGGGAGCTTCCTTCGGCTCTCTAAAAGTGCAGGCCCTATGATCGCTTCAGCAAAAGAAAGACCACATCAGTTTCAAAGAGATAAGAGCTCATCTGTTGGCTCTTCAAGAATTTCGTCATCTCTTCATTCCAGGGCCCTCAAAGTACTGACAGACAATACCGCAGTGATGTGGTAGGTCAACAAGGAAGGAGGGACAATATCTCATCTCCTGTGCAAGTTAGCACTTCAAGTGTGGGAGCAACTATCCATTCTCAAGTGACACTTCAGGCAGTTTACATTCCCTCAGGTCAGAACATTGTGGCAGACTGAGTAGGTCCACATCACAATGGGGATGTATTTCTGGACACTGTCCACCAGTGGGTACTCCAAAAGTAGATCGATTTGCCTCCCCTCTGAACAGACACTTCCTCTTTTTTATGCCAGAGTCCCATGTCTTCTGGTCTGAAAGATGGCTGCCCTCTCTTTTCTTTTTCCTGGAAGGGGATGTTTCTTTATGCCTCCCCTTCATTCCAAAAGTCCTGTTCAAGATAAAGCAGGATGCTACTAAAATCTTGCTGGTAACTCCCTTTTTTTGTCCCAGACAGCATTGGTTCCCTCTTATGCATCTTGCCAAGGGCAGTCATCACAAGTTACCTCACAGGGTGGACCTCCTCACACAAGAGAAGGGATCTCTCATCCATTCTCACCTGTTCAGTCTTCAACTGACACTGTGGGTGATGGGATTTTGATTCCCTATAGACTCTTTTTTTTTTTTTCTGCTGACATGCTTAGGGTCCTGCAAGAGGCCAGGAAACCCATTAGTAAGAAATCCTACTTATCCAAATGGAAGAGGTTTTCTGTTTGGTGTCTTTCTCCTAACCTGGATCCACTTTCTGTGGATGTTCCTTTGGTTCTCTCTTATTTGTGTGAATTGCTCAGTGCTGTGCTGTCCATATTCTTCTGCTAAGGCCCACTTGTCAGCTATTTATGCTTGTCTGCATCTAGCACCCAGTTTAGCCTCTAGATTTGAAGCTAAACAGTTTATTAAAGGTATCCTTTGTATTAGGCCATGCAGGATGCCTGTCCCTCCTTCCTAGGACTTTAATTTTGTTTTGGAGAAATTGACCCAAGCTCTTTTTGAGCCTGCGGCTTCAGCTTCCTTGCAGCATTTTTCTTGGAAGACTGTTCTTTTGTTGGACCTTCGTTCTACCAGACGGGTGTGTGAGCTTCAAGCCCTTGTAGCTGTTCCTCCCTTTTTTAGTTTTCTATAAGGAGAAGGTGTCCCTTCATACTAATACTGCTTTTATGCCCAAAGTGGTGAATAAGTGGTTTCTTAATCAGTCTGTTCATTTACCCACTTTTTTTCCTTCTCTGCAATCTGCTAGTGAGAAGGTTTTGCACATTTTGGATGTGCATGGGTGACTCATTTTATTTAGATAAGACTAAAGCTTTTTGCAGATCTGATCAGCGTTTTGTTTCCTTTCATCCCAGATCTTTGGAATTGGCTGTTTCCAAGCAAACTATTTCTTCTAGGATGTCTAAACAATTTCTTTTTCTTTACGTAGCAAGAGCCTTCCTTCTTTTAAGGCTCATTCTGCTAGGGTTGTGGCTTCTTTGGTGCTTTTTCCGTGGTTTAGATACTAACTGTATTCTTGAGGCAGCTACCTGGACTGCTGTGCATACTTTTACCAAGCACTAGAAGTTGGATGTAATATCTAGGACTAGAGCTGGTTTTCTGTTTTGCTTGGGCCATCCTTCATGGGTTCTTAGACTGCTCTGCTGGTCCTTCCACCTCCCCCTCTCTTCTTCATGAGCTTTTTCACTCTTCCTATTGCAAGGAATACTGTAACAGTGAAATGGAAGGACATAGTACAGTTGTGTAAAATCTTACATAACAGTAGATGTCCTATTCACTGTTGCAGTATTTACTCCCTTCCTCCTCCCTTGGTTCTTTTAACTTCTGGATGTGCTTGGTACCTTTATAGTCCTTGGACTGGCATTTCTTGTGGGGCTGTCAGTTCTGAGGATGGTACATCTGGATGTCACCTTTATGCCCTGTGCTGTACATGGGGAGCATACATGTATTTATGCTTGTCTGCATCTAGCAACCTAAAAGCTTCGGTATACTGGCTGGACGTCTGGCTGCCCTTGGCAGGGGATCCCTGTTGTAAGGAATGTTATGGTAAGACTCTATACAACTGTACTTTCTCCAGTAGCTATGTAGCTTGCTCAGTTCTAGATTGTCTTACACTTTGTCTGCCATTAGCTACTTCCAGCAGTTCCAGAAAAGGTTGAATAATAATAGGCCACCTAGCAAACAAGTAGCTCCATCATGGGGTCTGAAATTTGTTTTTGAGAAGCTAACTTTACCGTCAGTTGAACCATATGCTAGTACTTCCCTAAAGTTCCTTACCTGGAAGATGTTTTTTTTATTACTCTAACCTCAACTAAAAGGATCTGACTTGCAAGACCAAATGGCTGTTGCACCTTTTTTGGTTTTTCGTAATGATAGTGACTCCTGGAAGTAATCCATCATCTGTGCTTAAGGTGGTTCTGAGTTAACTGTAAACTATTCTGTTCACCTTCCTTTGTTTCTTTCCCGTTTCAAAAAAAAAACAAAACAGAAAATTCTTCCTTCCCTTGATCTCCACAGACAGCTCAGATACTACTTTGGAAAGGACAAAAGATTTCGTACTGGGATACCAGCTCTTTATTACCTGTGAAGGTAAGAAGAAAGGGCAACCAGTTTAAAAACAAACCTTATCCAGATGGTTATCCCAGACTATTCAATTCTGTTATTCCCAGTATGGAAAGGCCTCCCCCCCCCAAATGCTAAGCCACTAGAGCTGTGACTACTGCTTGGGATTTATGGAAAAGGTTGGTCTGTAGAGCCATTTTAGAGGCAGCAGCTTAGTCCTTGGTGCATACTTTCACTAAACACTGCAAGATTGATTGATTCCTTTTCCATACCCAGGACATAATTTACTAGATGTATTCTTCTGGATTCTGATCCTGCAATTCTCCCATATAACTTATGCTATTGTGACAGTAATTTAAGGATCATTATATCTTAGGTATTTAAGTAAACTTACCATAACCATAGTGGTTTGAATACATCACCGTTGTAGTACTAACACCCTTCCTTCATCCCATGTTTTTTTTTCTCATTTTTCTATATTTTTCCTTGGCTACTTTTTCCTGGCTAGGGTGGAGTCCCCTTCCCCCTTTTATTTACATTTGTTTACCAGGATAGTGCACTGATGAGTATGCAGTGATATAGGTTACAAATGTAATTTTTCTGATTATAACCTTCCTTAGAGGTAAGAAAAGCTCTGAGTTGTGGTGCCGGTACATTCCTTTGTATGCCAGCATGCTTTTGTGCTTCAGTGGACATTCACCCAGATACTTTTGTATATTGACCCGCCATCCGTTTCTTGACAGATCCTTCCCATATAGCTTTATGTTACTGCAACATGATCTATTCAAACATCTACTGAAAGTTTACTTACACAACTATACTTTTACTACTGCCAGTAAGACTTTATCTGATCAAATAGTCCCATTTTGGTCATTTGTATAAGCAGTATATCATCTGTGAATATGTGAGCATACAGTTTGACAGTGCTAAATACTGATAGGATACTTGAGTGGTGCAAGGCACTTTGCAGTACAGAAGATTATTTTACTTTTCTGAAAGGCTAGAGTCCATAAACAAATACAGAAATGCAAGGATTGAAGGGTAAATCTGTAAAAGTTGATTTAGGATACTGAAATTTGTAAGTCATGCTGAAGAAAGTAATAAAGAATGATCTTTTCCTGAGCCCACCAAAATGAATTTTTTTTAATGTAAAAGTTGAGATGCAAGTGTGTTGATGTATTTGGTAATGCACTTCAGCAGTAACCCACTGCCTGGGTGTGGGTATCACAGGATTTACTCATGGTTGGATTAGTTTGATCAAGAGGTTAAAGCCAGAGTGATTTAAATAAAGCTAATTTTGATTAAATACTTTGACACCCACATCCAGGAGTGGGTTATTGCTGTTATAAAATGACATTTATTTAAAAAATTGCTTACTTTTCTTAAATGTTTTCCCCCACCCCAACACTACATATCTGAAGAGCAGGTCTTCAAAGCCTTGTCCAAGGCAAAAAACACAGCCTCTATGGGACAAGACAACATCCCAGGCTGTCGTCTAAACAGGCAAAAACATGAAGTAGCATCACCACTAAGAACCCTTTTCAGTCCTAGCCTAACCACAGGCTCTGCTTCTGTAGAATGGAGAACAGCAGCAGTTATTCCCCTCCACGAAGGCGGCCTAGTAACAGACAAATAGGCTGACCAAGCCTCATCTAAGGCCATGGACAGTATCATTATGGAGGGCATAAACAAAGACATAGGTGACCTCTGAACCCTGGATCCTACCCAGTTCAGCTTTGTGAAGGGCAAATCCTGCCTGTTAAATCTAGTGGATTTCTTTGAAAATGTGATCAAGACCATTGACGATGGCAAATCTCTCCACACAGCATACCTCAACTTGGCAAAGGCTTTCGGCACAATCCCACGTTCAGGCATTACCAGTAAAGTTAGCAAACTGAATGTAAACCCCCTCATTGTAAGATGGGTTGCCAACTGGCCTACAAACTGAACACACACTATCAAAGTAGGTAAATCCACATCAACAAGCAGACCTGTTACCAGCAGGGTGCTACATGGGTCAGTGCTGGGCCCCCTACTCTTTGATATGTACTTCTTCTCAGAAGTTCAGGTCAAAAGTAAGGGGTTGTGGCTGACCAAGTTTGCAGACAACTACAAACTAGGTGCAACCTCTGAATTCCCAAATGATGTCAGTATACTCCAGGAGGGTCTCATGCAGACCAATAACTGGTGTATTATTCACAGTCTCAAACTGAATGCAAAGATTACATCATCATTCCCTTTGGCACAAACAATGCCCTTCACACCATCAAATCAACAATACTCTACCCATGAAGTGGTAAGGGACCTGGGGTCACAAGCTGACTGCAACCTTACCTTTGACCATTATGTGTCTGCTATAGTAAGGAAATCTTTCTGCGTAGCTCTCTTGATTAGTAAAAGCATCACCTCGAGAGCAAAAGAAGTTATAACCCCCACCCCCCATACTCAGCACTTATCCGACTCATAATTGAGTTTTGAGAATTGCCCTGTTCGACATGTACCATACTAAGCACCTGCAGCAATTGGAGAGACCTCAGAGGTTTCTAACAAAGAAAATCAAGGGGCTCCAGCATGTGCCTTACACAGACCGACTAAAATCCCTTTCGCTATACTCTTCATCATATAGACTTCTTAGAGGAGACTTATGCCTGGCTACAGAGCAGTCCAAGACGCAAACCTAATAAACTTGCTGCATATCCACAAATGAAACTGGACTAGGACTACCCATTCCAAAGACCTAAATATGGCCTTTTACATAAGTAGGGCATGCTGGAGGGACAGATTTATCTCCTAGCTCCCTGCTGCGTCTGCAACAGGCTACCAGTTCATGTGAAACAGAGTACCTTTATGACACTGTTAGAGGAACCTGAACGAGTGGATGGGGCACCATAAATTCTTATCGGGGATAGCACCCACAACCCTCCCGGACATGGGCAGTCATCACTAAAGGCAGTCTTTGGTAATGACTAATTGTATTACACTGGGATGAAATGGCTAGGCTTAAAATGATGTCAGGGCCGATAGCCTAGTAATTTGCTGTGATCCTATGTATGAAAACTCTTTAGTCGTCTTCTGTTTGCTGAGGTACTGTGCATGCATATGGGTCTTGCTTTCCCACTCTTGCATGGTACATCAGTGTACTGCAAGTGAAAAGGAGAAGAGAATCTCTACTGCTGTTTTTAGTACTGTTTGAAACCATCAAATATTTTAGGAGGCACAGCTCAATAATATGACGAAAATCAGGGATGTTTCTGTTTCCTTAGTTTTGCAGATTGTTCCTAATTGTTTTCTCATATCTTGCTTTGTCCCTGGTAAAAGTGTATGCCAATAGAAAGTCTGACTGCTCAATGGTACTTCAGTGGCTAGACTCTCTTCTCTTGGTATATGCTTGATTTACCCTGGGTACATTGGTTGGGTTGTCCAATAAGAGTGCTTGTTTTTGAATAATAATAGTCCTTTATTGTATAATTCCCTGTAAAATGTATGGCACATGAATATTTCAGCTAAGGTCTGACAATAGTGGGGTCCAATATTGACTAATAAATATGTATCTGGTTGTCTGGAAACATTGCTGGTCATTCATATGGCTGAATTTATGTAAGACTTAATATTGTGTAGTATTAAGATGGTCAGAATTTGACTGGTAAACAGAAGTAAAGAAAATATTTTTTTTTTAAGTTGAATGACTGTCTTTACTAAACTCTTTTCATCAGCACAGTGATGTTTGCATTTGAACATTTTGTAATGGACATAAAAAGATAATTTTTGTAAGAGTATTTGATGCAGCTGACTTCCCCTAAACAGTGTGAATAATACTAGTCAGTTAGCCTTGTAGCCAGCCTGTATTGTCACTTCAGGATTATAATTCTAGGTAACCTAGGAGTTTCACAATTGGAGTCAACTGAAAAAAATCAAAACAATTTCTGTTATAAAATAGACTGATCTTCCATATCACTGTTGCAGTATTCTCTACCGAAGGGATCTCCTGACAAGGGCAGCCCAACTTCCGGCCAGTATACCAAATCCTTTAGATCTTCTGGGCACCATATGTCACATGTATGCTCCCAGCATCAGGTGTAGGGAGTAAAGGTGACATACAGACACAAACACTCATAACTTGTTTGCTGCTAGTCTGAACACCATTATTGAATGTAGGTCTGAATGCCATTCTGCTGTGCTGGTTAGCAAGCTGTCTTCAGATAAGTGCCCCATTGGGGTTTCTTTATCTTTTTTTTTCAGTTTTGTATCGTGTTATGTTATCCAGGAATGGAAAATGTCAATGTAGGGGAGGCGGATTCCCCATAAAGGCAGTCACAGCCAGTTCATACCTCAACTGTCCAGATTTTCACCTCATATTTTTGTTCTGGTCCTCATAAAATTTGTGTTTTTTTCCTGGATTTTTGTGGGAAATCAGTGAGGAGGATTGAATTCACTAAATAACGAAAAGCATTTGAGTTTCAGACTTCATATCTTTCAGAAAATGCATGGTAATGCCAGGCTTTTTATTCTAGCAACTTTCTAAGATTAAATAGCAATATTTAAAGTTTGTCCCAATTTTTGGGGCTTTGTCCCCCATTGTTTTTGGCTTTGTCCAGATTTTTTCTGTCAAATGGTTGAGAGCTATGACCAGTGTCTCTTCTTAGTACTTCTCACTACCTTACATAGTGCTCTATCTATTAAGTGTTTGTCCCTAAGACCTTGTGTACCAGCTTATCTTTTTTAATTATATCTCTTGATAACCAATTATTTAAACTGGTGACTTGGGGTGCTGTGGTAGAATCCTCCCACCCAAAGGGTCGGCCATCTGCCAAGAAGGCCAAGAAAGCTAGGTCTGATCCAGTTGCTGTTCAGCCTCCACCAGACATCTCTCTAGAAACTAGTGGAAGCCCTAAAAACTGTCTGCTTGCCTAAGATTCCTCTGCTGTGACCCAATCAGAGGCTGGCATAGATTCAACTTCTCTCACATCTTCTTGAGACTTGTCCAGCATCTATTCTGGATATTGAGGGGGGAACCAAGGCTGATTATTACTGAAGGACTGAGGGGGGATTCTTCATATTTTAGTCAGAGAAGAGATTCCTACTACAATCATTGACTCATGCAAAGGGTCTAAACCACCGAGCTTCCTTAGGATAGACATCCCACTCGTGAAAAAGCAGAAAACTAAATATATTCATCCTGTTGCTAAAGATCCCACTGTGAATGGCAGGATTTTACTCTGGGTCTGTTCAGTATTTTGATGGCCTTGAAGCCTCCTCATGGCATTGCCAGTCTCTGCTCCTGCCTGGTCTTCCACTTCTGTTAAGAGGCCTAGGGAATTGGATTCCTCAGATGAGGATTTGGATTTTGGTGAGGAATCCCCTGCTTTCTCTTCTCAGAATCTTTCTCTAGACTGTAGTTCAGAGGAAGAGGATTCTTTGGGCCCAGACTCCCCAATGGAAGATTTATCCTTTGTGGATACTATTATTCATATGATGGAGTAATTTAAATGGGATTGCTCCCAGGTTTCTGACATTCAGAAGTGGTTTTATGAGCTCTTGCATATGGAATCTTCTAAGCTGCCAGCTGTTCCTCCTATTTTAGCAGCTCTTTTGGGCACCTTTTTTTGCTGCCTCTGTAGCTCCTGATTCTCTACCTCCAACTCCTAGAAAACCTGATAGGTTCCAGAAGGTGCCTGAGGATTGCAAATTTTTGTACAAGTGCCTTTCTACTGATCCTGAAGTGGTTTCAGTTTCCACTGATTAAGTCTTCTAAGGTAATGGCATCTACTAAGTGCCTTCCTTCAGCTAAGGACGGTCAGGCAATGGAATGGTTGGGTAAAAAAAGTGTGTACTGCTGCTACCTTGTCTTTTAGGTCTATTAAGTACCCAAACCCATATGACCAAATATATTTTGTCTCTTCTTTTTCAGGTTGCTAAGGTAGTACCTGAACTTTGTGATGCTGATGGGAATTCTTCAACTGTTTCCCTGCTTGGGGCCACTTCCCAGATCACCAGTCACTCCATAAAATTCAGCTATGATGCCTCTTCCAGGTCTGCTGCTTTTGGTTCTGTGATAAGGTGTTATTCTTGGCTACATCTTCAGGTTTTACCCGATGATATTAAAGATAAGCATATGGATGCTCCTCTGGATAAAAAAAATCTTTCTGGTACAGCTGCTGCTTACCAGTTTTAAGTTCCTGCAGGACAAGGATAAGGCCTTGTGGGAATTAAAACATATTTTTGTCTCCCCTATCCCCAAATTCTAGCAGAATTGCCCCAAGTCCGCCTTTGTCTGTAGGCATTCTTGCCCACCTTCCAAAAGTAAGAATGGGAATAGTTATACTTCCCCCTGCTAAATCTACTCAGACTCCATCTCAGAATCCTTGTTTTCAGGAGAAGCCTGTCTGCATTTGACATCCTGTTCCCCTCAGCCAGATCCCCTTGCATCTCTGCCTTTCTCTAGCTCTTCCAAATTAGCATCAGATCACCTCAGACTCTTGGGTGCTGTCTGTAGTTTGTCAGGATATTTCTTGTTTTGAAAATCAGCCCCCCCTTCAGGCATTCCACAAACTCAAGATCAGCTTCCTCTTTTCTTAGAGGTTGTGCAGTCCCTTTTGGGTCAGGGGACGATTCATCCTGTTCCTCCCACCCAAGTGAGAAAGGAGTTTTACTCCAGAATGTTTTTGGTTCTTTAGGAGGGTGCATGATGACCAATTCTGGAGCTTTCTCTGCTCAACACCTTTCTCAGGGCCCCTTCTTTTCTGATGCTGTCTCTTCAGAACTTGCTTCCTTCTCTTCTTCCCTGGCCTTCTTGGTTTATCTAAACCTCAAGAATACATACCTCCATGTCCCCATTCACTCTGTGTTCAGGAATATTTTACTTTTCTCTGTTTCTTCTTCTTTTGAGTTTTCTGCTTTGCCCTTTGGTCTTTCTTCTGCCGCAGGGGTATTCACCAAATGCTTCGTTGCTGTCATTGTTTTTTTGCAGTCTTCAAGGGATATGGATTTTCCCCTATCTGGGTGACATGCTCATTCAGGCTCCTCCTCCTACCATTCTGTTGCAGGATGTCGACTTTACCATTTGTTTTTTTACAAAATCTGGGGTTCACTGTAAATCTCAAGAATCTGTTCTGATGCCCTCCTAGGATCATGTTTTTTTTTTTTTTTATGTAGGTATTGGCTTGAATCTTTTCCCATGTTTGCTACTCTTTCTGCTCCCAAGATTTGTGTCTGACCAGCTTTTTCCAGTCTCTCCTTCCTTTGTCTATCTCATGGTCAGGGAATTTCTCAGGGTTCTGGGGTTTGACCTCAACTATTCCCTTGCTTCCTCTTTACAGGCTTCATTTGAGGAAGCTACAGTAGTACCTTAAATCAGTGTGGACAACTTCTGGAGTTCTCTATTCCTCTCCTTTGTTGTCTGAAACTTAAGCTTTAGTGGTGGATTCAGTGACTGTCTCTCAATCTGGGGAAGATTCACTGAGCAAGTCCAGAGCAAAGGCTCACAAATGGATACTTAAGAGGTGTGTTTCTGTAGGGTTTTCTTGAGGTAGATCTTTCTGTTTCCCTTCTAAACAGAAAGCTTTCATCTCTTCTGTTCCAGGAGTACCAAATCCTCTGGCTTGGAAGGTGGATGCCCTGCCTTTTCATTGGAAGGGAATGATCCATTGTTTATTGTCATAATTTGTCATATCCAATAGGATCCAACTTTGGCGCTGATCTTGAAATTATCAGTTCCAGAACTGTGACTCCTCCCCTACCCATAATACTCAAGGTTGAACCACAACTACAGTTTGCCACTCAAATTGGTCAAATGTGCAGAAAGCTAGCTACAAAATTGTAAGGTTTTCATAGCCTATACTCCTCTCCTACCATGAAAGTTTTCTTAACTTTCACCACATATTTTACTATCATGTATAGGTGTATATTTAATAGCAGATGGTTCTCCTACACTGTAGATCAGACTGATACTGCTATAACTTTATTTTAACCTTTCTCTTTATAGATAGTTTAACATGTGCTGTATTTTCTAGTGACTTTTTTCCGATTCAGCCTTAACATGTCAGAAGTGTCTGGTATTTAAAAAAAAAAAAATGCATGCAGTGCGGGTGCAAATTGCCCCTTCAAGATCCACTAAGTGTCTGTTGTCTGGGTGTTGCTCATCTAGACATGGACTGCCAGTCTTGTGTTGTCTTTAATGCCAGGTCCCTTCAAACATAGCAGGAAAAAATAGTTCTTAAGGGGCTCCTTCCAGCTCAGACAGGAGCTACACTGTTAACCTTGTCCTTCTACCTTTATTAGCAAAGAGAATGATGAAACTAAAACAAAATTGGACAACAAGGGGAAAGAAAAGGAAAGAAGCAAATCTCAGTCGAAATTTCAAAAAAGAGAATACCAGAACTGACCGTGCCTGTTGGGCCTGTCACTAAAGTTCCAAGGACAGAACAGACAACCTTTCAGCCCCATACCCTTTCCCCAAAGGCCTATTTTTCACCAGAACCAGTGACGTCAAGGCTTCATTCTATAATACTACAAGAAACGAGATATTTTTGAACCTGCTTCGTAGCATCATCCTCTCAGTCATCTAGAAGCCTTGCAGAGATGGATTTCGAAAGAATGAGGGAACTTTTGAAGACAAAGATGCAGCTTAGGGTTATCCCAGTACTGTCCCCTGGGAAGGTGCTAGGTGTTGGCCATCGTACTCCCCCCCAATGCAAGAACCCGCACCGATCCAACCCTTGACTTTGGGTCATTGGAACTGATTGCAACCATAGATGCTCTTTGTGTTTCACTGTTGCAGTCCTGACTTTTGGGATTTCCTGCTGTGAAAGCCCTTGGCTGGCCTGACTACCAGAGAAAACTGTTTTTGCCTCCCAGTCTGGCGGGTGCCCTTACTCATGTCAGTATGCTCAGGTATAAAGGTAGCCAGCCTGCGTCATCTCTTCAGTCTTTACTTGCAGCCGGAGTCTGAAGCAGTATACAACAGCGTTGGTTGGTCCGCACCAGAGAAAAGTTGTCATCAGAAAGATAAGTACCCTGTTGGGGAACTCTCTATTTCACTTAACTCATGTCAGGTAAAGTAAATAATTGTCTCTGCTGTGGTAAACAAATCCCACGCAGAGACTTCCATACTCTGTGTTACTTGCTTAGGCCCAGACCATGACGTCCCTAATTGTCATTTTTGTGCTAGGTTTAATGCTAGAACAATTGGGTATAGGGACGAATTCTTAGCTCATTTTCTTAGACATGAATCAGTTGAACTGCATCTGCTGGCATCCGCCGGTCGTCCCAGTCTTGAGCTGCATAAGCATGAAAAAGCAAAGAAGCTTAAGCCAAAGTCATTGGACGACAATCACTCCCCAGCTGACTCTTGCTAAACTGATAATTGTTGAAGAAGGTGAGGCGCCTTCGCAGCCCCCTTTGACATTTGATACAGCAACCCAGGCCTCTGTCAAAACCCATTTGGAGGCCGACATTCCTTTGGTTCCTTCATCTTCCACTGCTCACGTTCTCAGTTCATCGGTTGGGTCTGAGGTTGCTCAGCAGGACAAGGCTTCCAATGAGCACTCGTTAACCTGGAGACACCAGGCCTAGGCCTGCGCTGGTGCATTTCCACAGAGTCAGGCACCAGGGAGTCGGACACACGTAAGCTAAGGCCAAACCCACCCCAAAAGAAAGGCAGTGTGTCAGGGCCTCTGTCTAGGCCTACAGGCTCCCAGTTACCAGGATCCCAACAGGATTTGATTAAGCTGGCTGAGGACTTAATTAGCATTGTAAGGGCCAGACAGACAGACAAGGTGAAGCCTCCCCAGGGAAAAGGAAAAGGGTTGACTGCACTGTTTTTGTCCCAGACCTTTGCTATCTGAAGAGGACTCGGACTTGAAGACTCTGGCTCAAGAGGAAGGACCCTCTTACACATCCTTTGAGCTATCCAATTATGAGAAGAACCTTTCCTCGGCTTCACCTTCAGAGGATCAAACTTTTGGGCAAGCTCTTCATGCTATGAAGCAGCATTTTCAGTGGGAAGCACAAGATTACCCCAAGCCAAGAAGAGAGTTAGAGCATTCCTGGACCTCCCTGAACACAAATCTTTAGTTACCCTCCCATTTTGGAAGTGGTAGACTCGCTTCCCCCTACCCCTAGGAAACCAGACAGATTTTATAGGGTGCAAGACTCCCATAAATATCTGTTTAAAAAATCCTTCGGCTGATCGAGAAATTGTTTACTCCAGGACCTAAAGGGGCTAGGGCCAATGCCTCCAAGAACCCCTGCCCATGGACAAGGAGAGTAGGGCCTTAGATGGTTCAGAAGAAAGGTATACATTTCTATTACCTTGTCTGAGGGCCCTCAACTGATAATTCCATATGATCAATATATCAGCAAGACATCCTGTAGTAACTTGAGCAAAAAATTTCAACCACGGGAGATAAAAAAAAATCTTTCTAAGGAACTTTTGGACTTGTGCCATTCCACTTCCCAGGTGGCTAAACACACTGCATTGTGGCTGTGATGCCATGGAGGCATCCTGCAGGGCATCTGTCACTGGTTCAGTAATTAGGAGACATGCACAGCTTAGGGAGCAATCTTTCCCTGGTCATGGAAAGGCTAACCTTTTGGACACTCCCCTTGACAAAGACCGACTTTTTGGACCAAAAGCTGAAGTAGTATTCAAAAAGATGGAAGACAAGGCAAAGTCAGCAGGAACGTTCCAGCAAAGCATTAGTCCTTTCCTACCCAACCTAGGAGTATACAGAGAAGACCTCAAAAGGACAGCGCTTCCAGGCAAAGGCATCACCAACAGAGATCAAGGCAATGGACCTCAAAAACACCTAGACAAGGGAGTTCTAGGTCACAGCCCCCAGCCAGAGAGCAAGTATGAACTCTCTCCTAACACTCCACCCTTCAACCACCACCCCAAGCTAGGAGGAAGATAGTCTTCCTCCAAAACTGGACCTACATTACTTCAGATCAGTTGGTTCTAAACATTATTGCAAATGGTTTCAAACTGCTTTTCAAAGATCTCTTAATGTACTTAGGTTTCCCAGATGTACCCCCAAATCAAAAAACTCACTCTTGACTAGATATAGATTCTGTGCTCTCAGGGAGAGGTGGAGCCAGTTCCAGAGGAACAAAAAGGGAAAGGGTTTTACTAAAGGTTATTCCTAGTCCCAAGAAAAGAAGGATCTTGGTGCCCTGTTCTGGACCTGTCCAGCTTAAACCAGTTCCTCAGGATACCAAAGTTCAAAATGCTGACACTTCAGAAATTATTGCTCATGATAACTCCTCAGGTTTTCATGGTCTCTAGACCTAAAGGATGCCTACTTAACACATTCCTGTTGAAAAATCACACCAAAATCTTTCTTCACTTCAGAGCAAGCTCCTTTCGCTATCCATTTTCAGCTCTGCCCTTTGGGTTGTCTACTTCTCCATGGGTTTTTACACAGTGCTTGGCACCAGTCATTGCTTACTGCAGCACCAAAGGGGTTCAGATTTACCCTTACCTTGAAGATTGCTTAATACAAGCTGCAGGCATTCCAAAGATCAACAAAGATCTGAAGTTCACACACATGACCTCTTGACTGGGGTTCACTCTAAACCTCAGGAAATCCAGCCTAGTCCCATCCAAACAGATAGCCTTCCTCAACTTTTACCCCCAGAGAGCCTTTCTTCCCACAGACGAGGCTGCCTTGTTTAACCAGTTACTTCCTACAGGTACAGGAAACCGCACAACTCCTAGGCATATGCACCTCATGGCAGAATACCTGCCGGGTGAAAAGAATACCCTGGCAGACCACCTCAGCAGGAATCTGACAGACACCTATGAATGGCATCACCATTAGGAAGTTTTCCACACAATAACACAGCAGTGGGTGTTCCCCAGCTGGACATATTTGCCAGCAAGGGCAAGGCTCACCTGGAGAAGCTCTGCACCAGGACATGTGGACTGGCCCAGGCAGCACTGGTTCTCTCTCCTCCTCGAGCTCGTCAGTCAAAAGCCTTTGATGTTACTACAGAGGGTGCACCTGCTCACCCAGAACATGGGGAGAATTGTGTACCCCAGTCTTCAGAGACTCAGCCTGGTTTATTCCATATCGCCCTACTGCACCTCCAACTTGAGTCTGCAGGTACAAATCATTTTAAGAGTCTAGATGGCTTAGCACCAGCAAGTCTTACTCAGCCAAATGGAAAAGATTCTCTTGGTTCAATGCCAGAAGCACCAGCTTCAGACAGATTTTAACATTCCTAACATTTTGGAGTACCCGTAAAACCTAGTGAAGAAAGGCCTTTCTTATTCCTCCAAGATGTACGCCTCCGCCGTCTCTGCCCACATCCATAGTCATCCTCAAATTTATTGTCACCCTTTGCTGAAACAATTTCTTAGGGAAGTTATTTACACTAGGCCCCCTAGGAGGAAACCCACCCCTTTTTGGGACCTCAACTTTGTCCTAGAAAAGTTAACTTGGCCTCCTTTTGAGCCTGCAGCCTCTACCACCTTAAAGTTTCTTACCTTGAAAGCAGCCCTACTACTGGCTGTCACATCAGCCATGAGGGTCTCAGAGTTGCAGGCCCTAATGGCAGTGCAGCCTTTCATTATCTTTCACAAAGACAGAGTTTCTCTCTGAACTAGTCCATTCTTCCTTCATGCTTAAGCTGGTTAGTAGTGTGTGTCTGAATCAGGCCATTTATCTACCTACTTTCTTTCCCATCCCTCAAAACAGAGGGGAAAGAATACTGCACTCTCTGGATGTACATAGGATGCTACACTTCTACCTTGGCAGAACTAAATCATTGAGTAAAATAGACCAGCTGTTCATTACTTTTGCCCCAGGTTTGGCAGGAAAACCAGCTTCTAAACAGACAATTTCCAAGTGGATTTGCCACTGCATCTCTTTCTGTTACAGCCATCGAGGCAAAAAAAAAAAAAAAAAAAAACTTCATTAGGTCACACACTACTAGGGCCACAGCTACTTCTACAGTGTTCCTCAATGGGGTTCCCACTAAGGACATCTTGGAGGCAGCCACTTGGTGTTCTGTGCATACCTTAACTAGCCACTACCACCTGGCAACTTATTCCAAGTTTGGAGCAGGTTTTGGATCTGCAGCCCTGCAGGAAATCCTCTCTTCTCCTTAATCTCCTTCCACCCTCTCTAAAGCTATGGGAATCTATTTAGTCAGGACTGCAACAGTAAAACACGAATAATATAGTACAGTTGTGTACGCTTACCATAAATGTAGGTGTTGGAGTGTGTTCACTGTTGCAGTCTTTCCCTCACACCTACCCCCTCAGCCTTCTAGGTAGGCTACTAGAATCAACCAAGGACCCTACACCTCCCAGCCGTGGTTTGGGTCCACTCTACCTTGGCCCACTTTAGGTACATTTGGGGCCTCCTTGAATCCACACTAACTTGGTCCTTCTATGGTACACTTGGGGGGGGGGGGCTCCTTTTAAGCATGTCAATAACATACTGAAGTGATGACGCATGTTGGCTCCCTTTATACCCGAGTGTATTGACGTTGGTAAGTGCATCAGCCAGCCTGGGAGGTGAAAACAGTTTTCTCTGCTAGTTGGACTGGGCAAGGGCTTTCACTGCATTCCAACAATCAGGACTGCAACTCTTGAACATCTACATTTATGGTAAGTGTACACAACTGTACTTTCTTCTGTTGGTGCCTGAGCTCCTGGTATCTTAGACCCTGACTATGTCGCCATCTCTTTCTTTGCCAATACCATCAGATCAAGAAGAGACTCTGAGCTGAGATTTGGGGGAGTGATTTCCCCACAGGGAGAGTCACTAAGGGATGTTTTGGTGCACAGTTGATCCCAGGAGCTTCTGTATGCCTTTCCTCATTACCTGTAATGAGCAAGTTCATATAGAAAGCCACAGCACAAGGCCATGGTTATCCTCATTACCCCAACAGACTTTGTTCGTCTTCTTATGGCCTTTTCTAGTACATCCACCATGGATACTGGATAAATATCCAGATTTTCTATCCCATCCCTTCAGACTGTCTTGTGTGGATCACATGTCCATGAAATTAACTGCATGGCACCTCCAATTTTAAACTTAGCCGGAGACGCCAGGCTTCCTTCTACAGTGGTCAACATTATGTCTGCTTCTCAGAAACAGTCTACTAGGAAAGTTTGTTACAGCAACTGGAAAAGATTTTCAATGTGGGCATATTCTAAGGGACTAGATCTTTTTTTAGCACCAATGCCATCTATACTTTAATTTCTGTCTGATCTTTTTGACAAAGGCTCCAGTTATGAAACTATAAATATTCAGTTGGTGGCTGTAATGTTACAGCTGTTGCATGCCTTAAATCTCAAAAACATTCCTTAAGGTTACATTTTTTATTAAGGCTTCCCATTAGGGACCTAGTACCTCCATGGGACATAACCATTGTCTTACAAGCCCTCACACAACTTCCTTTTGACCCTGCTAATAAAGTGGACTTAAAATTTCTATCTTGGAAAACTGTTTTTCTAGTGGCAGAATCATGAGACAGAGAAATCGCAGAATTGCAAGCCCTTCCTTCAAAATCCCCATTTCTGTTTTTTTTTTCTTTTCCCATAAGGGCAGGGTTCCCTCAGAACTAATGCAACCTTTGTCCATAAGGTGGTATCTGATACTAGCTTAAACCAATCTGTACATCTCTTATATTTTTTCCAAGATACTCCAGCAAGGGAGAATACTGCCTTCATTTATTAGATGTTCACAGGCAACTCAGATTCTACATTCACAGGACAAAGAATTTCAGAAAAGACAACCAATTATTTGTTTCCCTTGCTAATCCAAAATTGGGTAGTTTCTAAAGTAACCCTGTCCAGATGGCTTTCAGATTGTATCTCTTTTATATTTGTGTAGCAGCTCCCTGGGCAACTGCACACACCTTTTTGTCCCACTATAAATTGGATGAGTAGTCAACTTCACTCATCCATTGCTTGGCTCCACCATACTCAGGAATGTCCTTCTGTGATACCACTCAGTTGGCAGCTTGAGATTCTGTCCCACATGTTTGAGTGGATGAAAATAGACAACATTGGATGATGATCTTCTTCCCTTTTGTCTGTTCCCGTTAGGGGTCACCACAGTGGATCATCTGTTTCCATTTCTTCCTGTCTTCTGCATCTTGCTCTGTCACACCAGTCACCTGCATGTCCTCTCTCACCACATCCATAAACCTAATCTTAGGCCTTCCTCTTACCTGGCAGCTCCATCCTTAGCATAATTTCCCAATATACCCAGCATCCCTCCTAAGCACATGTCCAAACCAATGCAATCTTGCCTCTCTGGCTTTGTCTCCAAACAGTCCAACCTAAGCTGACCCTCTAATATAATGATTCCTAATCCTGTCCATCCTAGTCACACCCAGTGCAAATCTTAACATCTTTAGTTCTGCCACGTCCAGCTCTGACTCTTGCCTTTTTGTCAATGCCACCATCTCCAACCCATATAACATAGCTGGTCTCACTACCCTCTTGTAGACCTTCGCTTTCACTCTTACTGGTACCTGTCTGTCACAAATCACTCCTGACACTCTTCTCCACCCATTCTACCCTGCCTGTACTCTTCTTCACCTCACTTCCACACTCACCATTACTCTGAATGGTTAATCCCAAGTACTTAAACTCATCCACCTTCGTCAACTCTACTCCCTTCATCCTCACCTTTCCTCTATCCTCCCTTTCATTCACACACATATATTCTTTGTCCTGTTGACCTTAACCATAACTTTAGATCCATGTTGTCTCATTTTCATCTGCTTCAAACTCCCTCCCTCCAACCCCCTTCCAAATGGTCACCCTTGACATTTAGATGGCCAAGTGGAGGTTAATTTTTGTCTGAGCGCAGTCTCATTAGACTGAATGCCTTTCAGTAGCCACTACAACTAGTAGATTGTTTTCCTTGTATTACAATTTTTCTTTTCTTTCCCTAAGTTGCTTCACTACAGTTTTCACATGCACGCGTGCATGCACACATGCACACAAATAGTTTAAAATCTTACACCCATTTAGTAGAAAACTACTGAGTATCTGTTGTTCAATCTAGGGTATTGTATAGGGGAAGAGTCAGAGCACTAGAACTGATGAGCTTCAGATCAGTGCCGAGGTTGCATTCAGTCTGATCTGACAATCAGATGTTTGAAGTGGATGAAAATGAGAGAACATGGATCTAACATTATAGTAAGTACATAACTTTCATTTTCTGTATGCCCCCTTTCTATGTTGCTTCAAGTTCTGCACAAGATCAGGCAAGGACTCTCCCAAAATTTTGCTAGTAACTTCCTTTTGGCCTAGACCTCATTGATTTCCCCTTCTTTGTCACGTAGCCAGGGACAGTTACCACAAGTTACCTCACTGGGTGGATCCTTCTCACACAAGGCAAGGTATTTCTTATCTGTCATCGCCTGTCCACTCTTCAGATGACAATATGGATGACAAGGTTTTGATTCCTTTTAGGCACCTCTTTTCTGAGGACATGTGAGTTCTGCAGGAGACCAGAAAAAACAACAGAAAATCATGCATGTCCAAATGGAAATAAATTCTGTCTAATGGCTCTCACCATCAGGATCCCCTTTCTGTAGACATTCCTCTGGTTCTCTCTCATTTGTGTGATCTGCTCCATGATGGGTTGGCATGATGCTCTTCATGTTTCACTGTTGCAGTCCTCACATTTGGGTTATCTGCCTGCAGGTAGCCCTCAGCCAACCTGAATACCAGAGTCTTAGATTTTCTGCATCGGATGCTGTCGCTTCTTCCATGACATCAGGTCGTCAGAGGTATAAAACATGCAGCCAACACCATTATTGTCAGTCTTTCTTGCTGTGCGGTGCCCGAAGCAGAAGCAGTTCGCAAGTGCTGGTCGGCCGACTCCTGAAATTTTCATTTTCGAGTTTCAGTCCTGAAGTTTTCAAAAAGATAAGTACCCCGTTGGGGATCCTTTTTTCTTGCTCTAACCGATGTCAGAAAAAATTAACAACTGTCTTGCCTGTGGAAAGCAAATACCTTATAGAGATTTTCATTCTTACTGCGTCACCTGTTTAGGCCCAGACCACGACGTCTCTCATCTGTTTTGTGAATTATTCGGTGTCTGGCTGTTTTTGTAGCTAAATACTTTCGTTCTGGATCTCCATACTCTGAAATGGCTTCATTAAGCCATCCGACTACCGAAAAAATGTAAGGATAAATACCGAGACAGACAGCATAGGTCCAAAACTGCCGACGACGCATCCGATAAGCTAGTAGCCAGTCTGCCGGTACTCAGTGAGGCACTTTCGCAGCCCCTGATACCCGCTACTACAGATTCGCATGCCTCTAGTGAGACCCATTCCGAATCCAGTATGCCACAAGATGCTTCTTCAACTATGGAACCTGCGGATGTCTCTACCTTGGATGGGTCCGGAGCCGCTGTGCAGGCACGGGCTTCTGAGGGTGTATTCAGGCCTACCGATTTTCATATTAAACTGACTACTTTGTTTCAAGCTAAGAACACAGAATTCCTCAGGCCTAAAGCTCGCACTAAGCCTAGAAAACCGATGACCATAGCGCATTCTCAGGCCCATATGCCTCAAATACAAAGGATTAGAATGGCTGAAGACCTTGTTACCTTAATTAGGGGAAGCCAGCCTTTCCCCTCTAAGAGACCTAAAACTGATTTTCTTTCTGATTCTTCTTATCAGGAATCTGATCTCTGTTCCGTCTATCAGGATTTACCCTTATTTACTTATGAGGCTCCGATGCAGAGGATTCCATTTCCTCTGCTTCCCCTCCAGAAGATTTTTCTTTTGGTGAAACCTTGCATACCCTTAGGAAGCATTTCCGCTGGGAAAGCCAGAACTGTTCTCAATCTGTAAAGAGACTTGGGGAATTTTTTAAATCTGCTTCAACACAGGCCTGAAGCTATCCCTCCTGTTCTGGAGATTGTAGATGATGTTTTCTTGGAATCCAGCCTTACCCCAGACACTTTGCTTCCAGCTCACAGGAAACCTGACAAGTACTACAGAGTAACTGACTCTCACAAATTCCTTTTCAAGAATCCTACTGCGGATCCAGAGACCATTTCCCAATGACCAAAAGGCATTAAGGCTACTACTGCCAAAAATCCTACCCCTTCTGATAGGGATTTTAGGGCTTTAGACAGATGGGTTCTAGGGCTTTAGACAGATGGGGTAAGAAGGTATATACTTCTTCCACTTTGGCCATTAGAGCTTTAAATTGCCAGTTTCATATGCTAAAGTATCAGCAGCTTATTATGGGATTAATTAAACAGAAAATGATGATTCCTGACTGTGCTGAACATAAAGATTTATAAGAGTTGATGCATTCTGTTGACCAAGTAGGCAAACATACTTTGCAATGTGGTTTTGATGCTTTAGAAGCATCTTGCAGGGCTGCTGTCACTGGGTCTGTACTTAGAAGGCATGCTTGGCTTAAGGAACAAAATTTGCCAGATCATGTTAAAGCTAAATTACTGGATGCACGCTTACACCAAGAGCGCCTTTTTGGCAACAGAGCAGAAGTCCTCAAAAGGATGGAGGAAAAAGCTAAGTCTATGCAAACTGTTAAAGATTTCTTACAAGTACAGCCACCTAGATTCAGTAGGCAGTGGCTTTCAAAGAACTGGTCCTTTCCAGTCCCTTCCAGGCCTTCAGTCCAAACCCAGGAGCAGCCGACCACCAAGACTTCAGTCTCAGGCTCTGCACAGATCTAAGCAGTGGGGGCCCCCACTTCCAAAGAGTAGTAAGCCACCCCCTATGGAAAAATGGCATAATGACTTATCCTTAACTCTACCAAGCCTTGCTCAACTACTTGCTCCCTTCGGAAGAAAGCTCGCTCTGCATGCAAAAAACTGGGAACTCATTACCCAAGACAAATGGGTTTTAAACATAGTTTCCCTAGGATACAGACTCCACTTCCAATCACTCCCAACCCTAAGTGAATAGCCAGACCTTCCCCCAAACCAGTGAGCAGAGGCCCAAAAACAAGTGTTCTCTCTCCTCACTATCAGGGCTATTCAACCTGTTCCAGCAGAACAAAGGAGACATGTTTTTTTTTCGAGACTATTCCTGGTTCCCAGAAAAGGAAACTCCTGGCGTCTTTTCCTGGACCTTTCTATTCTCAACACCTTTCTGGTGGTTCCAAAATTCAAAATGCTTGCTCTTCAGCAGCTTCTTCCTATGGTAGCTAAGTATGCCTGGCTGGCAACTCTAGACTTAAAAGAAGCTTTCCTGCACATCCCAATAAGGGAATCCTGCAGAAAATTCCTATGCTTCAGGGCAGGCTCCATGCACTATTAGTTCTCTGCACTGCACTTGGCTTATCTACTGCGCCCAGGGTATTTACAAAGTGCCTAGCTCCTGCCATTGCATTTTGTAGGCAGAGAAATATGCATCTCTACCCATATTTGGATGATTGCCTGATTCAGGCAGAGTCGGGACTTGCTATTACAGCACCTGACATTTGTAAAGAGACTTCTGACTTCACTGGGGTACATCATCAATGAGAAGAAATCACACCAATTACCCTGCAAACAGATTGTATTCCTGGGAGCAAACTTGAACACAACTTCCCAGATGGCATTCCTCACGCCAGAGAAACAAGTTCATTTGACAACCTGCTTTAAACTACTGGCCAAGTTATTTGCACGGAAAATCCTGCAAGCCCTGGGGTTCATGGCCTCTTGAATTCTGTTAATTCTGTATGCAAGACTGCATATGAGGAAACTTCAATGGTATCTAAAAAGTCTATGGTGTCATCATTCTCATGACCTGGAAACACTGATTCCTATTATCCCTTGTCTAAGAGCAGAGTTCCTTTGTTGGGCAGAGGCCTGCTGCCACAACAAGGGACTCCCTTTCACTCTACCCCTTGCTGCCCAAACCCTAACAGATGCATCAGACACTGCATGGGGGGCTCACATGACAGGGCAGTGCATTCAGGGCAAATGGAACCCAAAACAGATGCACCTGCATATCAATCAAAAAGAAATGTTAGCTGTACAGAATGCTCTGACAGCCATCAGAGACCTTATTCTTCTAGAACAACTATTGGTAAAGGCAGACAACACCACAGTTATGTGGTACACAAACAAGCAGGGGGAATCCATTCCTACCCACTGTGCAGACTAGCCATGGCTCTGTGGAACACAGCCTTGAGCTACCAAGTGAACCTACATGCTCAATTCCTGCCAGGCAAACTAAATTCACTGGCAGATGACTTGAGCAAAAATATCCTGGACCCACACGAATGGAAACTAGAACCCAAAGTATTCAAGTTCTTGAACAAATGGGGGACACCAGAGGTAGACCTGTTTGCCTCCCCTCAGAACTACCAGTTGAACAAATTCTGCACCAGAACTCCCCACAGTCAAGCTTGGAAAGTGGATGCTGTGTCCTTTACCTGGGAAAGCCTCTCTGTTTATGCCTTTCTTCCTCTGCCTCTCCTCTCGAAGGTTCATAGGTAGGTACTAGGCTATCGGCCCAAGGGCCCTACGTAAGCCTAGCCAACAAGGTTCCCTGGCTTACGCCACCCAAGAAAGTTATTTTCCTGTGCCACTATCGAGCTGAGACACAGAAATGATCCCCAGGGTGCATTTCCTATTTCCCATCCACTCATCAAGATTTTTCTTGAAGAGTGCTAATGAAGAACTTTGCTTGACATAGATGGGTAGCCTGTTCCAGAGTATGGAAAGTCTCTGGGACAGGAATCTATCCCTCCAGCATGTCCTATTTATTGTGGTGGCAAGGTTTAGGTCCCTAGAGTGTGTAGCTCAGAGAGATTGGGATTTCTTTAGGTGTAGCATGTCCAGCAGCTCTGGGTTTAACGTAGCTTTATATGTTGGGCAGAGATCACCTCGGAGTAGGCGATATGCTACAGAGTAAAGCTGGAGTTTTTTGAGGCAGTCAGTGTAGGGCATTTGTTTGAGGCCAGTAATCCTATTTGTGAGGTACTTCTGTAGCCTTTCCAGCTGCTGCAGATGTCTTGTGAGGTACATTCCAAAAGGGGCGTTGTACTCTATAATTGGTCTAATGAGTGTCGAGTAGAGGGGAACAATGACCTCTTTTTTTCCTGGATGAGAACCCTTTTATGGTGAGGTGTGCCACATAGAAGGAATTCCTGACTACTGTGGTGATGTGACTATCAAAGGAGAGACTACTGTCCACCTGGGTCCCAAGGTATCATCACACATTCAGTGTTAAGTAGATTACTGCCTATGTGGTAGTTCATGGGTGCAGAGTTTTTACCAAAGGGGATGACATTGCACTTTTTGGCATTGAGCTTGAGGCCATGGCTCTGACACCAGGCATCTGTCTCAGCAAGGCCCTTCTGTAGGATGTCCACATCATTTGGGGACTTGACTATGGCTCCTAGTTTGCAGTCATCTGTGAACTTCGTTAGCCAGAGGCCTTTTGTGTTAGCCTGTACTTCAGAGAAGTAGATACCAAACGGTAAAGGTCCCAGGATGGAACCCTGTGGTACTCCACTTGTCACTACTTTGAGGTCAGATTTGGAGTCTGCAACTTTTACAGTGTGGGTTCTGTCAGTGAGCCAGTTGGCAACCCATCTTGTGACATAGGGATTTATACCTAGTTTTGTGAGTTTAGCTATAATTCCAAAATGGGGGATGGTGTTAAAAGCCTTGGCGAGGTCAAGATAAGCTGTGTGAACCACCTTACCCTCATCTACGGCTTTGGTGACTGCCTGAAAAGAAGTCAATCAGGTTCAGGAGGCATGATCTGCCTTTCACAAACCCAAACTGGGTGGGATCCAGAGTTTGGAGGTTACCAATGTCTTTGTTAATGAGTTCCATGATGATACGTTCCATGGCCTTGCAGACCAGGCTTGTCAGGCTAATAGGTTGATGGTTCCCGGGATCAGTGGTGGCTCCCCCTTTGTGGAGTGGGATAATTGTTGCTGTGCGCCATTCAGTGGGCACAAAGCCTGATGCGAGGCTATTGAACATGGTGCTTAAGTGGGGAGCCAGTTTGTTCTGAACTTTGTGTAAAATGCAGCCTGGGATGCTGTCTGGTCCCATGGATGCTGTGTTTTTGGCTTTAGAGAGTGCAGCATTTACCTGCATAGTTGTGATTATAGGGACTCTGCATTCTTCATATATAGATATGGGCCCTTTAGGGGGTGAGGGGGGGTACAGTTAGCACTGAACCTATCTGCCAGGATGTTGGCAATAACTGTTGGTTCTTTAATTTTCATGCCGTTGTGCTGTAACTCGGAGCAGATCCAGGTGTTGCCATCGAGATTCTTGACATAGTTATAGAATGCTTTGTGGTTGTCCTTAGAATTAGTGGTGATTTTGTTTTCGTAGCTAGCTTTGGAGGATCTTATAAGGGATTTCAGCTTCTTCTTGAGGCTGACCAGGGAGCTTCTCCACTCATGGGATTTTGCTCTCTTTTGCAACGGTTTCTTCCTTCTGTTGTACAGTTTGTTTATGGCAGGGGACCACCAAATTGGCTTACTTTTTTTGGAGGATAGCGTCTTGGTTCTGTTTTGGGATAGCACGATCCATGCAAGTGCTTATAGAGTGCATTTGTGTAGGATTCAGCAGTTGTAAATGTATTGCCCATCTGCATGGGTGTCATGAAGTTCACCACTTCTATCTTAAGCATGAAGTTGGCTTTGGAGAAATTTTTTACCGTGGTTTCCTTAATGGGGGGTGGGGGCGGGATGTGGATAACAAGGGTTATTAGCTTATGGTCAGATCAGACCAACGAGGAGTTGACAGGTGTGGAACACCAGTCACTCATGCTGGTAATGACTAGGTCTAGGATATTGTTGCCCCTGGTGGGGGTGTGGATAAGTTGATCCAGGGCATTGGAGTTTATGAATTCCAGAAAGCATTGAGCTAAAGAGTTGGTACACGAGTAGTTTTCCCAGTTAATGGTGGGGTAGTTGAAGTCGCCCATTATTAGGGTGTTTGGTTGAACCCTAATATTTTCCAGAACATCAAGAAAAGAGGAGTGGGAATCCTGGGGCATGGTGGGGGATCTGTAGCAAGCTACAGTTTGGATTGCAGTTTTGCCCAGAGTTAGTTGCACTTGGATAACCTCGGATGCATTATGCTGAGCAGCTAGCCTGGAGGTGTGGATATCCTTAATGAATATGGGCACACCTCCGCCTTTGGTGTTTCGGTCCAGGTTACATGGCCGAAAAGTGTGTGGTATGAGATACAGCCTGGTAGTGCAGGGGTGTTCTCTGGAGCCTTAAACCAGGTCTCAGTCACTGCACAGATCTCGATGTTCTCCATTTTAAGGAGTGCCTTAAGTGAGTGCATTTTGAGATTTAGACTTCTAGCATTGAGTAGCATTACCCTCAGTTTTTGCTTGCCTGTTCCTGTTACGGTGGTGAATTTGTTTGAACCTTACCTAAAAAAAGGCACTATACGGGCAGCAAGAGCCTTAGCCAGTATCTGGAATCCCAGGGGCGACAGGTGCAGGCCATCTCTGGCAAAGCATCATGGTCTGTCGACCCTGTCATCCGAAGCAGACAGATACTGGATCTCCTTAGAATGACACCAGAAGCTTAGCCAATTGTTGAAGTCAATCATTGTGTCCTTGTACTGCGGTATCATTCGATGGCAGAATGCTACTCAGGGCTAGGGTCAAACCTGCCTGGGCTACAAGATCGGAGAGCTTTTCCATGTCTCTTTTCATGTAGTCCAGGGAGGTATGTCTCAGGTCATTCACACCAACATGGACAATGACAGAGTCATATTTGTACTTGTTGTGGAGTGACCTGAGTGCGTGGGTTATGTGGCGGAGCCTGCCACCCGACAGGCTGCTGACATTAGCCTTCTCCTTGTTTAGCCTGGTGAGTGGGACATCAGTGTGCCTGACTATAGAGTCACCTATGACTAGTGTGTTAGGTACTGTGTTTTGCCTTATTGGCTGTGGTTAAGTGGAACACTGAGTCTGTGGGCTATGTGTTTGGGTTGTGTTGGAGGATGGAGGTTGCTTTCATTTCTGCTTTGGAGGTCTCTGTTGCTTAGACAGATTATTATTGAGAGCCTCTGCAAATGTTTTTGTGTTACTGTGTGTGGATTTTGGTGGTGTAGATTTAGTGAGACTATGTGATGAGTGTGGTGTGGTGCAAATGTTTACCTTCTCCTCATGACTGTCAAGTTCAGTCTTGGTTGGAGAGAGCTTTACCTCCAGTTTGGCTAGATAAGTGCATCTCTCACATGTTGTAGTGTTGGGTGGTAGGAAGAGAGGGTTGTCTGTGTACATGAGGCAATTTCTACATTGCCTCAAGATGCCCAGATTCATCAAATAGACAAGAGAGAATACTGGGAGCTGACCCTTGGACATGCCTGAATAAAAAACTATTTTCCTCTAGATAAGTGAGGAAAGTGAGTACAAGAGCTGTTTTTCTCTAAGCAAGTGAGAAAAGTAAGAAGAAAAACTGTTTTCCACTAGGTAATGAGGAAGATTGAGTGCTATAGTAATTAGTAGCTTATATAGTGCTTACAAGTTCTGAACAAGTGCTGAATAAGCAAATTTAGGTGGTAGAACTAAGACTCTGTATCTGCACTAGATGAGTTACAGGGCAGAAACAAGTACTAAAGATCAAACAGGACAAGCCAAGGACAATACTGATTGCACCAGACTGGCCACACCAGCACTGGTACCCCCTTTTGCGCAGTCCGACAGTGCTACAACCTTGGCACTTGCCTCAGACTCCTTCCCTGCTGTCCCAGCAGGCGGGCTAGATACTGCACCCTCAGCTTCAAACCCTGAACCTTGCAGCCTGGCTAATTCCCTGACCTCACCTCCAGCAACCCTCAGTAAGCAGGTGCTGGATGTCATTCTGGAGGTAAAGAGGCCTAGTACTAGAAAATCCTATTCAGAAAAGTGGAAAAGATACTGTTCTTGGATCCAGGCTCAGTGGATGGGCACAGTGGTGCCCAGCTTACCTCATATTCCAGATTATTTAACAGAAATGCTCCACAAGGGCCTATCCTTTTCAGTTAAGATTCATGCCTCTGCCATATCAGCACATTATAATGCCGATCCACCCCTCTTCTCTCATCCCCCGCTAAAACAATTCCTTAGAGGGGCCAAAAATTTAAGACCCCCCCCAGAAGGGCTCCCACTCCAGCCTGAGACCTTAACTTTGTACTGGAAAAACTCATTCTTCCCCCTTTGAACCAGCTGCTACAGCAGAGGTGAAATTCCTTTCTTGGAAAACAGCTTTACTTCTAGCCATCACTTCAGCAAGAAGAGCGTCTCAACTGCAGGCCCTCATGGCAGTGGGAACCCTTCATTATCTTCCCATGCAGACAGGGTTTCCCTCAGGACTAACCTATCCTTTATGCCCAAGGTGACGTCTAGTGTGGCTCTAAACCAGTCCATTCATTTGCCTACTTTTTTCCCTAATCCTCAGAATAAAGGGGAAAGGATACTGCATTCTCTGGATGTACACAGACAGCTTAAATTCTATTTGGACAGGACTAAGCCTCTCAGAAAATCTGACCAGCTTTGCTGCAGGGGCAGAGGGGGAAGGCCATTTCAAAGCAAACCATTTCTAAATGGATAGCACATTGTATCCATTTCTGCTACAAACACTATGGAAAACCTTCCCCATGGGGGATAAGAACACATTCCACCAGGGCTGCATCTATCTCTACTGCATTTCTCAGAGGAGTCCCTACCCAGGGACATCCTGGAAGCAGCAACCAGGAGCCCTGTACATACTTTCACCAAGCATTACCACCTTGCCTAGCTTTTCTAGATCCAGAGCTGGATTTGCCACAGCAGTTTTACAGGGCCTTATTGCTAGCCCTAATGCTCTTTAACTACCTCCACCCTTCCTTAGCTTTGGGAATCAACCCAAATGTGATGATTGCAACAGTGAAACACGAAGAACGTAGTACAGTTGTGTACACTTACCATAAATGTAGATGTTCGAATGTATTCACTGTTGCAGTCCTGGTTACCCTCCCTCCTGCCTCCCCTTGACTTTTTTCTTCCCCCCCTGTTTGGCATCTATTATATCATGTGTATTTGCTTTTTTCTGGGGTGTTCTCTACCATATAATTACTTCCTGTTGTGGGGGCACCTGACATCTTGGGCAAGAAAAACTGATGTAGTGGTGTGTTTATACCCCTGACGACCTGACGTCATGGAAGAAGTGACAGCATCCGATACAGAAATCCGAAGACTCTGTATTCAGGCCAGCTGAGGGCTACCTGCAGGCAGATAAGCCAAATGTGATGACTACAACAGTGAACACACTCGAACATGTACATTTATGGTAAGTGTACACTACTGTACTTTCTTCAGCTAAGCTCACTTGTTGGCAATCTCTGTTTGCCCTCGAGTCCTCCTTTGGCCTTTTAGTTTGAGGTCAAGCAGTTTCTTAAAGGCATCCTTCATATCAGGCCTCCCAGAAAGTCTATTCCACTTTCTTGGAACCTCATTTTTATACAGTTGGCAAAAATCGTACCATAACAGTAGATGTCCTCCTCTTCATTGTTGCAGTATTCAGTTCCTCTCTCATTCCCCCTATTTCCCTTCTGTCCTTTTTCCTTCCGGATGTACATGTTCTGTTTTGTCCCTGAGGGTATTCTGTTCCTCCTGAGGCAATTCCGTTATGAGTATTTGCGTCTGTCACCTTTATGCACTACGCCTTATGTGGGGGGCATACGAGTGATGTACGGCACCTATAAGATCTAAAGGCTTTGGTATATTGGCTGGATGTTAGGCTATCCTTGACAGGTGATCCCTTTAGTGAAGAATGCTGCAGCATTGAAGAGGGACATCTGCTGTTATGGTAAGATTTTACACAACTGTATTTTATTTACAGTTGTGTGTTCCATATGTTCTGTTTTCCTGCGTCTGTAAAACTAGTAGTGTTTTTTCATAAGTTTTTCATCCTAATACAGAATATTTAGTACTAAGCAGTCATGTAACCAGGTCATATTTTTCTTTTGTTTATTGTGAATTGCAAGCATTGTGGGGATGTGTTTGGTTGACCTACCAACACCATTTTTAAGTAGTGTGTCCTAAAGGGAAACTGTATCCAATGTTTGCTTCATCTGGATTTAATCTGTGGGACTTCAGATATATGACAATGGATGCTTCTAAAGCTTTCTAAAGTCTTGGCTCTACCTCCCTTACCCACAACTTCCCGCTCCTTCAACTCCCCAGATCTATTTTGTCTCCGTTTCTTGTCTGCAGCATGGTCTTTGTCTCAGCTTAGTGATTTCAATTTTTTTGTCAAGAACTTTGTGTAGGATTGGTGAGATCTTTCTTCCCTTGCCCCTTAGGATAGTGGTTAGCATTTTTTATGTTAAGTTTAGGTAGTTTTTGAGGTATTTCATTAGACTAGGTAGCATAAATGTCATTTCTTTTTTTTTTTTTTTTTCCTTCCCACCCTTTTCCCCTTTCAATTCTGCTGACTGTGTGTGTGTGTTGTGGTAAGATGGCTGAGGGGTTTAAAAAGTGCATGTCCTGCAAGCACAAACTGCTCTCCCAGGATGCACACCTTAAATGTGTTTACTGTCTGGGCCAGGAGCATTTGTAGTCCAGTTGCTCCATCTGCGGGAGCTTCAGCTCACATTCTATTAATGAGCATAAGACCAAGCTTGTGTTGAAAGGGTTTTTGCCCTCCATTTCTGTTTCTGCTTCCAAGGCTTCATCCCTAGTTTGGGCTTCGAAGTCAGTGGGCAGCATCAAAAAGTCTGATCTGGAGCAACTAATGTGGTCCTTTTTGCAGGCTCAGATGCAATTAGGGCTTATCCCATTGGGTCTGGTTCTGACACTGGGACCCTTAGCTCCATTTCGTTTTCCTCCCTTGACCCTTTCAGATTTGAGGTCTTCTGGGCTGGTTGAGTTTCTACCCTCCAGCATGGATCCAGCAGCCTGGCAGCCTTCAGCTTCATCCTGTTTCTTGGTAGCCTGAACCCCAAATTGTTTGGGACCATTGGCACATCAGAGCCATGGTGTTAGGGCTGGAATGTGTGGGTTGGGGGTCTACGGTTCCTGCTTCGAGATCATCACTCCCTCTTGGAGCTTCAGCTTTAGACAGCTTGCCTGTGATGTCAACGTCTGGCCTGGGAGCTGCCCCCTCAAGTTCAGGGTTTTTGGTATCCTCTGGTTCTGGGAACCTCTGATCCAAGAAGCCCACCTCTAGCTCAGCCTTTGATGTTGTGGAGAAGATGTTCTTTTCTAGTAAGAAGGGTCATATGTTTCCAACTGGCACCCCCTCTCTGTTTTCTACTATTCCTGTGGCCAGTCATCACTGTGCACTGAGGCAACCTATGTCAGCCAGCCTCCAAGCTGCCCCCTTGGTGGAGTATCCCCACTGTTCCCCCTCTTCAACTTCGTCAGAGCAGGAGATTTTGGGGATGAGAAACTGCGATTGGAAGCACTTGGATTCATTGGAGTCCATCACCAAACATACTGACCGTGAGGAAGTAGAGGGTTCCCCCAAATCCTTGCACGATGATGCCTTCTTTTGGCAATTTGTTGGAGTTGCTTTGCCAATGCAGGGGCTAGACCACTGAAGACTCTTCTCCAGAAGAGTCAGTTTTACTGGAGGCCTTTAGCATAGGCCCATCCATGCCTTGGGTGATTCCCCCTCTGGATGCTCTTATAGACCTGGAGTTCCGGACGGTGTGTAAGGAACCTAACTTAGTAGAACTTATTCCTAGGAAGCTGGATTAAGTTCTTGCTCCCCAAAGAAAATTCTCCTTTGAGCAAGTGACTGGCAGTCAGTGCCACTGTGGTGGCAGCAGCCACCAACAAGGAGAATTCTAAAATCTTCTCGATACTGGCTAAGGTTCTTGCCACCCCTATAGTGCCTTTTTTAGGCAAGGTTCAAATGACAAATTCACCACCATAACAGGAACAGGCAAGCAAAAACTGAGGGTGATGCTACTCAGTGCTAGAAGTCTAAATCTCAAAATGCGCTCACTCGAGGCACTCGTTAAAATGGAGAACATGAATATCTGTGCAGTGACTGAGACCTGGTTCAAGGCTCCAGAGAGCACCCCTGCACTAGCAGGCTATAACTCATACCACACTTTTTGGCCAAGTAACCTGGACCGGAACACCAAAGGTAGAGGTGTGTCCATATTCATTAAGGATGTCCACACCTCTAGGCTAGTTGCTCAGCATAATGCAGCCGAGGTTATCCAAGTGCAACTAACTCTGGGCAAAACTGCAGTCCAAATTGTAGCTTGCTACAGATCACCCACCATGCCCCAGGATTCCCACTCCTCTTTTCTTGACGTACTGGAAAATATTAGGGTTCAACCAAACATCCTAATAATGGGCGATTTCAACTACCCCACCATTAACTGGGAAAACTACTCGTGTGCCAACTCCTTAGCTCAACGCTTTCTGGAATTCATAAACTCCAAAGCCCTGGATAAATTTATCCACACCCCCACCAGGGGCAACAGTGTCCTAGATCTAGTCATTACCAACATGAGTGACCAGTGTTCCACACCTGAAGTAAATGCCTCATTGGTCCGATCCGACCATAAGCTAATTACCCTAAATATCCACATCCTGTCCCCACCCCCCATTAAGGAAACCATGGTAAAAAATTTCTCCAAAGCCAACATCATGCTTCTTAAGATAGAAGTGGTGAACTTCATGACACCCATGCAGATGGACGATGCAGTTACGACTACTGAATCCTACACAATTGCACTTTATAAGCACTTACATGAATGCATGGATCGTGCTATCCCAAACAGAACCAAGAAGCTATCCTCCAAAAAAAGAAAGCCAATCTGGTGGTTCCCTGCCATAAACAAACCATACAACAGAAGGAAGAAACTGTTGCAAAAGGGAGTAAAATCCCATGAGTGGAGGAGCTCCCTGGTCAGCCTCAGTAAGACGTTGCGATCCCTGATAAAGTATTCCAAAGCTAGTTATGAAAACAAAATCGCCACTGATTCTGAAGACCGCATTCTATAGCTATGTCAAGAATCTCAATGGCAACACTCAGATCTGCTCTGAGTTACAGCACAATGGCACTAAATATACGACCCACCTGATATTGCCAACATCCTGGCAGATAGGTTCAGTGCTAACTTTACCCCCCTCTCACCCCCTAAAGAGCCCATCTCTGTACTGGAAGAATGCAAAGTTCCTGTAATCACGGCTGCACAGGTAAAAATCACACTCTCCAAAGCCAAGAACACAGCATCCATGGGACCAGACAACATCCCAGGTTGCGTTCTACACGAACTACAGAACGAACTGGCACCCCACCTAAGTACCATGTTCAATCATAGCCTCACCTCAGGCTTTGTGCCTACTGAATGGTGCACAGCAATGGTATCCCACTCCACAAGGGGGGGGGGGAGCCACCACGGACCCCGGGAACTACCGCCCCATTAGCCTGACGAGCCTGGTCTGCAAGGCCATGGAATGTATCATCATGGAACTTATAAACAAACACATTGGTAATCTCCGAACTCTGGACCCCACCCAGTTCGGGTTTGTAAAAGTCAGATCATGTCTCCTAAACCTGATAGACGACTTTGAAGCAGTCACCAAAGCCGTAGACAAGGGTAAGGTGGTTCACACAGCCTATTTAGATCTTGCCAAGGCTTTTGACACCATCCCCCACTCTGGAATTATAGATAAACTCACTAAACTAGGTATAAATCCCTATGTTACAAGATGGGTTGCCAACTGGTTCACTGACGGAACCCACACTGTGAAAGTAGCAGACTCCAAATCCAACTTCAGACCAGTGACAAGTGGAGTACCACAGGGTTCAGACCTGGGTCCTCTCCTGTTTGGTATCTACTTCTCTGAAATACAGGCTAACACAGAAGGTCTTTGGCTAATGAACTTTGCAGATTACTTCAAACTAGGAGCCATAATCAAAACTCCTAATGATGTGGACATCCTACAAAAGGGCCTCACTGAGACAGATGCCTGGTGTCAAAGCCATGACCTCAAGCTCAATGCTAAAAAGTGCATTGTCATCCCCTTTGGCAAAAACTCTGTTCCAAGAACTACAACATGGGCGGTAGTATACTTAACACCGAAAGTGTGATAAGAGACCTTGGGACACAGGTGGACAGTAGTCTCTCCTTTGATAATCACATCGCCACAGTAGTCAGGAAATCCTTCTACGTGGCACACCTCATCACAAAAGGTTTCTCATCCAGAAAAGAGGTCATTGTTCCCCTCTACTCATCACTCATTAGACCCATTATAGAGTACAACGCCCCTTTTGGTATGTACCTCACAAGACATCTACAACTGGAAATGCCACAGAAATACCTCACAAAGAGGATTATCAGCCTCAAACAGATGCCCTACACAGACCGTCTCAAAAAACTCCAGCTTTACTCCATCACATATCGCCTACTCAGAGATGATCTCTGCCTAACATACAAACCTATGTCAAACCCAGAGCTGTTGGACATGCTCCACTTAAAGAAATCCCAATCCCTCCGAGCTTCACACTCTAGGGACCTAAACCTTGTCACCACAATAAACAGAACATGGTGGAGGGAAAGATTCCTGTCCCACAGACTTCCCATACTCTGGAATAAACTACCTATCTATATCAAACAAAGCTCCTCATTAGCACTCTTCAAGAAAAATCTTGATGATTGGATGGGAAATAGGAAATTCACCCCGGGGATTAACTCTGTGGCTCTGCTCAACAGTGGCACAGGAAAATAATTTTCTTGGGTATCAAAAGCCAGGGTACTTTTTTGGCTGGGCTTGTATAGGCCCCAGGGCTGATAGCCTAGTACCTACCTATGAGCCATGGCATTGTGGAACACAGCCTTGAGCTACCAAGTGCACCTACAAGCTCAATTCCTGCCAGGAAAATGAAATACACTGGCAGACGGAATAAGAAGAAACCTCATGGACCCACACGAGTGGAAACTGGAATCAAGGATTTTCAACAGGTTGACAAGCAAGTGGGGGCACCCAGATATAGACCTGTTTGCCTCTCCCCAGAACTACCATTTGGACAAATTTTGCACAAGGACTCCCCACAAACAAGTTGGAAAAGTGGATGCTCTGTTCTTCAGCTGGAAAACACTACCAGTCTATGCCTTCCTCCCTCTGCCTCTGCTCTCCAAAATATTACTAAAAATCAAACGGGACAAACCAGGAAGGATTTTGATTGCTCCAGACTGGCCACACCAATGGTACCCCCTCCTACACAGTGTGTAACGGGTTATCTCCATGGCACCTGCCTCAGACTCCTTCCCTGCTGTTTCAGCAGGAGAACCAGATTCTGCACCCTCAGCTTCTAACTCTGAACCTTGCAGCCTGGCTAATTACTTAATATCTCCTTTACCATTCCTTAGCAAACCTATGATGGATATCATTTTAGAGACAAGGAGGCCTTGTACTAGAAAATTTTATGCTGAAAAATGGAAACGATTCTGTTCCTGGAACCAATCTCAAAGGATGAGCACAGCAGCGCCCAATTTACCTCAGATTTTACAATACTTAACTGAGATGCTTCACAAGGGCATGTTTTTTTCCTTCATTAAAATCCACGCCTCAGCCATTTCAGCTCATTATAACACAGAACCTCCCCTCTTCTCTCATCCACTGCTCATGCAGTTCCTCAGAGGGGTCAAAAATTTGAGACCACCCAGGAGAGCTCCAACCCCAGCCTGGGACCTTAACTTTGTCTTGGAGAAAGTCACTCTACCTCCTTTCGAGCCAGCTGCTACTGCAGACTTAAAATTTCTTTCTTAGAAAACAGCTTTCCTTTAGCAATCACTTCAGCTAGAAGGGTATCTGAATTACAGGCCCTTATGGGCAGTGGAGCCTTTCATCATCTTTCATGCGGACATTGTGTCCCTCAGAACCAATCCATCCTTCATGCCCAAGGTAGTATCCAGTGTGGCTCTCAATCAGTCCATTCATTTGCCAACCTTCTTTCCCAATCCACAGAATAAAGGGGAACTGATGCTGCATTCCTTAGATGTGCACAGACAACTTAGATTCTACTTGGACAGGACTAAACCTCAAAGAAAATCTGAACTGCTGATGGCATTTGCTGCAGGGGCAGAGGGGAAGACTATTTCAAAGCAAACCATTTCTAAATGGATAAGCCATTGCATTAATTTGTGCTGTAAGCACAATGGAAAACCTACCCCCAGGGGATCAGACCTCACTCCACCAGGGCTGCATCTACCTCTAAAGCCTTTCTCAGAGGCATCCCTACCAAGGACATCCTAGAAGCTGCTACCTGGAGTTCTGTAGATACTTTCACCAAGCATTGTTTGCCAATTTTCTCTAAATCCAGAGCTGGCTTTGTCACTGCAGTCTTGCAGGGCCTTATAGCTGGCCCTAATGCTATCTAAATTCTTCCTCCCAACCATAGCTTTGGGAATCTACCCAAATGTAATGACTGCAACTGTGAAACATGAAGAACATAGTACAGTTGTGTACACTTACCATAAATGTAGATGTTCGAGTGTATTCACTGTTGCAGTCCTGGTTATCCTCCCTCCAGCCCCCTAACTTCTTTTGGCTATATCTCTACTTTTCTTTGCTATGCTTAAAAGCCTTTTTGGTGTATTTGTTTTCTTTTTGTTGGAGGTATATCTTTGTACTTATATATTTAATTGCTTCCCATAAGGGGGGCACCTGACATCCGGGGCAAGAAAAACTGATGTAATGGCATCGGCTGGATGTTTTATTCCGCTGATGACTTGACGTCATGGAAGAAAGGACAGCAACCGATGCAGGACCCAAGACTTTGTTAATCAGGCCGTCTGAGGGCTACCTGCAAGTAGATAACCCAAATGTAATGACTGCAACAGTGAATACACTCTAACATCTACATTTATGGTAAGTGTACACAACAGTACTTTCCTTCACTTCTAGCTGGGAGCCTATTATTAGTTCAGGACCCTGCCATTTTGTCTTGCCACAGCCCCATGGGTGTTCACTAAGAACATGACAGTGGTCACAGCTTGGCTACAGCTGCAGGGATTTCGGGTCTTCTCATACTTGGATGATTGGCTCCTCACTGCCCCTACAAAGGCATCATTGACTTCAGCCAGGGATTCCTTGCTCCAGCTGTGTGACAACCTAGGCATTACAGTCAATTACCCCAAATCTAGTCTTCAGCCTGTACAAGTCTGAGTTCATAGGGTGTTATCTAGACATGGTCCATCAAATTGACAGGCTCCTAAGCTCCAGAGTGTTCAGTCTTTGAGCTTAGGCCCTGCCCATGCTTGGAATTCCCAAACCTCTGGCTCACGGACTTGTAAGCCATGGCACATGGCAGCATTGATTGGACTTGGTCCTTCTTGCCAGATATCACACGAGGACCCTGCAGTGGATTGTAGCCATACAGTGGTCTCTCCTAACACATCCATTAGATTTCCAAATGTGGATGAGCGTTTGTCAAAAGCAGATTCAGTGTTTCTGTTAGTAATACAAGGGGGTCTGTTTGTAATTCCTTCTCCTTCGTCCGCCTTCGCCTCTCTCTTGTGGAGGGGTAAAAGCATTTTAAAGGGAAATCCTCCTAGAGTTGCAGACCTTTCAAGACAACCTCCCTTGGGGTGTGATTGTGATACAGATAGACAATATGTTGGTCTTGGTATCCGAACAAATGAGAGAACATGCTCTTATCCCCTTTGTCGGGAATCCATGAGGGTTTGGCAGTGGGTGATCTCCTCTCAGCTGTTTCTGGTTGAGGTACATATCCTGGGGAAGTCCAACATTTTGGCCAACAGCCTTGGCAGGAGCATTTTATTGCCTCATGATTGGTCCCTAAATCTGACCGTGGCAGCTCAGATTTTCCAGTGCTGGAGTGCTTCTTGTTGTGACCTGTTTGCTTCCCCATCCAACACCAAGTGCAGCAGTTGTTACACCATTATTCCCATCTGGGACAGGCACCCAGGGACACACTGTTTGCTTGGCTTCCAGGTTTCCTTTTTGCTTATTCCCCCATTTCTCCTGATAGTAAAGTTTATACAGAAAGCAACCCATTTTAGAGCTTCAGTGATTGTCATTCCTTTTGGCCTCACCTGATGTGGTCCCTTTCCTTTATCATCTTCTGAACCCCCCCCCAGGTGTTGGATCCCATTCCAACTATCAAAAAGTTGCCAGCATGGTTCCACCAGTTTTCTTGATGGCCAGGAATCCCAAGCTTTTGCAGGTGTATTGTTCACATATTGTCCTTTTCTTAGAAAGAATTCACTAGAAAAGTGTATACCAGTAAATGTAAGAGACTTATTTTGTGGGCAGTGACTCTGGGACTTAACTACTACTTTGGAGTCTCTTGGATTTTTTTGGCTGAGTTGTTCATCTCTGGCTGTAGTCTGTCTCTATCAGAGTACAACTAGTGGCAATTTCTAACTTGTGTATTGGTAGAGTTAGTATGTCCTTAGCTTCTCTCAAGATTTCTAAGACTTTTCTCAAAGGTACTTTTCTTCTTTGTCCTCCAGTACCGGATACAGTCCCTCCTTGGGATCTGCCCTTTGTTCAGGTTCTAGCTGGTCCTTCTTTTGAACCTTCAGCCTCCTCAGATTTGAAACTGTTGTCTTGGAAAATAGTTCTTGTGGCAATTACCTCCAATAAACATGTTTCAGAATTGCAAGCACGCGATACCCCCTTGCCTACTGTTCCATAAGGATAGGATTTCTCTTCATATGAACCTTTTCTTTTTACCCAAGGTGCTTCCAAGACTAAACTTAACAGTTCCATTCTCCTTCCTGTGTCTCTTCTCAAATTTTCCAACAAAAGTGAATGCCTTTTGCATTGTTTGGATGACCATAGGCAACTAAATGTTTATCTTGACCATACCAAGTCTTTCAGGAATTCTAGCCAATTTGTCTCATTTTCAAAATCCAGGCTGGGCTCTGCTGTCTAAAGTGACTATTCAAGTGGCCATCAGACTGTATTTCGTTTGCATATTCCTTGAAAGGCTAGATTCTTCTACAGAAGCCTAAAGGTCATTCAGCTAGGGCTCTAGCTACATCTACAACTTTTCTTTCTAGAGTACCTATGGATTATATTTGTGCTGGTGCTGCAACTACTTGGCTGGGCCAGCACACTTTTTCTGTTGCATTATAAGCTGGACATTCAATCCAGGTCCAGGACTTCATTTGGTTCTACTGTGTTGTGGAATATTCTTCCTTAGTTCCTCCCATGGCATTGTTGTGGCTGGGGATTCTGTCCCACAGGGTGAATCCATATGGCGCAGATACCATCAGATATAGAAGTTGTGTACTCACCATAATGATAGATCCAGGTTGGCTGTGTCTGTCTGGTTCAACCTTCCCGCTGTCCTTCCCCTGACCTTATTTTCCCTCTGTGACCAGACAGCATAGGATTTTCATTCAACTCTTCTACAGTCTCACATTTCCCCTGGGTATTTTCCTTGTATTTGTGGAGGAAGTGGCCATCAGTTGGACATGTTTTATCATTATATTTTGACTCATGGGGCAAACTCAATCTGGGGAGTTGGAGGCGTGGGGGTAGTTATGGGTAAGGGAGGCAGAGCTAAGACTGGCTAAAAGCTTTAAAATCGGCCTGTTTTGGATCGGAGTCAGATCCAAAGTTCCACAGGTTGAACCAGACTGAAACAGACAACATGAGTCTATCATTATGGTGAGAGTAGATACCTTTTGTAAACTTGGTGCATTTGCATAGTCCTGAGCTGTTTTCATTTATTTACAGTTGCTTGACATGCAATAATGCAGATATCCCATTGTTTATGCAAGAGAAAACTTAGAAAGACTTTATAAGCAGACTTTGTGTGTTGTAGTTGTGTGTGAGGTGTGCTACCCCTGCTACCATTATTGTGATGCTGTATTGGATCTAGATGTGCAACTTGACAGATCTCTAAATGATTTGATAAGTTTGGTGCAAGTATTACTAAAAAGATCTAGTATGTTTCAATGATGGTTTACTTTATCAGACATTGTACAATGCAGAACCCGATATAGTAATATTGCAGCCAGTAATATAGTAGGGTGTTTTCTGCTATTTTGTTTCTCTGGATATTGAGGTAAACAAGCCTAGTAATTTTGACTTGCTTGTATTTTTCAGTCAATGGAGCTGGACTGGCCATGGCTACAATGGATATTATTAAACTACATGGTGGAACACCTGCTAACTTCCTTGATGTGGGAGGTGGAGCAACAGCACATCAAGTAACTGAAGCCTTCAGACTCATTACTTCTGACAAGAAGGTAGGCATCTAGATGATCAGATGTTTATAGAGGGACTTGTCCATGGAAATGATATCACTTTTAAGACATTTCAAATGAACATTTGGGTGCACTGAACTGAATTTTCAAGAAAAATTTGGAGTTGTTCGACTTCATTTCAACTTACATAATTTAAGCCCAACAAGACAGCACTAGCAAAAATTTAACCAGCATGGTGTAGCAGGTTAAGGTGCAGAAATGTTTTACTTTTGTGACACAAGTACCCTAAATGCTCTGGAACATACTAAGATGTGTGAGGCCAGAGGCAGGATATCCATAATTCTGTGTATAATAAAATGTATCGGTGCATACTGGGGATGGACAGTCTAATTTACATATATAATATTTTATAACATTAAATAAAGCACTTTTACGTACACAGAAGATACTTTTTTTACATCTGAATTTTCCTTCCTTTTAGACAAGGGGATGCTTATGAAGAAAAATATCCATGGAAAAGTTTAAGATGTCTAGCTATGGTAGCATGCTCCATAAGTTCTCTTTTCCTTTTCTCTGTATAACTATTAATTATTTTCTTAAATATTTTCGTTCTGGGGCATAGTAAGATATGACGTCACAGGCCAAGTATCAAAAATTCTATGTATTCTCAAAAGTATCACAGTGCATATGTATATATACATGCATAAGTATGTATATACATGCCCACACATGTGCAATATATGGAGATACACACATACATACGCACACACACATATTTATTTATATATATATATATATATATATATATATATATATATATACACATCTACATGTATGTATGTATATGTACACACGCACAAATACATGCAGTTATTTTGAAATAAATGTGTGCATTTGTATATGCATTTTCACTGTCAGACCCCATGTAAACGGTGCAATTAAAAACATGCATCTAGAGAATTTTGCAGATTTTAGCAGCTGTATTTCTACTTAACATTTCTAGCACATAATCAGAAGATTGTCTGCATGCTTGGCATGTTAACAGCTCTGCTAAAATCCATTAAGTACAGTATTTTTATATTTAAATTGTGTTGAAAAAGAAAACTAAATGTTCACACAATGCATATGCAAACTACATACATGAACACAATGAAAACAGCAAAATAAAATAAAGCACATAATACTATCCCCCATTCACTTTATAAGTAGCCGCACACAAAAATACATGTATTCAACTGCAAAAATTATCACTACCCATATAAATCACCATGTAGAAATTTGTAGTCTGCAATTTGCTGAAAAGTATTACAAGTAAAAATGGATCGGATTATCTGTCTATAAACTAATGAAGCTTAAACTAGTTAAAACATAATTAAATATAAAAGTAACAAATCCTTTTACAGTCATTCCTACACCATCAAAGTACTTCAAAATGAAATCTAGCTATAAAAAAAAAAGCTTTTTTTTTTTTTTTTTTAAAGTACCTTATACTTCTATGAGAAAACCACCAATGAGGCATTTATAAAAAACCTACAGGGAATATCTAAAGCTGTGTTGTTTTAGACAACTTGAGGTGGTATGGTAACCCATCAAAATTAATGGAAAGGAGCAATTTAAATATACAGAATGGGGGGCAGAATGGTTAAAAGAATAGGATGGGGTCAAGTTGGGAAGTACAAGAGATATTTTACTATCTAAAGAACCTTTTTCCTAAATATTGTTCCCTAATATCTGAATGTAGATGCTTCATGTGTCACACTGTTGACTTCCACGTATTATGTAACTTAGATGTGCACTAATTGACAATCACAGGATAGTGGGGGTACTAACTCACAAGAGCACCCTTGTTTTCTTTTAGAAAGTCAGTTGTTCAGGAGGTGCTGTACTTGGTCATTTCTGTAGCTGTGTTTCACAGAGGCATTCTTTAGTTCTCAGAGTTGTTTCTCAGTAATATTCATTGTCTTATTTTAGTTCCTTATAGCAATACCTTGGATACTACTGCATACTTTCTTTGTTACATGTGCTTTCACTTCTTCAGCATCACTGTAATGTGCACACACACACACACTGTCCATCATATACTTGACGTGACGTGTTCCAAAACTGGTAAAACCAGCATAACAAAAATGAAACTCACAACTCCAGAAAGACAGTATTCTGAATCCTTTGTGACCCATGTTAGTGCTTGTTCCAATGTCTGGAGTTGTAGGAACTTAGAGGATTCGGTGTGTTACAATTTTTTTGTCTTCCAGCATTGAGATTCTATGTTATATCAGCAATGCTACTTTTGGTGCAGGTCATGCTGAGGGGTCTGATAGATAACGTGTGTGCGTGCACATGCGTGTGTGCGTGCGTGCGCGTGTGTGTGCGCGTGTGCACATGCATGTGTGCATGCGTGCATGCGTGTGTGCGCATGCGTGCACATGTGTGCATGCCTGTGCACGCGTGCGCATGCGTGTGTGCGGATGCGTGTGCGTGCGCATGCGTGTGTGTGTGCGTGCGCATGCGTGTGTGTCCGTGCACATGCGTGTGTGCATGCGTGCACATGCGTTTGCGTGCACATGCGTGGGTGTGTGCGTGCACATGCGTGGGTGTGTGCGCGTGTGTATGTTTCATTAAAAAAGAAATCCTAGCTCTTTATTCACAGCAGACTGTTGAAAGTTTTGCAGTAAGTTCTGTCTTACTGTACTGTCCACTTCTTGAGAGTCCAGACGTTTTTAATTCTCTTTCCCTCATTGTATCTCAACTAAATGAGCCATGACATTTATTTTTTTCTTGGCTTAACATTACATCTTGGGAGAGTTATCCACCCTTGTGGCACTTTGTTTTTCTGATATCACCTGACATATCCCCAAATATATTTTTTAAGCACACCCATCTCCCCTCCCACCACCTGACGTAAAACTAGCCAGTTAACACACAGCTTTAAGCACAACCTACCTCTACTTCTTGCCAGTCCTTAACTACTCAATCAGTATATAAATCTAGCCAATAAAAACACATTTCTAAGATTAACTCACTATTCAACTACTAAATCACTATGTTCGTCATTAGATCACTATTACAGTAGCCTAAGTTATATGGGACATATCCTGCCAGGGATTGGACAGTTGGCCAGAACTCTGAACACCTACCACACACCCCAGTTACTGTACAGTTCAAGGAGAACAGTATAAAGTCGGCAGTTTGGGAGCCAAACCTTCAGAACTTTCTTGCTATTGCTGTCCTGTTGGAGAAGGGAGAGCTACTCTTGTCAGCATAAGAGTATAAGGAGCAGATATGGGTTCTTCATGAAGCCACCCTGAGAAGCTTTATTCCTGGGGAAAGGACTGTTCTTCAGCTTGCTCACTTTTGGTAGCCTCCCAGGAAAGGGAAACATAGGTTCATAGGATGATACTAGGCTCTTGGCCCAGATCCCCTTATAAGTGTAGCCAAGAATTTCGCCCATGTTCCCACAAAGTCAGCACCTGTTTCCCCTGTCCAGCAGGGACACATGCGGGATCTCAGGGGTATATTTTCTGTTTCCCATCCAGTCGTCCAGGTTTCTCCTAGAGGGCTAGTGATGTACTCTGCTCAACATGGAAAGGGAGGCTATTCCACAGATGTGGGAGTCTTTGGGACACAAATCTATCATGCCAACAAGTTCTGTTAGTCACAGACCAGGTTGAGGCCTTGCATGCAGGTTGCGTGAGTGGGGTTTGACTTGCAGATATGCAGCAACTCCATCAAGGCTTGGGTCTCAGACAGCCATGCATGCAAGTCGCACGTCACTTCTGAGCAGTCTGTACGAGACATAGTAGAGGGACAGGGCTTTCAGCCTATCTGTATAGGATAGGTGTTTGAGACTTTGGATTTTTCTAGTCAGGAACCTCTGTGGTTTCTCCAGCTGCTGCATGTTCTTGGTAAGGTACATGCTGAAGGGGGCATTGTACTCTATAATGGTTTGATAAGGGAGGAGTACAGGGATGTTGTGACCTCCTTGTTCCTGGATGAAATTCCCATACTTATGAAGTGGGCCATATAGAAAGTCTTCCATGCAGTGGAGGCAATTTGTGGTCAAAAGTCAGGTTGCTATCAACCTGCGTGCTCAAGTTCCTCATGACTGAATGTGTGCTTAGTACGTTGTTATTAATGTGATAATTAGTGGAGACATTTTCTCCAAAGGGGATAGTGATGCATTTCTTTGCCTTCAGTTTGAGACCATACTTTTGGCACCAGTCATTAGTCTGGGTAAGGCTCTTTTGGAGGATGTTCACATCACTAGGGGAGTTTAAGATAGCACTCAGCATTTTTCACCTTTGTCACCTAGAACACACAAGGAAGATTGGTTTGGGTTTATTAAGTGTTTATTTAAAACCATTGGTCTTTACATTCGGAGTCTCCTCTTCATTTAAAAAGGAAACGATTTTCCTCTGTTAGATTCTTATTCTCAGTCTGAGGGACAGGAGTTATATTTAGACAGAGTTTCTCAAGCACCTACTCCACAGAATGGGAAATATGACCCTGAAAATCTTTTCTTCAGATTCCCCATGTGATACTATTGCCAGAATGAAAGAACTGTTTCATTGGGAACAGGAAAAACTACCATAGTCCCAGCAAATGTCTGATTTGCTGCAGGTGTATTTTCTTCAGCATGCAACTGCACCTCTTGTTTTCATAACCTTAGTGGGTACCTTCCTTGCAGCCAGCAGTTTGCCTGACAGTCATCCACCTACCCCCTAGAAAGTTATGTAAATTTTATAAGGTTCCTTAGAATTGCAAGTTTTTTGTTTCGATTTGTAGAGGACACCCTGCAATTATTTTTATGTCAACCATTTTCTGCCATACACCTTAGGCAGCTAAACCTATTCCTTCCCACAAAGATGGGAATCCTTTTGATGAGTTTGGGAAGAAGGTTTCTACTTCCACTGTAACCTTCAGATTAGTGAATTGTCAGGCCCAAGTTTCTGCTGCCTTACTTTGACAGTAAGAGAATTAATTGTTGACCTCACTTGTTCAGAATCTAGGCCATCTCTGAATTATTTTATCTTCTGTTTCTCAGGTAACCAATCTCTCTCAAATGTTCTTACAAACACTGCTGTTGATGTTTGTAGAACAGCTGCTACTGGTTCAGTGATTCAACGATTTGCCTGGCTGTGTTCACAAAATTTACCAAAGGATGTCAGAACTGAGCTCCTGGGTGTTCCCTGGGATAAAGATGTATTGCTTGACCCTTCCTTTTCTTCAAAGATTGGATGAAATGGTAAAGTTAATTCAGGGGATTATCCAGATATTTCAATCCTCCATGCCTAAAATACAATTGAATTTTTCTTGTAATCCAGGTTCCTTTTATAGGAAACAGAATAAGCAATCTCAGCAAGGCAAAGGCAAACACATTTTTAAGAAAGCAATGGCAGGGAGGTTCAAAAAAGAAGGAAGAATCCTCCCCAAACCAGGGACAATCTAAAAAAACTGATTGTATACTCCCTCAAGTTTTTCCCAAATCTTGCCTGTAATTGCAGTAAAGCTTTCCCAAAGTGTAGGTGTTCACTTCCCTCTGTGCCACCTGATTACATCAAACAAGAATTTTTCTGGTGCCAGAGAAATAACAAATATGGAGACCTGGATTAGACCTTTTCTAAACCTTCACATCAAAATCCTGAAATTCAAAATGCTTTACCTTCAGTGACTGTTAAACTCTGGATTTAAGATGTTTGCAATCACAGTCCAATTTTCAAAGATTCCAGATCCTTTTTCATTTTCTTGTGTGTCTAGTTTACATTTTCATTTTTGCTTTAACCTTTAGATTGTCAGCAGCTCCAAGAGTGTTTACACAGTGCCGGTCTCTTAATAGCCCATTGCATGTTGCAGGATATTCACTTTTTTCCATATTTAAATGATGACTACTGTATTTTTGCAGATTCTTTTACAAGTTGTCAAGAATCAGTGGCTTGTGTAAAGAACCTGTTTTTCAGTCTGAGATTTCAGTTGAGCATAGAGAAATCATCTCACGTGATAGTGCTTCTAGGATGACTCCTGGATGCACCCCTTATGATGACTTTTCTTCCTCAGGAGAAAGTGGAATATTACAATGAACAGTTTCTGATATTCTTGAACCATACTCTGGCATCTGCAAGGGCATATACGAGGTTTATGGGTTTCCTTACCTCTGCAGTTCTCATGATTCCTTTGCGTAGCCTTCGCACGAGGAAAATTCAGTGATTAATCAAATCATTTCAGACCCAACACCCATATATCCTCTATCGTTTCAAACCCCAGTGCTGGGATTAGTGAAAAGGGAATTACTCTGGTGGGTGAATCAGTTGTCCCTCAACCCAGGTTTCCCTTTTCCCCCCTACAACTTCAGTTCAGTCTGTAATTATGTATGCCTTAGACTTTGCTTGGGAAGCTGTTTTCAGTGGGATGGAAGTTCAGGGTCTGTGAAGGAAGCAGGACAAATTAAAGCACATATATGTCAAAGGAATGAGGGCATTCAAAAATTTTATTAAATCACTGAATTATGTTTGGATTTTAGACCCTAGGACCTCTACTAGTAATCATAGACAACACCACAGTGATGTACATAAATGGAGGTGGGGAGTGGTGGGTTGTGGGGGACCAGATCCTATCCCCTTTGTGGACTAGCTGTGACAACCTAAAAACTAGAACTTGGCACAATTTGAACTGCCCTACTACTTGCCTTCCATCAGAACAGTTAAAGCAGACAAACTCAGAGGACCAAGGCATATTTCCACGTATGGAAATAGCACCCAGGGGTCTTAAAGGAATTGATCCAACTGTGGGACCACCTAACATACATCTATTTGCCTCCATTCACAACTTGACAGTTAAAGAAATTCTGCTCCAGGACTCCTTGCACAAAGGCTTGGAAGACGGATGCCTTTTTATTTTCATGAACAGGGATGTTCCTTTATTCTTTTCCACCTTTTCCTACAATAACCAGGGATGATGTGTACATCGTTCTACTGTTGCAGTAGTCTTTAGGCTGTATCCGTTGGGTTGTCCAAGGCACCAACCGCAACTGTCTGGCTTCAAACTATGACTCCAACCATCCAAACCTTCATCCTAATCCAAACACAGTCAGTGGTACTTGCCAAATGGAAACCTGTGTTCCAAAGAATGTAAACTAGTTGGACCCCAAGAATTCAGTAACTCACACAGTGACTCTCTGTTCTCAGTAGCTATCTCTAAACTGTTGGCCAATGTTCCAAATGCCATCAGGCCCACAAATAACTTACAATCCTTTAAGACTGTACCAAAAGGAACTTCATGAACTCAAGACAGTGCAGCTGCAGCATACTCATGGGGTGATCCCATACTGTACCTTAGAATTCTCTCTTCCTGCACAGTCCACTTCATATTCACATCAATTGTGATGCCATTCTTCAGTGCAAACCTTTGGCCTAGTCCACAGTTTTCACTTCTGCAATTGGCTGTATGCCTGTTGCGGTCATCCTCTACAAATAATTTTTCCCTTACAGGCAGACTCTCGTGAATCTTTACCACACACCTTTCTTCTACAATTCCTCTACTACTCCTGACATCTTTCCTGCAGTCCAAAATGTATTTCGTGTCTACTTGAACAACTGTTTCATTATATTTTCTTATTCTAACAATGTCTGCAAATGCATGCCATTTATTTTTTTTTACTAAGTGTAAATGTCTTCCCTGAAATTCTTGTTTAACTACATGAGTTTGTACTACTTTTTGTAACAATTATTAATAAGTCTTTGTATTTTATACTAACTACCATTAGGACTCTTAAAAGCCTAGGCATACAACCCAAACGGGACCCACAAATTTGATTTATATTTGATTTATAGGGAGAAATTTACTGACTGCCTCTGTCCAGAGATATAGGAGCCAGATCAGGGGTGAACTTCTGATTACCCATCCATTGATCTAAGTTGCACTATGGACGAACAGTGCTTTACATGGAAATTCTCAGAGAAACTTCAACATGTACCATGTTGCAAGCAAAATTTAGGTTTTTTAATCCAACAGTTCTGATGTTTTGCAGATATGCAGAAGATTCATCAAACCAAGGTCAAGGGATGTCATGTATGCCAGGCAAAGATCACCTCTCAGAAGTCTGTATGATACTGAGTAAAGGGACAGGGCTTTGAGGCAATCTCTGTAGGACTTTGTAATTACTCCCAATATTATTTTTGTAAAGATTCTTTATGGACATTCCAGTTGCTGCATGTGTCTGATCAGGTATATAACAGAGAGGGCATTCTACTCTGTGATGGACTTCATGAGGACAGAGTACAGTGGTATGATGACATCTCTGGACCTAGATGCCATGTCCTTGCTTACATGATGAGCAACATAGAATGATTTTCTTACTGCCTTTGGCACATTTTGGTCAAAGGCTAGGTTACCATCTACACGAGTTCACAGATCTCTGCATAGTGAATCAACTTTTAAGAGTGTTTATAGTTGGCCGTTACTTGGAATGGCAGACTTAAAAGGTACTGTTCTTGGTACTGAGTTTTAAGCCATGGCTTTAGTGTTCTCATCTGGGGGGGGATTCACTGACTGCTCCCAGTTTGCAGTCATCTGCAAACTTGTTTAGCCAGAGGCCTTTGACATTGGCTTTGAATCTGAGAAGTAGATGCCAAAGAGGAGTGGGTCTAGCACAGAGTCCTGGGCAACTCCACTGGTGAATGTCCTCTTTGTCTAGATTTCTTCACTGATTCTAACCTCCTGGGTTCTATCAGTGAGCCAACTAGCTTCCCAGCATTTTATAAAGGGAGTTGTACGTAGTTTTGTAATTTGTTGACAATGTATAAAGTGCATTGGGCAGATCTAGGTAGGCAGTATACACAGTTTTCCCCTCATCCTTTGGCTTAGTGACCTTTTCAAAGAGGTCTACCAGATTTGGTAGGCATGACATTCCTTTGACAAAACCAGACTGGGATGGATCCAGTGTCTGGAGGTCTCCTATTCCCTTGTTGATAACTTCCATGATTCTTTCCATGGTTTTGCAAATAAGACTAGTTATAGTAATGGATTTATAGTTTACAGGATCTGTTGAAGGCCCTTCCTTTTGAAAGGTGGTGATTGTTGCAGTCCTCCATTCATGTGGCACAAAACCTGTTTTAAGACTTTAGTTAACTAATTGCAAGGGGTTTGATGAGTTGTATTTTAGACTGTTCAGGAGGCATCCTGAGTTATTGTGGCTCATTAAGGCTGTGTTGGCTTTAACGAATGCAGCCAGTACGTGCTCCCTAGTTATAGCTGGAGGTGTTATGTTTGAGGGTATTATTGAGGAGATGTTTGGGGGTGAGAGGGTACTAAAGTTGGAATAGAATTTGTCCACTAACAAGTTCGCTATATCACCAGGATCAGTGAATGTGGCACCATTAACCACTAGTTCAAGCACATTGCTGTGTGCTGCCCTTGACGTTTCTGACACAGCTGTAGAAGGGCCTTATGGATGTTCTTCGTCTTCCATTGCTGCAGTCCTGACTATTGGGTATAGTCCGCGTCCAGTCGGCCCGAATACCAGAGTATAAGGCTGACGTCGGTCAGGGCGCATTAGACTGACGTCAGTACGCGCATGACATATCCTCAGTCTTTTGCCGCATGGTCCGATGCAGAAGCAGTTTTGCGAGTGCAGGTTGGCGTTCTGAAATATTTCAAACCGAGTTTCAGACCGAAACAGAGTTGAACATTTTAGTTTTTCTTGCCTCAGTATTTTACGGATGTCAGAAAAAGTGAATAACTGTATTTCTTGTGGGAAACAGATACCTCATAGGGATTATCATACCTTGTGTATACCTTGTTTAGGGCCTGAGCACGGCGTTGTTGGTTGCCGCTCTTGTGCTAGGTTTAACAAACGCACTATTAAGAGGAGGTTAGACTGTGCCAGGTTAGTGTTTGGGAAGCTGCAATTATAAAATGCCGCCGGATGCTCCTCCTCCAAGAAGCGCAAGGATAAAACGGTGAAGCCTAGGGTTGAGGAACCGCAGTCCAGGACGTCGGTTCTTTAGAAGGCTCAGTGGAGCGGAGGTTTTGCCAGGAGTTTCCATGGAGTCCCAGGCAGAAACTATACTCTTACAGGATGTGCCTTCTCTGGAGGTAGGCCAGGCTGAGGGGCTTCTCAGGTGACTGTTCTTCCTCTCTTCCCAAGGTAGTTAGGGCCTCTCCTTCTGTTGCCAAAACTTCTTTGAGAGGTCGGCCTACTTCAGCTTCAGTGGGGCTTCTCCTAGCATTTCGGGTTTGTACCTAAGTAACATATCCTTAAAATCGCAGAAGATTTGATTACTATGATTAGTGGTTCTATGCCCCGCCTGATAAGAGGCCTAGGGTGGAACCGAGTTTGATAGTTTTGAACAGTGTTCAGAGGCTTCAGAATCTTCTGTGGAAGATTTGCAGGAGTATCCTACTTATTCTGATTCTGATGTGGATGATTCCACTCCTACAGCGTCTCCACCTGAGGATTTCTCATTTTCAGAGACTTTGCATTCCATGAGGGAGCACTTTAAATGGGAAGGCCAGGATTACTCTGACTCCAGGAAAAGGCTTAGGGAGTTCTTGTTTTTACCCCAGCATAGGCCTTTAGCTATTCCTCCTGTGTTGAATGTGGTGGAAGATGTTTTGCAGAGGCTTCCCTGAACCCTGACTCTTTGCCTCCTGCTCCTGTTAAGCCTGATAGGTATTATAGGGTGCCCAAGCTCATAAATATTTGTTTAAGAGCCCTAGGGCAGACCCAGAAACTATTTCTCAAGGGCCTAAGGGTGTAAAGGCTTCTGTGGTTAAAAATCCTGTTCCCACTGATAAAGAGGCAAGGGCTTTGGATAGGTGGGGAAAGAAAGTGTATACTTCTTCCACTCTAGCCATGAGAGCTTTGAATTGTCAGTTTCACATGCTAAAATATCAGAATTATCTCCTTTCACAATTGAAATCTAAGGTAGATGCTTTGGCGGAAGGTATTGAGTGTAAAGAGTTGCTGGATTTGGTTCATGTGTCTGAACAAGTGGGTAAGCATTCTTTGCAATGTGGTTTTGATGCTGTACAGGCCTCCTCGAGGGTGGCTGCTACCAGTTCTGTTCTAGGCATGCCTGGTTGAAGGATCAGAATTTAGCTGAGCATGTTAAGACAAGGATTTTGGATGCTCCTTTACAGTCTGATGTGTTGTTTGGTTCGCCTGTGGAAGCAGTTTTAAAGAAAATGGAGGACAAAGCTAAGTCTATGCAAACTGTTAAAGATTTTTTGCAGGTGCAGCCACTGAAGTTTAGTAGAAATTGGCCTGCTAAGGGGTGGACATATCCTGCTTATGATTCTCAGTCTAGGGGTAGGTCTAGACGTGGTAGGGGCAGGGCTCAAGGTTCTTTTAGGCCTAGAACAGGGAGTTCACCTGCTCAGACTTCTGGTGAGGGCAGGGCCGAGTCCTTTCGTAAACAGACCCAATGACCTGTTTTTTCAGCTGCCAGCAGATTCACGTTTGGCAGCTCCTTTGGGAGGAAGACTGTCTCTTTTCACAGAAAATTGGGATTTAATTACTCAAGACAAATGGGTGTTGGATATCATTCACCACGGTTACAGATTTTATTTCCACACAATGCCCCCTTTCAAAGGCATGCCAGACGTTCCTCCTCTACAAAGAAAAGAGGCTCACAAGCAAGTTTTACAGTTACTTCACATAGGGGCCATTCAGCCAGTCCCTGTATCAGAAAGGGGCCTAGGATTTTATTCTCGCCTGTTCCTTGTACCAAAGAAGGGAAACACGTGGAGACCAATTTTGGATTTATCTCTCCTCAACACGTTTTGGACATTCCCAAGTTCAAGATGTTGACGTTACAACAGCTTTTACCTCTGCTGGGCAAAGATCACTGGATGGTAACTTTAGATCTCAAGGAAGCTTACCTTCATGTGCCTATAAGGCTAAGTTGCAGGAGGTATCTGGAGCTGGAAATTCTCATTATCAGTTCTCTGCATTGCCCTTTGGCTTATCTACTGCCCAGAGTATTCACAAAGGTTCTGGCTCCAGTGATAGCTTACTTCAGGCTTCAAGGAATTCAAATCTATCCTTACTTGGACGACTGCCTGATTCTGGCTCAAGAAAAGGAAGACCTTCTACAGCATCTGGAATATGTTATAGCAGTGCTAAGATGCCTAGGGTATTCTGTGAACGAAATAAAGTCCAGTCTAGTACCCTCTCAAGACATGTGCTTTCTGGGTGTAAGACTGAATACAGCAGCCCAGATGGCCTTTTTAACCCCGGACAAACAACAGAGTCTGTCACTTTACTTCCATCAACTATCTCATCAGTCCTTGCTGACTGCAAGGACAGTCCTTCAAGCATTAGGGTTCATGGCATCTTGTATTCTGGTGCTTCCCAATGCCAAACTGCATATGAGGAAGCTACAATGGTATCTCAAAAATGTATGGACACAGCACTGCCAGGATTTGGACACTGTCATTCCAATAATACCTTGCCTTCAAAAAGAATTCTTGTGGTGGGCTCAGGAATGTCACCTAAACAAGGGACTCTCTGTGACCCGGCCAGAGGCAAGTCAAATTCTAACGACAGATGCCTCGGACATTGCTTGGGGAGCTCATCTAAATGGAAAGTGGATACAAGACAAGTGGCCTGCCAGACTACAGCATCTACATATCAACATGAAGGAGATGTTAGCAGTCCAGTTTGCATTAATGGCTTTCAAGGAGTTACTTCTTCCAGGGCAGGTGTTGATTCTAACAGACAACACAACTGTCATGTGGTACATCAACAAGCAAGGGGAACACATTCTTATCCTCTATGCAGGCAAGCAATGATTTTATGGGAGACTGCTAAGCTTGCAACTAACTCTTCAGGCAAGGTTTCTGCCAGGAGCACAGAACTCCTTAGCAGATGTGTTAAGCAGACAAATCATGGATCCCCACGAGTGGAAACTGGATCTTCATGTATTTCAGAAACTGACAGTGTCATGGGGAACTCCAGACATAGATCTGTTCGCTTCTCCACTAAACCACCAGCTGCCAAAGTATTGCACAAAGGGGTTTCATCACACAGCTTGGAAAGTGGATGCTCTGTCTTTCAGTTGGAAAACCTTCATGTGTATGCCTTTCCACCTCTGCAGCTCCTTCCAAAGGTACTATTAAAGGTCAGACAAGACAGGCCAAGGATGATTTTGATAGCTCCAGATTGGCCTCGCAACACTGGTACCCACTACTACGGAGTCTGGTAAAGAAGCCTCCATGGCCTTTACCTCTGATTCCTCATCTGTTATCTCAGAAGGACGGTCATCTGCTCAATGTCAAGCTTCACTCTCTTCATCTAACAGCCTGGCATATTCTGTGTTGAAACACAGCAGGTCTCAACTTCCTCAACAAGTTTTAAATGTGATTATGGAAGCTAGAAGGCCTAGTACAAGGAGAGTACGAGAAAAATGGAAGAGATTTTTTTTGGAGTACAGCAAAGAATTTGGAGATTTCAGAGCCTAATTTGAGTGTGGCTCTTCAATATCTTACTGAATTATTGGACAAAGGTTTGTCCTTCTCTTCCATAAAGATTCATGCTGCAGCAATTTCAGCTCACTATGATTGTGACCCACCTTTGTTTTCATCCTTTGTTCAAGCAGTTTCTTAGGGCAAAGAATATAAGACCCCGAGCTCCTACTCCTGCTTGGGATCTCAATTTTGTGTTGGAAAAACTTACTCTACAACCTTTTGAGCCTGCAGCTACTGCTGAATTGAAATATTTGTCATGGAAGACTGCTTTTCTGTTGGCTATTACTTCTGCAAGAAGGGTGTCTGAGTTGCAGGCCCTTATGGCAGTAGAGCCTTTTTTGATTTTTCATAAGGATAGGGTATCATTACGTACTAATCCTTCTTTTATGCCTAAGGTGGTTTCTAGTGTGGCTTAAAACCAAACTATCCATTTGCCTTTTTTTTTGAACCTCAAAATAAAGGGGAAAAGATTTTGCACACTTTAGATGTGCACAGGCAATCGTTATTATTTAAGCAGGACTAAGGATTTTAGGCAGTCTCAGCAGTTGTTTGTTTCTTTTGCTTTGAGTTCTCAGGGCAAGCCTGTGTCAAAACAAACTATTTCTAGGTGGATTGGCTTTTGCATTGCATTTTGTTATTCCCATCATGGCAAGGAGATTCCAGCTGGGATTAGGCCTCATTCCACTAGGGCTACTGCCACTTCAACAGCATTTCTAAGGGGTGGCAACTAAGGATATTCTGGAAGCAGCTACTTGGAGTTCAGTGCATACTTTCTCTAGGCATTATCACCTTCCTATTTACTCTAAGTCTAGGGCTGGTTTTGCCACAGCTGTTTTACAAGGCATGTTGTCAGCTCCTACTACTTTATAATTTGCCAGCCTCCCTTACCTCTGCTTTGGGATTCTACCCAATAGTCAGGACTGCAGCAATGGAAGACGAAGAACATAGTACAGTTTTGTACCTACCATAAATGTAGATGTTCGAGGATTCCATTGCTGCAGTCCTCCCTCCCCTCCCTCTGTATTTAGGGGTGGTTGTGTAGGTGAGTTTACATGTTTATATTTCTGTATATACATATATATATATATTGTTATATATATTGTACATGTTTTTGGTGCAGGTTGTTTTGGGACTTGTCTTTTTAGGGTCTTCTGACATCTGGGGCAAGAAAAGACTGATATGATATCGGGTCATGCGCATTAGTACCCTGACGTACTGACGTCAGTCTAATGCGCCCTGACCGACGTCAGCCTTATACTCTGGTATTCGGGCCGACTGGACGCGGACTATACCCAATAGTCAGGACTGCAGCAATGGAATCCTCGAACATCTACATTTATGGTAGGTACAAAACTGTACTTTATCTTTCACCTAGGAAGATATCTTAACCTCAGAGCTGGCTTTGCTTGACCTAATTAATCTTCTTAGTTTCCTATTTATTTTGAGAGAGTTTTTGTCTTTAAGGGAATCACCCTTCCTAATTTTTGCCATATTGTTTTTTCCTTTTGTATATCCTATTTAATTTGGGATGCTACCAGAGTGGTTTGTTTCTGGGGCTAGTTCTGGGCTTGCTTCTGGTAGGTACAGCAGCCTCTATGCAGCCATTTATATGGTTAGAGTTTCTGAGAGCAGTTCAGCCTAGGTTGAATTTTGACAAACCTTCACTTAATAACAGGCATTTGCCTTGATGTTATTTGGTTTTAATGGGATTACAGAGTTGATTTTGATTTTAGAGGAGACTGCTTTATGGTCTGACTTTACCAGTAAGGACGACATGTGGGTGCAGAGTTTTCCCATGTTTGTGAACATGAGGTCCACTGTATTGGAGCCTGTAGTATGTGGATTTACTATTTGGTCAAGGGTGTTTATATTTACAAAGTCCAGGAATCTCTGTGCTTGTAGATTTGAGCCTGTGTAGGCTTTCCGATCTGTAGAAAGGTAATCAAAAGTCTCCCATGAGTAAAATGATTTGTTGGATGTTAAGTGTCTTCAGTAGCTCAAAGTATGTATTATGAGCTTCTTGGGACATGGAGGGTGACCTATAGCTGGCTAGGATATGGTACTGGATTTGGTCTATGATTATTTGCATGTGGAGGAACTCCAGCATGTCATCCTGTTTGACCACACTAAAGGTATGCTGCTTGTTGTATTTTGATACACCCTCCACCTTTTAGCCCTTGTCTGTACACTTGCTGGTCTAAAAGTGTGGAAAGCACTGAAACCTTGCACTGCCAGGGTTTTCTGTGTTGCTTTAAACCAAGTCTTCATAACCGCACAGATACCTCTGTTCTCGAATGTAAGGAGGGCTTGGTGGATGGAGTGTAGTTTTTTATTTATGCTCCTGGCATTGAGCAGTAACATATTAAGGTTCTTTTGAGTTGATGTTGCTGTACTGGTAGCTTTGTCAATTTGACATTGCCTAAAAAGGCACTATTGGGGAGGACAAAGCCTGTCCTCCTAAACTGAAAAATATTGCATCCCGTTAGGATGACATCAGAAAGACAGCCAGTTGTTGAAATCATTCATTTTTTGCTCATATTGTAGCATCATCCTCAATGGTATTATGCTGCTCATTGCCAGGCTCATACCAGCCTGAGACAGAAATCTAAAAGCTCCATTATGTCTGTCAATATAGTCCAGAGAGGTGCATCTCAGGTCATTTACACCTACAATGGACTATGATGAAATCATATTGGTTCCTGTGGCATAATGATTTAAGTGCATGCATGATTTGGCAGATCCTGTCTCAAGATGAGCATCTAGCAATTTGGTTAGAGGTATAGCTTACAATGGAGTCCCCTATGATGACCGTCCTGGAAAGTGTGTTTGCTTGCCTTAGTGGTTTAGTGTTTGGAGCTACACTGCGAGTGACAGTAGGTGTGGTGTTAGGGATTATTTTTTTCTGAGTGCCTTTGAGCTTGCTGAAGCCTAGCTTTGATGGCAGGTGTGTAGATGACCTTTGTTGTTTAGCAAAATTGCTTTTAAGTGCCTCAGCATATGTTAGTCTACGTGTGTGTTGTGTGCTGTGTGAGGTGGATGTTTTGTTTGTGGTTTCAACAACCTGATATGCCCTTGAATGCAAGAGTTTAGCCTCCACTGTCATTGTGTAATTCCACCACTTGCATGCTGTCTGATTCTTTAAAGATTAAGTGCTTGTCAGTAAACATGAGACAATTGCTACATTGTCTCAAGATACTCATGTCCACTACTGTTAATACTGGAAGTTAGAAAATTGTATATCCATAATGTCCAGTACTTTGATTTGTGAACTACAAGGTGATGTATTGGAATTAAAAAGCTAGTAAGGGTGCTTTGTTTGTGCAGACTAAGTGTGCATTATTGGGTCAGATTAAGCTAAGCAGTACTAAGTTCTACTAACTTTAATATCTGCACAATACTGAAGTCTACTAAATCTGAGGGTATTGCCCCTCAAGGCCCAACTAGCTGCTGTAAACTTGTTGGCGCACAAGGTAGCTGCACCATATAGCTGCTTTACAGGTTACAGTTTTATGGCTCATTCTAGAGAGAAATTGCTTTCTTTGTATTTGCTGTTGTACAGGGAACTGCTAACACATGCAAACATGCAAAATTGATAGCAGTACAGAAAAATAGAAAACTAAATAAGCTCTCTGGCCAACAAAATGACAATGCTGTGAGTCCTTTTGTGTATTTCGCAACTCAGACCAGGCAAACACCTGTTGCCAAGAGATGAATAAATCCAGTCCTCCTGATGTAAAAATACAGTAGGAGACTCACAAGTGCAATGTCAACACAAACCTCTTAAACTACCTAGACATCCCTTGCCAAGGTAACTCCATGACAGTAATAGTGAAAAGAATAGTGATTTACTAAAATTCATTGAAATGTACACACACAAGCAGGAAACAGAAGTGATCACTGAAAATCACTCAAGTGAGACTTGGCAATCAAAGGCACTTAACTTTCCCTGGATGGCACTTGGATTACAAGTAAAACACTTGTGGAATGCAGGCTATTTCTAAAGCTTTGCTATGCTCCAGGAAAATGAGCAAGAGACAGATGTTCTTCGTGTTTCACTGTTGCAGTCGTCATCACATGTGGGTTATCCCTGCCAGGGTAGCCCTCGGCTGTCCCGAATACCATAGACTTAGTATTTTTGCGTCGGTTGCTGTCGCTGAGGACTGACGTCAGGTCATCAGTGGGTATAAAGGAAGTCATCCGATGCCATTACATCAGTATTTCTTGCCGTGAAGCCTGAAGCAGAAACGGTTCACATGAGTGCCGGTCGGCCGCTACCTGAGTTTCATTTCCGAATTGAAGTTGAAGTCTTCTAAAGCTAAGTATCCCATTGAGGATCCTTTTTTCTTGTACTAACCAATGTCAGAAAAAGTTAATCGTCTCACCTGTGGAAAGCAAATACCACACCGGGACTTCATTCTTACTGCGTCACTTGTCTGGGCCCAGACCACGGCGTCCCTCATTGTCACTTCTGTGCTTAAATGCCAGAACTGTCCGTCGTCGGGCCCTTATTGTAGCTAGATATTTCCATTTACAGTCCTCAAATTCCGATATGGCTTCGGTAAGCCATCCAACAGCAGATCTTTGGAAAAATCGTAAAGATAAAGACAGACCGCACAGGACCAAACCTTCCAATGACGCTTCCGTTAAGCGGATTGTCAGTCCTCCGGAACTTAGTGAGGCACTTTTGCAGCCCCTGATACCCACTTCATTTCATTCGTAGGCAGCTACCGAGACCCTTTCGGAGTCCGGTATGCTGCAGAACTCTTCTTTGTCTAAGGATCCTGCAGTCGTTTCTACCTTGGATGGGTCCGGAGCCGCTGTGCAGGCACCAGCTTCTGAGGAAGTCCTTCGCAACACCAAGTCCTGACGTGTTCTTTCTTGACTACTGTTCTTTCAAAAACAACCAAGTTCCTCAGACCCAGGGGTCGGACCACACCCAAGAAACAGACTACCCATTCTCTGGCGTCTGCTCTTTTGCCTCAGTCTCAAATGCTTAAAATGGCAGAAGACCTTATCATGCTGATTAGGGGGCAGTCCACACTCAAAAAGGAAGAGAGATCTGTCTCCAGTAGTTTTGTCGGAACAAGAGTCAGATGAATCCGCTGCATCTGACTATGAAGTCAGGCAGCCACTCTCCACTTATGAGGATTCTGATGCAGAGGAATCCATTCCTTTAGCCTCTCCCCCAGAGGATTTTTCCTTTGGGAAACCCTGAATACCTTAAGGGAGCATTTCCAATGGGAGAGTCAAGACTACCCACATTCTAAAAAGAGATTCACAGAGTTCCTGGACCTTCCACAACACAGGCACTTAGCCATCCCCCCAGTCCTAGATGTGGTGGATGATGTCTTCCTTGAATCCAGCTTGACTCCAGACACCCTCCCTCCTACTCCCTGAAAACCAGAGTCCCTGACTCACACAAATATAATTTTAAAAATCCTACGTCTGACCCTGAGGTCATTACTTAAGGGCCTAAAGGGATTAAAACAGCATCAGCTAAGAATCCCACCCCCTCAGACAGGGATTCCCGAACACTGGACAGATGGGGTAAAAAAGTATACACATCAGCTACTCTTGCTATCATGGCACTAAATTGTCAGTTCCATATGCTTAAGTATCAGCAACATACCTGGAGCTCCTTAAACAAAAAATTTCCTTCTTTCCTACATGGGCAAAATCTAAAGATTTACAGGACTTAATGCATTCTGCTGGTCAAGTAACTAGACACACTTTGCACTGTCGTTTTGACACCCTAGAAGCTTCTTGCAGTGCAGCAGTCGCCAGGTCTGTCATTAGAAGACATGCATGGCTTAAGGAATAACCCCTGCCAGTCCATGCCAAATCAAAATTGTTGGATGCACCCCTGCACAAAAATAACTTGTTTGGCACTAAAGCAGAAAAAGTCTTTAAAAAAATGGAAGAAAAAGCAAAATCTGTGCAGACTGTTAGAAGATTTCATACAGGTCCAATCCCCTAGGTTCAGCAGGCATTTTCCCTCCAAGCACTGGTCTTTTCCTGCTCCGAGTAGATAGGGCCAGCATAGGCCCCTTGGAAACAGCCCCCCCAAACAGCAGCCCCAGGGATTGCAGAGATCCAAGTAGTAGACTACCTCCACTTCAAAACCAGGGAGTTCTAAGCCACCCTCTTATGGTAAGAGCTCACAATGGCTTGCCCCTTCCCAACCTCGCCTATGCCCACTTTCACATACCCGTAGGAGAAAAACTCTTTTTCACTCAAGCACCTGGGCCACCATTACCAAGGACCAATGGGTTCTGAACATTGTGTCTCAGGGGTACAAATTCTTCTTCCACATCCTTCCAACCCCATAAAGGTTCTCAGATCTACCACCAAATCAGTGTGTAGAGGCTCAAAAGCAAATTCTTTACCTGCTCTCCTTGGGGGGGGGGGGTTGGGGGTAGTAGAACAAGTTTCTGCAGAGCATATAGGCCAAGGCTTCTACCCCAGACTTTTTCTGGTGCCCAGAAAGGAGAGCACCTGGCACCCAATCCTCAATCTATCCATTCTCAACACCTTTCTGGTGATCCCAAAATTCAAAATGCTCACCCTCCAACAACTGCTACCCATGCTCTCCAAGGACACCTGGCTAGCATCTGGACCTAAAAAAGAGGCCTACCTCCACATTCCTATCAGGTAGTCCTGCAGAAAATATCTCTACTTTAGGGCAGGATCTCAACACTTTCAGTTCTCTGCTCTTCCCTTTGGCTCATCTACTGCTCCCAGAGTTTTCTCAAAATGCCAGCCATTGCCTTTTGCAGACAAAGATATATTCAGATTTACCCCTTAGATGACTGCCTTATTCATGCAGATTGCCAGGAAAAGCTGCTCAAAGACCTGACCTTTGTAAAGGAGCTACTGTCCTCCCTAGGGTACACAATCAACGGAAAGAAATCCAAACAGGTATCCATAATCTTCCTGGGAGCAAGTCTGGACACAGCATCCCAGATGGTATGCTTTACACCAGAGAAACAAATTTTCCTATCAGCTTACTTCTCTCAACTGGCCATCAAGCCCCAGCTTTCTGCAAGGACAATTCTGCAAGCACTGGGGTTCATGGCCTCTTGCATACTCCTAATTCCATATGCCAGACTGCATATGAGGAAACTTCAGTGGTACCTAAAGAGCTTTTGGTGTCAACACTGTCAGAACCTGGAAACTCTTCTTCCTACAATCCCTTGCCTGAGGAGGGAATTTCTGTGGTGGGCAACAGCATGATCCCACAGCAAGGGACTGCCCTTCTCCCCACTCCCTGCCACTCAGACACTCGCCACAGACTCATCAGACTACACCTGGGGTGCACACTTGGACGGCAGGTGCATACAGGGCCAGTGGAACCCCCAGCAACTCCCTCTGCACATCAGTCTAAAAGAGATGATGGCTGTGCAGCATGCCTTAATAAGTTTCAAACTCATTCTTTCTCCAGGGGTTCTCCTGATCAAGACAGACAACTCCACTGTGATGTGGTACATCAACAAGCAGGGAGGGACTCCCTCCTACCTGCTGTGTGGGCTGGCCATGACCCTTTGATTCACAGCCTTTTCCATGCAAATACACCTGTTAGCTCAATACCTGCCGGGCTCTCTCAACTCCCTGGCAGACCAATAAAGCAGACGCCTCTTGGACCCCCACGAGTGACAGCTCAACAGAAACACCTTCTTCCAAATAACTCAGAAATGGGGAACCCCGGAGGTCGACCTCTTTGCCCCCCCACCACCACCACCACCAACCACCATCTCAGCAAATTCTGCACCAGGGAGCATTACTGCATGGCTTGGAAAGTGGATGCTCTGTCCTTCCCCTGGGTAAACCTCTTGGTCTATGCCTTTCCTCCCCTACCTCTCATTCCCAGGGTACCGCTCAAAATAAGGGAGGAAAAACCAAAGACCATTCTCATAGCTCCAAACTGGCCCAGACAACACTGGTACCCCTTGCTACGCAGTCTGCCCCGCTGCCGCCATGGAATCTTTTTCAGATTCCAAACCTCCTAACCCAGAGGGATGGGAAACTCATGCACCCCCAATTGCAAACTCTCAATTTGGCAGCTTGGCTTATACCCTAGCCCCTGACCAATCTGCCATCCTCGGTAAACAGGTTCTGGACGTTATCCAAGAGGCCAGATGCCCTAGCACCAGAAAGTCTTATGCAGATAAATTGGAAAGTTTCTGCACCTGGATCCAGGCTAAGGGGGCCAATACATCACAGCCCTCCATCCCTCTCATCCTGAATTACTTAGCTGACCTACTACACAGTGGTCTCTCACTCTCCTCTATAAAAAATCATGGCTCTGCTATTTCTGCTCATTTTCCCACTGAGCAGCTTCTCTTTTCACACCCTCTGATTAAACAGTTCCTCGAAGGGGCTAGCAATTTGAGGCCCCCCAGAAGGGCACAAACACCAGCTTGGGACCTTAACTTTGCCTTGGAAAAGCTCACCCTGCCCCCTTTCGAATCAGCTTTTTCTGCAGAGCTAAAATTTCTCTCTTGAAAGACAGCCTTCCTCATGGCCATCACTTCAGCCAGAAGAGTCTCTGAGTCATGGCTGTATAACCCTTAATTTTCCATGCAGACAGGGTATCCCTCAGAACTAATCCATCCTTCATGCCTAAGGTGGTGTCTAGTGTGGCTCTCAACCAATCCATTCATTTACCCACCTTCTTTCCTAACCCTCAGAACAAGGGGGAAAGGATTCTGCACTCTGTAGATGTGTACAGACTGCTCAGATACTATCCGGACAGGACTAAATCCCTTCAGAAAGTCTGATCAATTGCTGGCTAGCTTTGTTTCAGGGGCAAAAGGCAAAGCCATCTCCAAGCAAACCATTTCCAAATGGATAGCACATTGCATCCATTTCTGCTACAAACAGCATGGCAAGCCTCCCCCCAAGGGGGTCAGGACACATTGCACCAGAGCAGCATCCACCTGTGCAGCTTTCCTCAGGGGAGTCCTCACCAGGGACATTCTGGAGGCTGCTGCATGGACATCTGTTCATACTTTTACCAAGCATTACCACCTGTGCCTCTTCTCCAAATCCAGGGCAGGGTTTGCCTCTGCAGTCTTGCAAGGCATACTAGCCAGCCCCTAGCTTCCTGGACTGCCTCCATCCATTTCCTCAGCTTTTGGAATCTACCCAAATGTGATAACTGCAACAGTGAAACATGTAGAACATCCTACAGTCCTGGATGTTCTTCATGTTTCACTGTTGCAGTCCTCACATTTGGGTTATCTGTTTGCATTAGCCCTCGTAGTCAGGGGTATAAAGCAGGCCTCTACTGAGACCCATTTGTAGTCCGGTATGCCGTGAGATGCTTCCTCGACTGTGGAACCTGCGGATGTCTCTACCTTGGATGGGTCCGAAGTCGCTGTGCAAGCATCGGCTTCTGAGGGTGTATTCAGGCCTACTGACTTGCATATTAAACTAACGCCATCTTCTTCAAGGCCTAAAACTCGATCCATGCCTAGAAAACAGATGCCCAGACCGCATGGTTAGGTCCCTATGCCTAAAAAACAAATTATAAGAATGGCTGAAGATGTTATTACTCTAATCAGGGGAAGCCACCCTTCCCCTTCTAAGAGACCTAGGACTGATTTTCCTTCTGATTCTTATCAGGACTCTGAAATTTTTTGTTTCCACTGATGACCAGGATTTACCCTTATCTACCTATGAGGATTCTGATGCAGAGGACTCCATTCCCTCTGCTTCCCCTCCAGAGGATTTCTCTTTTGGTGAAACCTTGCATACTCTTAGGGAGTATTTCTGCTGGGAAAGCCAGGATTACTCTGACTTCAAAAAGAGGCGTAGGGATTTCTTACTCCTGCCCCAACACACAGGCCTTTAGCTATACCTCCTGTACTGGACATTGTTGATTATGCCTTCTCGGAATCTAGCCTGTCCCCTGACTCTACCTCCTGCTCCTAGAAAACCTGATGGGTATTACAGGGTTCCTGACTCTCACAAGTTCCTTTTTAAAAATCCTACTGTGGATCCTGAGACCATTTCACTTGGACCCAAGGCCTTTAAGGCTACTACTGCCAAAAATCCTACCCCCTCTGATAGAGATCTCATGGTGCTGGATAGATGGGTAAGAATATATACACTTCTGCAACCTTGGCCATTAGGGCCTTAAACTGCCAATTTCAGTATCAGCAGCATATTATTGGATTGCTTAAACAGAAAATGATGTTGATTCCTGATTCTGCTGAAAATAAAGATTTACAGGATTTAATGCATTCTGCTGAACAAGTTGGAAAACATACTTTGCGATGTGGTTTTGATTCATTAGAGGCATCTTGCAGGGATGCTGTCACTGGGTCTGTACTTAGAAGGCATGCTTGGCTTAAGGAGCAATCTTTGCTACATCATGTTAAGGCTAAATTGCTGGATGCTCCCTTAAACCAAGACTGCCTGTTTGGCAACAAATCAGAAGACGTACATAAAAAGATGGAGAAAAAAGCTAAATCTATGCAAACTGTTAAAGATTTCCTGCAAGTGCAGTCTCCCAGATTTAGTAGGCATTGGTCCTTTCTTGCCTCTTCCAGGCCTTCTCTCCAAACACAGAACCAGCAAAACACCCTGACTGCAGTCCCAAGGGACTCGCAGGACTAAGCAGTGTGGGGCTCCCACTTCCAAAGCAGGAAGTGGTAAGACTCCCCCTATGGTAAACTGTCTCAATGACTTAACTTTAAACCCTCCAAGCCCTGCTTAACTGACTGTTCCTTTAGGGGGCAAGATTGCCCTGCAGGTAAAAAATTGGGAACTCATTACCCAGGACAAATGGGTTTTAAATTTAGTTTCCTAAGGATACAGATTCCACTTCTACTCCTTACCCAACCCCAAAAGGTTGGCCAAATCTACCCCCAAATCAGTGGGCAGAGGCTCAAAAGGAAGTTCTCTCTCTCTTAAGCATCAGGACTATTCAACCTGTCCCAGTAGAAAAATGGGGGCAAGGTTTCTACTCAAGACTTTCTCTGGTACCCAGAAAAGACTATTCCTGGCGTCCTATCCTGGAACTGTCTATCCTAAATGCATTTTTCGTAATCCCAAAATTCAAGATGCTAACTCTTCATCAGCTGCTTCCTATGCTAGGTAAAAATGCCTGGTTGACAAAACTAGATTTAAAGGAAGCCTACCTGTACATCCCAATAAGGGAATCTTGCAGAAGATACCTACGCTTCAAAGCAGGCTACATGCACTAACAGTTCTCTGCACTACCCTTTGGCTTATCTACTGCGCCCAGGGTATTCACAAAGTGCCTAGTTCCAATAATTGCTTTTTGCAGGCAAAGAAATATTCAAATACGCCCGTACCTGGACGATTGCCTAATTCAGGCAGAAAGCCAAGACGTACTATTGAATCATCTGGCATTTGTAAAGAAACTGCTAACTTCTCTGGGGTGCACCATAAATGAAAAGAAATCACATCTTGTTACCCTGCCAGCAAATTGTATTCCTGGGAGCAAGCTTGAATACAACTTCCCAGATGGCCTACCTCATGCCAGAGAAACAAGTTAATTTGACAGCCTACTTCAAACTACTGGCCACAAAGACCCAGCTATCTGCAAGGAAAATACTGCAAGCCCTGGGGTTCATGGCCTCCTGCATTCTTCTAATTCCATATGCAAGACTGCATATGGGGAAACTACAGTGGTATCTAAAAAGCCTATGGTGTCAACATTCTCAGGATCTAGAATCAGATTCCTATCATACCTTGTCTACAGATAGAGTTCCTTTGGTGGGCATAGGCCTGCCACCAAAACAAGGGACTGCCATTCACTGTACCCCCTGCTACCCAAACCCTAACAGACGCATCAGACTATGCATGGGGGGCTCACTTGGCAGGGAAGTGCATTCAGGGCAAATGGAACCCAAGTCAAATGTACCTGCATATCAATCAAAAAGAAATGTTAGCTGTACAGAATGCTCTGACAGCCTTCAAGGACCACATTCTTCCAGGACAATTATTGGTAAAGAGACAACACCACTGTTATGTGATACATAAACAAGCAGGGAGGAGCCCACTCATACCCTCTCTGCAGACTAGCCATGACTCTGTGGAACACAGCCTTGAGCTACCAAGTGCACCTACAGGCTCAATTCCTGCCAGAAAAGCTAAATCCACTGGCAGATGACTTGAGCAGAAATCTCATGGACCCACACGAGTGGAAACTGGAAACAAAGATATCCAACATGTTGGGAAACAAATGGGGGAGCCCAGAGATAGACCTGTTTGCCTCCCCCCAGAACTACCAATTGTACAAATTCTGCACAAGGACTCGCCACAAATAAGCTTGGAAAGTGGATGCCCTGTCCTTCACCTGGAAAAACCTATCAGTTTATGCCTTTTCCCTCTCTGCCTCTCCTCCCCAAGGTACTACTAAAGATCAAACAGGACAAACCAAGGACAATACTGATTGCACCAGACTGGCCACGCCAACACTGGTACCTCCTCTTGTGCAGTGTCACTGCTGGTACCATGGCACCTGCCTCAGACCCCTGCCCTGCTGTCCCAGCAGGAAGGCCAGATTCTGCACCCACCGCGTCAAACCTGGCAGCCTGGCTAATTACCTGATCTCTCTGTTATCATCCCTCAGTAGGCAAGTGATGGATGTCATTCTGGAGGCAAGGAGGCCTAGTACTATTACATCCTATGCTGAAAAATGGAAAAGATTATGTTCCTGGAGCCAAACTCAGGGGATGGGCACAGCAGTGCCCAATTTACCTCAGATTCTTCATTACTTAACTGAGATGCTTCTCAAGGGCCTTTCCTTTTCCTCCATCAAAATTCATGCCTCAGCCATTTCAGCTCATTGCAATAAAGAACCACCCCTCTTCTCTCATCCACTGTTGAAGTAGTTCCTCAGAGGGGCCAAAAACTTAAGACCACCCAGGAGAGCCCCTACTCCAGCTTGGGACCTCAACTTTGTATTGGAAAACCTCACTCGACCTCCCTTTGAGCCAGCTGCAAATGCAGAGTTGAAATTGCTTTCTTGGAAAACAGCATTCCTTCTAGCCATCACTTCAGCAAGAAGAGTGTCTGAATTACAGGCCCTCATGGCAGTGGAGCCTGTCATCATCTTTCATGCGGACAAGGTGTCCCTCAGGACCAATCCCTCTTTCATGCCCAAGGTGGTATCTAGTGTAGCTCTTAATCAGTCCATTCATTTGCCAGCCTTCTTTTCAAATCCACAGAACAAGGGGGAATGAATACTGCACTCATTGGACGTGCACAAACAACTTGGATTTTACTTGGACAGGACTAAACCTTTCAGGAAATCTGAACAGCTGCTGGTTGCATTTGCTGCAGGGGTAGAGGGGAAGGCTATTTCAAAGCAAACCATTTCTAAGTGGATAGGCCGCTGCATTAATTTCTGCTATAAGCACCATGGAAAACCTACCCCACAGGGGATTAGACCACATTCAACCAGGGCTGCATTTTACCTCTAAAGCCTTTCTCAGAGGTGTCTCTACCAGGGACATCTAAGAAGCTCCTACCTGAAGTTCTGTACCTACCTTCACCAAGCATTACCACATGCCAATTTTTTTTCTAAATCCAGAGCTGGTTTTGCCACTGCAGTCTTGCAGGGCCTTATAGCTGGTCCTAATGCTATCTAATTACCTCCGCCTATCCTTAGCTTTGGGAATCTACCCAAATGTGATAACTGCAGCAGTGAAACACGAAGATGTGTACACTTACCATAAATGTAGATGTTCAAGTGTATTCACTGTTGCAGTCCTGGTTACCCTCCCTCTAGCTTCCTGACTTCTATTGACTCTACCACTATTCTTGTTTACTGTGCTTAAAGCTTTTTGGTGTATTTGCTTTTTTGTTGGAGATGTAGCCTTGTACATAATTGCTTCCCATTATGGAGGCACCTGACATCTGGGGCAAGAAAAATTGATGTAATGGCATCGGCTGCATGCTTTATACCCCTGACTACCTGACATCATGGAAGATGAGACAACAACCGACGCAGGACCCAAGACTTTGATAATCAGGCCGACTGAGGGCTACTGCAAGCAGATAACCCAAACGTGTTGACTGCAACACTGAAGACACTCTAACATCTACATTTATGGTAAGTGTACACAACTGTACTTTTCCCTCCCTCCATCCCCCTTTCTCTTCCTTTTTTCCTTGTTGTTCCCCTTTCTTTACAAGGGACATATTGGTATTTATTTTCCACTGGTGGGCTTCTTCCACCACAGCCTGGCCTCCTCCTACTTTGGGGGCTCCCGACAGGTTAGGGCAAGAAAAACTGATGTAATGGTGTTGGATGACTTTCTGTATACCACTGACGACCTGACATCCGTCCTCAAGCGACAGCGGCCGACGCAGAAATACTAAGTCTCTGGTATTTGGGCCAGCCGAGGGCTACCCTGGCAGGGATAACCCAAATGTGATGACTGCAACAGTGAATACACTCAAACATCTACATTTATGGTAAATGTATGCAATTGTACGTTCTTGGAGATTTTCTTCCTGAACCTCCTCTGGTAATGGACATCTCATTCCACTTGTAAACTAAAATGAAATAAACTTTATCCTTAGCAAGTCTGTACTTTGAGTCGTGTTTCAAAGATTCTTCATGTTTGCAGATTCATGATGGAATCATCACAGATCCAAGTAAGAAGTCCATGGCTTAACACAGTACAGATTTGACAAAATATGTTGTATGTTTACCTTATAAATTGCTTTGAGAGATGATGCTACACTGTATGAAGGTTTTTCTGTCTAGGCAGCTGAAGTGTTTGGCTGTGTATCCAATAAGGGACTGTTGCATAAACTCTTGTGGACCTAATCTTAAATGAATCTTTGATAACTTGGGACCACAATAGACTATGTAGTTGTACACACAAAGTAAGAATAAGAGGACTTCTAGCCTCACCATCGTGTGTTACTAGTGAGTTCCCCCAGGGCATCCAGTCAGCTGTCTATGAAAGTAAGTAATTAGTTAAGCACTGAAGTCATTGACAATAATCTGCTTTTATACTATGTTCTTCAAGCAATCGCCATCCCTTTTTACCAGTGGGGTCCCTTAAGGCAACCACTCCCTTATCCTATGAAAGTAAGTAATTAGTTCTGCAGTAGAAGTCGTCTGACAATCTTCTGATTTTATACTGTCTTTAGGCTTTTCTGTAAGCTTTGTACATAAGCTTTCAAACTCTGAAAGAATGTGCTTAACTTTCAGGTAGTTAAGGCAATCAAAATCAGACCTCTTCCTTTAATGCCTGCATAGCTTTACAAATATTCAGTAGAGTAATCCAAGAACACAACAGGTGAACTATAAAAACATAAAAGTAAAACACTTCTCCGAAAATGTCCACAACAACTTGCACTGTAAAACTATTAAGTACTTTCATTAATAAAATTAGCAGAACTTCCTCAGAGTTGCACGAAAATACATCACTTCCCGCTGTTCACATACAGATTTTTGGAGCCAAAAATGAAACCCAAATTTAAAGAGAAATGTACCATTAAAAACTACCTACTTCAATAATTTAATATTGACTGTAATAAGACAACTTTGGTAATAAAAACATTTATGTAGAGTAAGAGATTTCTTCTTCAAAATACATCCTATGGAAATTGCATTATTACCTGGGGTATTTGTAGCGTTGAGTAATCTACCAATAAAGTTCCCTTTCCTCCAAGAAAAGCCCTTACCCCCCCCCCCCAATTAGGGAACAAACCTTTTCCAGTACACGAAATTAAAATGTTCTAAAGTCAGTACAGACTACCAAAGAATGTCTGTGTACTGCATTTCTACCGTCCTTCGTATGGATAGTGTAAGTGTGGTGAGAGATCCTTTTCTTATGGGGCCCCTTGATTTTGCCTACATAAAATGCGAGATAGGTGACCCAAAGGGCCAAGTACACTACCCCTTTGGTATTACAATCATAACTCTCCTTATGTAAAATCACTCTAGGGAAGCCAGCAACCGAAAAATGGATACCTTGTAATATAAAGCTACACTGTTTACAAGCCCCACTTCAGTGAGGTGAGAAATCTCATGTGTTGCCTGTAGTCAGTTTGGCAGTGATGTCACACATGTTCAGATGCCTGAATAAAGCTGTAAAACTCATGTCTTTCTTTGTACTGAAGAAACAGTTTAGTACTGACCTTACCTTTCATGGGTGGCTCTGCTACTGTGCTACTTACAAGCACTCACAAAAAATAAGCATCTCCTCTTGTTGATGCTACTTTTGTTTCTTCTGTTTTAATCAGTACCCTCTCTGTAGCTTTGACATCTCTCTCTGCTGGTCACTCCTACACCTCCGGCTGTTTCAGTTTGTCAGTTGCTTCATGAATATACATTTCCTCAGCTCTAGCTTTAATTTCCATAGTTTGTGGATAAGTGAGGAATGTTTAAGCTGCTATTTTTCAGCATGCTACCTTCCTGCAGCCCCTGCCAGTGTGTTTCCAGGTGCAGTCAACTGAACTGTGACTGAACACTAGGCAGTTATTAATTTGTGTTTAGATTACTGTTTGAATTAAGGTGCTGACACGTTGGCATAGCCTTAAGAGCCCATTTTGCAACACATTGTTTAAAAAAACAATGCATTATTTTGTATATTTACAGTCTGAACGTAAAGATAAAACACACATTTTTGGTGGCAGAAGATTATTTTACAGACTGCAAGTCAGTTTACAGCATTGCACAGCATGAACTCGTACTATTGTTACATAAATGTGACAGGAGCTTTGGTCTCAGTGGACATCACTGACCAAGAGTTACATTTGCAAGTGGTAGTTGGCCTTAAGACAGTACAGTAGATGTGCACTACTGCTTCAGGATATGACCAGCACCTGCCACACCTAGGTAAGCACTGCACTCTGCAGCTGCAGAACAGAACAATAATCACTGGCAAACCAGAATGTCAAGCAATGCTAGTGGCACTTGTATCTCATGCAGTACCATTCTTTTGCATGGCATACAATGTGAATTCAGTAGAAATTAGTTCAGCACAGAACATATGTAAATAATTCCATTTGTTTAAGCAAAGCACCCCCTATTTTATAACCATCGGGATTTGTATAAAATAAATGGATTTCTTTACAACTGTTCTTCTGTGCTAGACTATTGTTTGCTGGCTTCCCAGGATTCCCCACCCTATGTCCTGTGCTTTTCATTGATCTCTTACCAACAGTAATTGAGGCTTGGCCAAGTTAAATTTGTATGGGTGCATGCGCACTTTTTCTCAGCTGTAAACGGTTATACCATTCTAGTGTCAGTGCCCACATTTACACCTGTATAGCAGCATGCTTAGACCAATGTAGCACACCATAACTATTCCGTCTTAAAATAAGCTGTGATATAATCCTTCGGTAGCTACAGCTGAAACAGTTACTGTTTGAAAGGCAGATGCCAACAGCTAATGGGTCAGCAGTTCTGCATATATACCCTTTATACTAATAAAATACAGTAAGTAAAATTAAACAACCTACTTCATAAGATGTATAACAAACATGTCTAAAAGTGTAAAGCAAAGGATTGAAACAGAGATGGCTTTTAGAAAAAACAATGTCTAGTTATTTTGGCTATTCTGCTAAGAGATTTAGTTTATGTTGGCTACCTTTTATGAGCATTTATCAATATAAGCTCACAGGCTATAATTTTCATATGCAAATTCTCAGTCCAGGACGTTCACTGTGCACATCTCAGAAAGCAGAGTCTACCTGCCACTGCTCAACCATTGCTTTGTGAGCTCAAAAAGGGTAATTCTGTATTAAGTTCTGTACTTCTTGTTTGTCTAGATTTTGAATGTAAGCTGTTTTTGAGAACAGTTTCGCACACTCTTAACTGCTGTCCAAATGAGTTGGCTTTATACAGGAAATACGTTTTGTAGCTGTGTAGGAGCAGTTTCAGTTTTCAAGATTTTATATATATATATATATATATATATATATATATATATATATATATATATATATATATACACACACAAATATAAAGATAGCTACATATTTTTGTATACTGCTTTGTAAACTGCACATTCTGTGATCTGCAGGATTTTCTGGAAGCAACATGTTGCATGCACCTTTTTACATTTTTAATTATATGTTATATTTAACTCAGATTAGTACAATCATTTATACATTTCACTTTTCACTGGTTCTGTTTGTAAGTTTCTGACAGGCTATCAAAGAGGGTGTAGCCCTTTCTCTGGCTCCCCTGCACCCGATTATTTTTTTCAGAAAATATTATTAATTTGGGACTTCTCTAGTCCTCTCTCAAACTCAACAATTTAGCCATCTCAGATTTTTCTTCCTTGCTACCATCTGATGTAAAAGATGTGTGTTTGTTAATAGTACAGCTATAAGAGGTAGGTCAGCCCTCTCCAACAAACCAGCCCATCTTTCCTTCACCTTTGACATAGCTGGTCTTAGGTGTGTACTAGGCTAATGGCCCTGGAGCCTTTACAATTCTAGCCCATAGGATTACCCCGGCATCGTGCTTACCCGACCTTCGTTCCCAGTGCCTCTGTCAAGTAGAGCCACTAGAGTGATCCCCTGGATGAATTTTCTGTTCCCCATCCACTCATCAAGATTTCTCTTGAGGGCCAGTGAGACGCTCCACTTGACATGTATGGGAAGTCTGTTCCATAGCATGGGCAGTCTGTGGGTTATGAACCTGTCCCTCCAGCTTGTTCTGTTGATTGTGGTAATGAGGTTGAGGTCTCTTGAGCGTGTAGTGCAGAGGGATTGGGATTTCTTTAGATGTAGTATTTCTAACAGAGCTGGTTCAGACATGGCTTTGTAAGTCAAGCAGAGATCATCTCTAAGTAGGTGATATGAGACAGAATAGTTGGAGTTTTTTGTGTCTGTCCATATAGGACAAGTGTTTAAGGCCTAAGATCCTCTTTGTGAGGTGTTTGTGCGGCCTCTCCAGTTGTTGTAGGTGTCTAGTGAGGTACATGACAAAAGGGGCATTGTACTCTGTGATTGGCCTAATGAGGGAAGAGTAGAGGGAGACTATGACCTTTCTTCCTGGATGCAAAACCCTTAGTAATGAGATGTGCCACATAGAAGGACTTTCTGACCACAGTGGCAACGTGGTGGTCAAAAGAGAGTTTGCTGTCAACCTGTGTTCCCAGATCTCTTATGACGCCTTCTGTGTTCAGTGGGCTACCATCGATGTGGTAATTCTTGGGAACCGGGTTTTTCACAAAGGGGGTAACGCCACATTTTTTGCCATTGCGCTTAAGGCCATGGTTCTGACAATGGCCATTGGTCTCAGTTAGACCTTTCTGTAGGATGTCAACATCACTTGGGGAGTTAATTATGGCTCTCAACTTGCAATCGTCTGCTAGAGCCTCTTCGTGTTGGCCTGGACTTTAGAGAAGTAGATACCAAACAGGAGAGGACCCAGGACCGAACCGTGTGGGACTCCACTCGTGACTGGTCGGCAGTCTGAATTGGAGTCAGCTACTTCCACACTGTGGGTTCTAGCTGTGAGGCTGTTTGCAACCCACCTAGTGATACAAGGGGTTGATGCCTAGCTTAGTAAGTTCTTCTATGATTCCTGAGTGGGGAATGGTATCAAAGGCCTTGGCCAGATCAAGGTAGGCTGCGTGAACAACCTTGCCTTCATCCACAGCTCTGGTGACTGACTCAAATAAGTTTACCAGGTTGAGGAGGCATGATCTACCCTTCACAAAACCAAACTGTATGGGATCCAGAGTTTGGAGGTTCCCTATGTCTTTGTTTATTAGGACCATGATGATGTGTTCCATAACTTTGCATATCAGACTTGTCAGGCTAATGGGGCGATAGTTCCCAGGGTCTGTAGTTGCTCTTCCTTTGTGGAGAGGTTGACTGTAGCAGTGCGCCATTCAGTAGGGACAAAGCCTGAGGTGAGGCTTTGATTGAACAGGGCTCACAGGTGAGGTGCCAGTTCACTCTGTAGTTCATGTAGAACACAGCCAGTGATATTGTCAGGTCCCATAGAAGCTGTATTCTTGACCTTGGACAGTACTGTTTTAACCTGTGCAGAAGTAATGCTGGGTGCCTGGCAATCTACTGGTATTGTGATTGGCCCTTTGGTGGGGGAGAGAGGGGTAAAGTTGTCGCTGAATCTTTCAGCCAGTATATTGGCAATATCTGTTGGCTCAGTATAGGAGGTGCCATTGTGCAACAGCTTTGAGAAAATCTAGGTATTGCCGTGGAGATTATTTACATAACTATAGAAGGCCTTGTGGTTGTCATTACTATCTGCTGCAATTCTGTTTTCATAGCTAGCTTTAGAGGATTTGATGAGGAATCTCAACTTTTTGTTGAGGTTGATAAGGGAGTTTTTCCAGTCTTTGGACTTCATCTGATTTCTCATCAGTTTCTTCCTTCTGTTGTAGAGTTTATGGCAGAGGACCACCAGATTGGCTTCCTGTTTTTGGAGACTAATGTCTTGGATGTTCTTCATGTTTCACTGTTCCAGTCATTACATTTGGGTTATCTGCTTGCAGGTAGCCCTCAGTCGGCTGATTATCAAAGTCTTGGGTCCTGTGTCTGTTGCTGTCATCTTCCATGATGTCAGGTAGTCAGGGTTATAAAGCATGCAGCCGATGCCATTACATCAGTCTTTCTTGCCGTGTGGTGCCCGAAGCAGAAGCCGTTCATAAGTGCCAGTTGGCAGACTCCTGAAATTTTCGTTTTTGATATTCAGATCCGAAGTCTTCAACTAAGCTAATTGTCCCATTGGGGATCCCTTTTCTTGCTCTAAACCGGTCAGTAAAAGTTAACAATTGTATTTCTTGTGAAAAGCAAAAATACCTCCGGAAGATTTTCATTCGTACTGCATTCCTTGCCTATGCCCAGACCACGACGTACCTCGCTGTCAGTTATGTGCCTTATTCAAACCACAAACTGTTCATTGTCAATTCATTTTCGCATCTACATATTTTGCTACTCGGTTCAATTATCCAGAAATGGCATCGGTAAGCCACCCGACTACCGACATTCCAAAAAAACGCAAAGATAAAGACGGAGACAGACCACATAGGTCCAAAGCTGCCGACGGCACTTCTCCTGAGCTAGTTGCCAGTTCGCTGGTACTCAATGATGTGCTTTCGTAGCTCCTAATACCCACTACTTCAGATTCACAGGCCTCTACTGAGACCCATTTGGAGTCTGGTATGCCGCGAGATGCTTCTTCAACTGTGGACCCTGTGGATGTCTCTATCTTGGATGGGTCCGGAGCCACTGTGCAGGCACCGGCTTCTGAGGGTGTACATTCAGGCCTACTGACTTACATATTAAACCAACACCATCTTCTTCTTCAAGACCTAAAACTCGATCCATGCTTAGAAAACCGATGCCTAGACCGCATGGTCAGGCCCTTCTGCTTAAAAAAACAAATGATAAGAATGGCTAAAGACCTTATTATGCTAATCAGGGGAAGCCACCCTTCTCCCTCTGAGACCTAGAACTGATTTTCCTTCTGAATCTTCTGATCAAGATTCTGAAATTTGTTTTCTCTGATGACCAGGAGTTACCCTAATCTACCTTTGAGGATTCTGATGCAGAGGACTCCATTCCCTCCGCTTCCCCTCCAGAGGATTTCTCTTTTGGTGAAACTTTGCATACTCTTAGGGAGCATTTCCACTGGGAAAGCCAGGATTACTCGGACTCCAAAAAGAGGCTTATGGAATTTTTACTCCTACCTCAATACAGGCTTTTAGGTATCCCTCCTGTACTGGATATTGTAGATGATACCTTCTTGGAATCTAGCCTGGCCCCTGACACTTTACCTCCGGCTCCATGCAAACCTGACTCTCACAAGTTCCTCTTTAAGAATCCTATTGCGGATCCTGAGACCATTTCACAGGGACCCAAAGGCAGTAAGGCTACTACTGCCAAAAACCCTACCCCCTCTGATAGAGATTCCAGGGCCTGGACAGATGGGATAAGAAGGTATACACTTCTGCAACTTTGGCCATTAGGGCCTTAAACTGCCAGTTTCGTATGTTTAAGTATCAGCAACATATCATTGGATTGCTTAAACAGAAAATGATAATTCCTGACTGTTCTGAAAATAGATTTACAGGATTTAATGCATTCTGCTGAACAAGTTAGAAAACATAATTTGCAATGTGGTTTTGATTCATTAGAGGCATCTTGCAGGGCCGCTGTCACTGGGTCTGTACTTAGAAGGCATGCTTGGCTTAAGGAGTAATCTTTGCCTGATCATGTTGAAGCTAAATTACTGGATGCTGCCTTAAACCAAGACCGCCTGTTTGACAACAAAGCAGAAGCAGTACTTAAAAAGATGGAGGAAAAAGCTAAATCTATGCAAGCTGTTAAAGATTTCCTGCAAGTACAGCCTCCCAGATTTAGTAGGCACTGGCCTGCTTAGAATTGGTCATTTCCTGCCTCTTCCAGGCCTTCTCAGTCCAAACCCGAAACCAGCAGAATACCCAGGCTTTCAGTCCCAAGGTACTCACAGGCCTCAGCAGTGGGGGGCTCCCACCTCCAAAGTTGGGTGTAGTAAGACACCCCCCTATGGTAAACTGTCACAATACTTAACTTTAAACTTTCCAAGCTCTGCTCAACTGACTGTTCCTTTAGGGGGAAAGATCACCCTGTATGCAAAAAACTGGGACCTCGTTACCCAAGACAAATAGGTTTTAAATATAGTTTCCCAAGAATACAGATTTCACTTCCACTCCTTACCAACCCCAAGCGGTTGTCCAGACCTACCCCCAAATCAGTGGGCTGAGGCTCAAAAGCAAGTTCTCTCTCTTCTAAGCATCAGGGCTATTCAACCTGTCCCAGAAGAAGAATGGGGGCAAGGTTTCTACTCAAGACCTTTCCTGGTACCCAGAAAAGACCATTCCTGGCGTCCTATCCTGGACCTGTCTATCCTAAACAAATTTTGGGTAATCCCAAAATGCAAAATGCTAACTCTTCATCATCTGCTTCCTGTGCTAGGCAAAAATGCCTGGTTGGCAACACTGGATTTAAAGGAAGCCTACCTGCACATCACAATAAGGGAATCTTGCAGAAGATACCTACGCTTCAGAGCAGGCTACATGCACTTTCAGATCTCTGCACTGCCCTTTGGCTTATCTACTGCGCCCAAGGTATTAACAAATTGCCTAGCTCCAGTCATTGCATTTTGCAGGCAAAGAAATATTCAGATATACCCATACGTGGACGATTGTCTAATTCAGGCAGAAAGCCAGGACATACTATTAAATCATCTGGCATATGTAAAGAAATTACTAACTTCTCTGGGGTACACCATAAATGAAAAGAAATCACATCTAGTGTCCTGCCAACAAATTGTATTCCTGGGAGCAAGCTTGACTACAGCTTCCCAGATGGCCTACCTCACGCCAGCGAAACAAGTTCATTTGACATTCTACTTCAAGCTGCTGGCCACAAAGACCCAGCTTTCTGCAAGGAAAATACTGCAAGCCCTGGGGTTCATGGCCTCTTGCATTCTACTAATTCCATATGCAAGACTGCATATGAGGAAACTACAATGGCATCTAAATAGCCTGTGGTGTCAACATTCTCAGGACCTAGAATCAGGGATTCCTATCATACCTTGTCTAAAGACAGAGTTCCTTTGGTGGGCAGAGGCCTGCCACCAAATCAAGGGACTGCCATTTCACTCTACCCCCTGCTGCCCAAACCCTAACAACAGATGCATCAGACTTTGCATCGGGGATTCACTTGGCAGGGCAGTGCATTCAGGGCAAATGGAACCAGAGTCAAATGCACCTGCATATCAATCAAAAAGAAATGTTAGCTGTACAGAATGCTCTGACAGCCTTCAAGGACTACATTCTTCCAGGACAATTATTGGTAAAGACTGACAACACCACAGTTATGTGGTACATAAACAAGCAGGGGGAGCCCACTCATACCCTCTCTGCAGACTAGCCATGGCTCTGTGGAACACAGTCTTGAGTTACCAAGTACACCTACAAGCTCAATTCCTGCCAGGCAAGCAAAATACACTGGCAGACGACGTAAGCAGAAATCTCATGGACCCACACGAGTGGAAACTGGAACCAAAGATATTCAACATTTTGAGAAACAAATGGACGGAGCCCAGAAATAGACCTGTTTGCCTCCCATTAAAACTATCAGTTGGACAAATTCTGCACAAGGACTCCCACCAGACAAAGCTTGGAATGTGGATGCCCTGTCCTTCACCTGAAAAAACCTATCCATTTATGCCTTTCCCCCTCTGCCTCTCCTTTCCAAAGTGCTACTAAAGATCAAACAGGGCAATACTTATTGCACCAGACGGGCCACGCCAACACTGGTACCCCCTCTTGCACAGTGCATCACTTCTGGAACCATAGCACCTGCCTCAGACCCCTGCCCTGCTGTCCCAGCAGGAGGGCCAGATTCTGCATCCACAGCTTCAAACCCTGAACCTTGCAGTCTGGCTAATTAGATGATCTCTCAGTTACCATCCCTCAGTAAGCAAGTGATGGATGTCATTCTGGAGGCAAGGAGGCCTACTACTAGAAAATCCTATACTGAAAAATGGAAAAGATTCTGTTCCTGGAGTCAAACATGGGATGGACACATCTGTGCCCAATTTACTGCACATTCTTCAATACTCAACTGAGATGCTTCACAAGGGCCTTTCCTTTTCTTCCATCAAAATTCATACCTCGGCCATTTCAGCTAATTATAATAGAGAACCGCCCCTCTTCTCTCATCCACTGCTGAAGCAATTCCTCAGAGGGGCCCAAAACTTCCACCCGGGAGACCCCTTACTCCAGCCTGGGACCTTATCTTTGAATTGGAAAAGCTCACTCTACCTCCCTTTGAGCCAGCTGCAAATGCAGAGTTAAAATTCCTTTCTTGGAAATCAGCCTGCCTTCTAACCATCACTTCAGCAAGAATGGTGTCTGAATTACAGGCCTCATGGCAGTGGAGCATTTCAACATCTTTCATGCGGACAGGGTGTCCATCAGGACCAATCCCTCCTTTATGCCCAAGGTGGTATCTAGTGTGGCCCTTAACCGGTCCATTCATTTGCCAACCTTTTTTTCTAATACACAGAACAAAGGAGAACAAATACTGCACTCCTTGGACGTGCACAGGCAACTTAAATTTTACTTGGACATTACTAAGCCTGTCAAGAAATCTGAACAGCTGCTGGTTGCATTTGCTGCAGGGGCAGAGGGGAGGGCCATTTCAAAGCAAACCATTTCTAAGTGGATAGGCCATTGCATTCATTTCTGCTATAAGCACCATGGAAAACCTACCCCACAGGGGATAAGACCACATTCAACCAGGGCTGCATCTACCTCTACAGCCTTTCTCAGAGGTGTCCCTACCAGGGGCATCCTAGTAGCTGCTACCTGGAGTTCTGTACATACCTTCACCAAGCATTGCCATTTGCCAATTTTTTTTCTAAATCCAGAGCTGATTTTGCTACTGCAGTCGTGCAGGACCTTATAGCTGGTCCTAATGCTATCTAATTGCTTCCTCCCTTCCTTAGCTGTGGGAATCTACCCAGATGTAATGACTGCAACAGTGAAACACGAAGAACATAGTACAGTTGTGTACACACCATAAATGTAGATGTTCGAGTGTATTCACTGTTGCAGTCCTGGTTTACCCTCCCTCCAGCCCCCTGACTTCTATTGACTATATCTCTATTCTTGCTTACTATGCTTAAAGCTTTCTGGTGTATTTGCTTTTTGTTGGAGGTGTAACCTTGTATACAATTGCTTCCCATTATGGGGGCACCTGACATCTTGGGCAAGAAAAACTGATGTAATGGCGTCGGCTGCATGCTTTATACCCCTGACTACCTGACATCATGGAAGATGAGACAGCAGGACCCAAGACTTTGATAATCAGGCTGACATAGGGCTACCTGCAAGCAGATAACCCAAATGTAATGACTGCAACAGTGAAAACACTCTTAACATCTACATTATTGTAAGTGTACACAACTGTACTTTCTATTGGGTATGGTGAGAGCCATGCATTTGTGTATGTGTTTTTACAGGGCATTAGTGTAGGATTCTGCGGTCATGCTGCTGTTCTCCATTTGCATGGGTGCCGTGAAGTTAGCCACTTCTGTGTTTAGGAGCCCAAAGTTAGCATTGGAGAAGATGTCCTTCAAGGATGCATCTGCAGTCCTTACATATGGGTTGTCCTGCCTCAAGCAGCCCCTCGGTCGGCCGGATTCCAAAGTCTGGGTCCGGCATCGGCTGATGTCGCCCCCATCCCGATGTCAGAGCGCCTGGGATATAAAAGCGTCAGCCGACTCCATCTTCCTCAGTCTTTCTTGCCACGCGGTGCCCGAAGCAGAAGCAGTTCGCAAGTGCCGGTTGGCCAGCTCCTGTGATTTCAGCTAACCGAAGACTTCAAAAAGCTAGCCGTTGGGGACTCTTTCTTGCCTCAGCCGATGTCAGATCAAACGGTTAAAGTTAATTGTTTATCTTGTGGGAAACCAATACCTCATAAGGATTTCCACTCTTACTGCCTACCCTGCCTAGGCCCAGACCACGACGTCTCAGCCTGTGCAGCCTGTGCTTCTTTCAATAGACGCACTCTTAGGCGTCGGGCGGAGTTTGCAGAGGAATTTTTTGGGGAAAAATATTGTTACAATATGCCGTCGGAGATTCCGACTCCTCATTTACCCAAAAAACGGAAGGACAAGGACCGACATAGTTTCTCCAAACTAAAGGGGTGGCGTAAGCCACAAAACTATGGGCTAGGCTTATAAATGCCCTCGGGCAGATAGCCTAGTATGAACCTATGACACACGCGGTCCGTGGTTTCGGCCGAAACCACGCCCAGGCCTACCGCGAGTGTCTCTGTCTCTGCCGAACCCGAATCCTCAGTGCTTCCGACCGAAGATACTGCACAACTGACAACCTCGGCCCCGGAGGCCACCTCTGAGTCGGTCATAGAATTTCCTACTGAAACCGGTGCTCTGGAAATATCCGACACCATTTCTCTGGATAAGACTACTCCAGTACGTGGGGCAGCCAGGCCTCCTGTATCCATGTCCATTAAGGCATTTACACGTGCTAAAGCTGCTAAACAGCCAAAATCTCTCCCTCCCAAGGATATTCCTCAGGGATCCTCTACCGGTTCACAGATTTTATGTTTAGCTGAGGACCTTATTTCCCTAATTAGGGGCTCTCAGCCACATCCGGACAGGGGCTCTCATCCTCCTCAAGACAAAAGGCCCAGGGTTGACCAGACAGATCCCCAGTCTTCTGATGAGGCCTCAGATGATTCTGCCCTATCAGACTACCAGGAGGAGGCCTTTACGGCCTACGAGGATTCTGATGCAGAGGAATCTATACCTTCGGCCTCCCCTCCTGAAGAGTTGTCCTTTGGGGAGACCCTCCAGTCCATGAGAGAGCATTTCAAATGGCAGGGCCAGGAATTCTCTGACTCCAGGAAGAGATTAAGAACTTTTTTGCATTTACCTCAGCATAGACCTTTGGCTATTCCTCCTGTTTTAAATGTCATTGATGATGTGTACTCTGAGTCTAGTATTTCCCCTGACTCCCTTCCTCCGGCTCCTGTCAAACCCGATAGGTACTACAGGGTCCCGGACACACATCATTTCCTTTACAAGGGCCACTCTGCTGACCCAGAAACTATTTCCCAGGGCCCTAAAGGGGTTGCAACCACCACTACTAAGAACCCACTCCCTTCTGAAAGGGAGTCCAGGGCTTTAGAGAGATGGGGTAAAAAGGTGTATACTTCTTCCACTCTTTCTATGAGGGCATTAAATTGTCAATTCCATATGATACAGTACCAAGAGTATTTGTTAGATGAATTGCATAAAAAACTTTCTTCACCTGAACCCCTAGATCGCAAGGCACTTCAGGATCTGGTACATAACTCCCAGCAGGTTAGCAACCATTTCTTGCAGTGTGGTTATGATGCATTGGAAGTTTCATGTAGGTCAGCAATGACAGCTGCAGTCATACGTAGACATGCTTGGCTGAAGGAACAAACACTATGCTCCGCTGAAAAAGCAAAAGTTATTTGGCTCCACGGCTGAAGAGGTTTTAAAGAAATTTGAGGAAAAGGCTAAATCAGTACAAACAGTCAAAGATTTCCTACAGGTCCAACCACCAAGATTCAGCAGAAATTGGCCTTCTAAGAATTGGTCCTTTCTGGACACAGACAGATTTCAAAGAGGCAGAAACAGGCGTGCCAGAGTTAGAGGGCAAGCTCGAGGCTCCTACAGAGGACGTCAATGGCAGCCTCCTAACCAGAGAGGTACTGCAGGACCAACAACTACTACACAAGGACCATCTCAATGACTTGACTATGACCCCGCCAACCAGGGCTCAATTGGAAGCACCTTTGGGCGGAGAGCTATCTTTATTCTCAAAAAATTGGCACAGTATTACAAAGGACAAATGGATACTGCAAATAATAGACAAAGGATACAGATTCCATTTTCATACATTACCAAAAAGACAAGGCATGCCAAACCTGCCACCAAACCAAAGGGCAGAGGCTTTCAAACAAATTTCCAAGCTACAAATGAAAGCAATAGAAAGAACAAGGCCAAGGATTTTATTCCAGACTATTCCTTGTTCCAAGGAAAGAAAAGCAATGGAGGCCAATACTGGACTTGTCCGCACTGAATACTTACCTCATCTTGCCAAAATTCAAGATGCTGACCTTACAGCAACTCCTTCCCATGCTGGGCAAGGGGTCCTGGCTGGTAACTCTAGACCTCAAGGAGGCATACCTGCATGTCCCTATCAGACAAAGTTGCAGAAGACACCTCAGATTTCTTGCAGGTTCAGAGCATTATCAATTCTCAGCATTGCTATTTGGCTTATCTACTGCGCCCAGAGTATTCACGAAATGCCTGGCATCAGTAGTTGCACATTGCAGACTTCAGGGGATTCAAATTTACCCATACCTGGACGACTGCCTCATACAAGCGGACAGCCAGCAAACACTGGTAGAACACTTCGACTATGTCATCCGACTACTACAGGCTTTGGGATACACAGTCAACATTCAGAAATCAAGACTTGTTTCATCCCATCGAATAATTTTCCTGGGTGCAAAACTGGATACAAACACCCAGATGGCTTTTCTCACAGAAGAAAAACAAGCACAACTACCAGATTATTTCAGAAATCTGACAACACAAACCCAGCTAACTGCAAGGAAGATCCTGCAGGCCCTGGGATTCATGGCATCTTGCATTCTTCTGATTCCACAAGCAAGGCTGCATATGAGGAAACTACAATGGTACCTAAGGAGTCTATGGTCTCAGCACAGTCACAGTCTAGAAACTTTGATCCCCCTCATTCCATGCCTTCAGAAGGAATTCCTGTGGTGGGCAAAAGCAAGCCAGTCAAACATGGGCCTGCCTTTCAGCAAGCCACATATCAGCCAAACCATTACAACGGATGCCTCAGACCATGGATGGGGAGCTCACATGGAGGGCAGATGCATTCAAGGGCAATGGACACAAAAAGAATTGCATCTGCACATCAACCAAAAGGAAATACTGGCAGTGATACATTCCATCGAGGCCTTCAAGCTCTTCCTGCACCAAGGTTACCTGTTAATAAAGACAGACAATACCACAGTTATGTGGTACATAAACAAGCAAGGAGGTACCCATTCATACCCTCTTTGCAGGCTGGCAATGAATCTGTGGGAACTTTCCCTAAAACTCACTATAGAACTACAATCCCAGTTCGTACCAGGAAAAGACAATGTACTGGCGGACAGCCTGAGAAGAAACATCATGGATCCACACGAATGGATGTTGTACCCAGATATCTTTCTCCAGATAACACATGCATGGGGAACACCGGACATAGATCTTTTTGCCTCCCACCACAACCATCAACTGAGGAAATTCTGCACAAGGACATACCATCCTCAAGCATGGAAAGTGGGCGCCCTCTCCTTCAACTGGAATACTCTAACAGTATATGCATTCCCACCTCTTCCATTAATGACCAAGGTCTTACTGAAGATCAGGACAGAGCAACCAAAAGTAATTTTGATAGCCCCGGACTGGCCAAGACAACACTGGTACCCACTGTTAAGGAGCTTGTCACGCATGAAACATTGGCCTCTACCACAATGGCCACTTCTTCTGACACAGCACAATTACAAGACTCTGCACTCCAGTCTAAAAACCTTGCAGCTGACAGCCTGGAGAATACCTTGACTCCTCGCCAGGATAAACTATCCAAGAGGGTACAGGATATCATCATGGAAGCTCGGCGGCCTTCCACAAGAAAAGTATATTCAGCAAAATGGAAAAGATTTCGTACCTGGAACACCGCAAAGGGTCTAGATCCGACAATCATGAGCATTCCACATATTCTAGAATACTTGGCTGAAATGCTCCATAATGGCCTTTCTTATTCCTCCATAAAGATTCATGCTTCAGTAATTTCAGCAGAGTACAACACTGACCCACCTGTATTCTCTCATCCTCTGCTAAGACAGTTTCTAAGAGGGATAAAAAAAAAATCAACCCTCCAAGGAAACCACCAGTGCCTACATGGGACCTTAACTTCATGTTGGAAAAATTAACTCTTCCTCCCTTTGAACCAGCAGCGTCTTCAGAACTACAATTCCTGTCTTGGAAGACTGCCTTCCTCCTGGCCATAACCTCAGCGAGAAGAGTATCTGAGTTACAGGCCCTCATGGCAGTTCAGCCATTTCTCATTTTTCATCAGGACAGAGTCTCTTTGAGAACCAATCCTTCATGCCGAAGGTGGTATCCAGGGTTTCACTGAACCAAGCTATTCACCTGCCTACCTTCTTTTCAAATCCACAAAATAAAGGAGAGAAACTTCTGCATACTTTGGACATCCACAGACAGTTGCGATACTACTTGGACAGAACTAAGACTTACAGAAAAACTGACCAACTCTTTGTAGCATATGCTGCTGGTGTACAAGGAAAAGCAATTTCCAAACAGACAATTTCAAAATGGATAGGAAATTGCATTCGGTTCTGTTACTCCTTTCATGGAAAAGCTGTGCCAGATAACATTAGGCCTCATTCCACCAGAGCAACAGCCACCTCAACAGCCTTCTTAAGAGGGGTGGCTACAAAGGACATTTTAGAAGCTGCTACATGGAGCTCCGTGTATACATTTTCCAAGCATTACAATTTGCCCTTATATTCCAGATCCAGAGCAGGCTTTGCTACTGCAGTCCTGCAGGGCATGTTAGCTACACCATCCTTTTCTTAGGTCCTACCTCCCCCAGCTTGGCTATGGTATTCTACCCATATGTAAGGACTGCAGATGCATCCTTGAAGGACATAGTACAGTTTTGTACCTACCATAAATGTAGATGTCCGATAGGTATGCATCTGCAGTCAGGTTTTCCCTCCCTCCTACCCCTCTGTGGTATATTTTGGATACCTATCCCTCTTTTTAGCTAGCTGGGGATATCGTTTATGGTGTATTTGTTTTTTATTGCTGTGCATGTTTGGAATTTTTTCATTTCTCCAAATTTAGCCTTACTGAGGGCAACTGGCATCTGGGGCAAGAAAAACTGAGGAAGATGGTGTCGGCTGACGCTTTTATATCCCAGGTGCTCTGACGTCGGGATGGGGGCGACATCAGCTGACGCCGGACCCAGACTTTGGAATCCGGCTGACCGAGGGGCTACCTGAGGCAGGACAACCCATATGTAAGGACTGCAGATGCATACCTATCGGACATCTACATTTATGGTAGGTACAAAACTGTACTTTTTTCATGGTGGTTACCTTTGCAGGGGTGGGGGGTGGGAGGGATGTGGATTTCCAAGGTGATTACTTTGTGGTAGGATCTAACCAGGGAGGTGTTGATTATTGGTACAGAGCAACGGTCACCCATGTTAGTAATGACCAGGTCAAGGATGTTGCTACCTCTAGTGGGGGTAAGAATGAGCTGGTTCAGGGCATTGGAATTAATGAATTCCGGGAAACGTTGGGCAAGTGTATTGGTACATGAGTTGTTTTCCCAGTTAATGGAGGGGTAGTTGAAGTCACCCGGTATGAGAGTGTTAGGTTGGACCCCAATATTCTCCATGGTGCTTAGGAACATGGATTATGAGTCTTGGGTCATGGTTGGGATCCTATAGCAGGCTACGACCTGAATCGCTGTGTTAGCCAGTGTTAGCTGCACCTGAAGTATCTCTGATGTGTCATGTTGGGCTACCAGTCTGGAGGTTTGCACATCCTTTATGAATATGGAAACACCACCACCTTTGGAGCTTCAGTCAAAGTTCTGGGTCCAAAAGGTGTGGAATGAGTTATAGCCTGGTAGTGCAGGGGTGCTATCTGCTGCCTTGAACCAGGTCTCTGTTACAGCACAAATGTCAATGTTCTCCATTTTAAGGAGTGCTTCGAACGAGTGCATTTTGAGATTTAGACTTCTAGAGTTGAGCAGCATGACCCTCAGGTTGCATTTTTTTTGTAACTGTAAGGGTGGTAATTTGGTCTTTGGAACACCACCTAAAAAAGGCACTATAGGGGTGGCAAGAGCCTTGGCCAGTATCCGGAATCCCAGGGGTGACAGATGCAGGCCATCTGTGGCAAAGCGTCTAGGTCTGTCTGTCGTGTCATCCCAGACAGATACTGGATCCTCTTAGAATGACACCAGAAACTTAGCCAATTGTTGAAATCTGTCATTTTATGCATGTACTGTGGTATCATTCTGGGTGATGGTAGGAGGCTGCTCAGGGCTGGGGTCATCCCCGTCTGGGCTGCATAATCCGAGAGTTCCTCCATGTCTCTCTTCATGTAGTTCAGGGAGGTATAACTCTGGCCATTCACACCCAGATGTACAATGTCAGAGTCATATTTGTACCTGTTGTTGAGGGACTGGAGTGCGTGCATTATGTGGCGGATCCTGGCAACTGATAGGCAGCTGACTGTTACTTTCTCCTTATTCAACCTAGTGAGTGGGCCATCAGTGTGCCTCACTATTGAGTCACCTGTGGCTAGTGTGTTGGGCATGCTCTTTTGTCTTAGGGGCTGTGGTTGAGTGGCACACTGTTTAGGAGAGATGTTCTTCGTGTTTCACTGTTGCAGTCATTACACTTGGGTTATCCTGCTGGCAGGGTACCCTCAGTCGACCTGATTTCCAAAGTCTAGGTCAGGCGGTTGCTGTCGCCAGAGCACCAGGGGTATAAAAGATGCAGCCGATGCCATTTTCTTCAGTCTTTCTTGCTGTGCAGTGCCTGAAGCATAAGCAGTTCGCAAGTGCTGGTCGGCCGACTTCTGAGATTTTCGTGTTTGAATTTCAGATCCAAAGTCTTCTTCAAAAAGCTAAGTACCCCATTGGGGAAACTCTTTTGTTGCTCCAGACCGATGTCAGAAAAAGTTAATTGTATTTCTTGTGGGAAGCAAATACCTCATAAGGGCTTTCATTCTTACTGTATTCCTTGCCTAGGCCCTGACCACGACATTGCTAGTTGTCGGTTTTGTGCTAGATTTAACCAACGCACTATTAAGCGTCGGTACGATTTTGCATTACACTATTTTGGCAGAAGGTTTAATTATACGATGTCGTCAGATAGCCATCCGACTACCGGAATTCACAAGAAACGCAAAGAAAAAGAAATGGACAAGCATCCAAGGTCCAAAACCGATGAGGCTTCTTCTAAGCCAGTCGCCGGTTCTCAGTGAGGCGCCTTCGCAGCCCCTGATGCCCGCTACTTTAGACCCACAGGCCACTACCAACTCCTACGTGGAGTCGACTAGGCCGCTGGAAGATCAAAGTATTGGATCTTCGGAGACTATTCCCTCAGATGGGTGCTGAGCAGGCATCGGCTTCTGAGGGTGTTTTCAGACCTACTCAATTATACATTAAAACGACTTCAGCTTCAAAGGCAAAGACTAAAGCACCTTTAAAGACAAAGAAACAAATACAACAGCCTCATGGACAGGCCTCCATGCCCAAAAAACAGATGCTCAAAATGGCCGAAGACCTAATTACTTTGATCAGGGGTTCCCATCCCCCACCTGATAAAAGGCCTAGGCAAGAGACAGAATATGAATCTTCAGATCAGGTTTCCATTTCATCTGATGCCTCTTCTGATCATGAATACTTAATTCCTCCCTATGAGGATTCTGATGCTGAAGAATCTATCTCTTCAGCCTCTCCTCCTGAGGATTACTCTTTTGGGGAAACCTTGCATACCATGAGGGAACATTTTCACTGGGAGAGCCAAGATTTTTCAGAATCTAAGAAAAGGCTCAGAGACTTCCTTTTACTACCACAATACTACCACCCTAGCTATTCCACTTGTGTTAGACATTGTAGATGATGTATTTTCAGAGTCCAGTCTGACCCCTGACTCCTTACCTCCAGCTCCTGTTAAGCCGGACAGATACTACAGGGCTCCTGACTCTCATAAATTCCTTTTCAAAAACCCTGCTGCTGACCCAGAAACTATCTCTCAGGATCCCAAAGGGGTCAATGCTTCCACTGCAAAAAAAACCCTATCCCCTCAGACAGGGATTCTAGGGCACTGGACAGATGGGGAAAAAAGATTTACACTTCTGCTACCTTGGCTATAAGAGCTTTAAATTGTCAGTTTCATTTGCTCAAATATCAGCAATATATTATGTCACTGCTTAAACAGAAAATGTTGATAAATTCTGAATGTGCAGAAAACAAAGAAATGCAGGATTTATTGCATGCAGCTGAACAAGTTGGAAAGCATACTTTGCAATGTGGTTTTGATTCTTTGGAGGCCTCCTGCAGGGCCGCTGTTACAGGTTCTGTCATCAGGAGGCATGCTTGTATAAAGGAACAAAATTTGCTTGATAATGTCAAAGCAAAATTATTCGATGCTCCATTACAGCATGATACTTTGTTTGGTGTTAAAGAAAATGGAGGACAAAGCAAAATCTATACAAACGGTTAAGGATTTCTTACAGGTACAGCCACCTAGATTTAGCAGACACTGGCCTACAAAGAATTGGTCCTTTCCAGTGTCAGACAGACCACAAAGGGGCAGATACAGATGCCCAAGAGGCAGATCCCAACCCCAAGGTTCGTACAGGTCTAAACAATGGGGTGCTTCTACCTCCAAAAGTGGAGAAGACAAGTCACAGCCATACAGGAAACAGTCCCAATGACTTCCCCCTGCCTGCACCAAGCACTTATCTTCTGGCAGCACCTTTAGGGGGAAAACTAGCACTTTTTTCTCAAAATTGGCATATAATAACCCAGGACAAATGGGTCCTAGACATAGTGTCACAAGGCTACAAGTTTCACTTCCACACCCTGCCAAGGACAAACGGTTGGCCAAACCCGCCAAAACATCAATGGGCAGAGGCACAAAAGCATGCCTCATCCCTCGTGGTCATGAGGGCCATTCAACAAGTACCAGAGCAAGAGCAGGGACAAGGATTTTATTCAAGACTTTTATTGGTCCCAAGAAAGGACAAGACCTGGAGACCAATACTGGACCTATCTATTCTAAACACATTTCTGGATATACCAAAATTCAAAATGTTGACTCTACAGCAACTTCTGCCCATGCTGGGCAAGAAAGCTTGGCTAGTGACTTTAGACCTAAAAGAGGCATACTTGCATGTCCCAATCAGACCAACATGCAGAAGATACCTCACATTCAAAGCTGGATCAATGCACTACCAATTCTTTGCACTGCCCTTTGGCTTATCTACTGCGCCCAGGGTCTTCACAAAGTGCCTGACACAAATAATTGCATTCTGCAGACAGAGGAATACAAATATATCCTTACTTTGATGACTGCCTCATTCAAGCAGAGAACAAGGACATTCTACTACAGCATCTGGCGTTTGTAAAGAGATTTCTAACAGACCTAGGGTACACAGTCAACGGAAAGAAATCAAAATTAGTACCCTCTCAAGAGATAATATTCCTGGGTGCAAGCTTAAATACAACTGCCCAGATGGCTTATCTCACGCCAGACAAACGACTACCTATTTCAACCTGTTAGCAACAAAGGCCCAGTTATCTGCAAGAAAAATTCTGCAGGCTTTGGGCTTCATGGCATCCTGCATTTTACTAATTCCATATGCGAGACTGCATATGAGGAAACTTCAATGGTACCTAAAAAGTGTTTGGACTCAACATTGCCACAGTCTGGAGACAATAATTATACTCATTCCCTGCCTGCAACAGGAGTTTTGATGGAGGGCGAAGGCTTGTCACCAGAACAAGGGGCAGCCATTCATTTTACCCCGAGCCAGGCAAACAGTAAGAACGGATGCATCAGATTATGCCTGGGGAGCCCACATGGCAGGAAGGTGTATTCAAGGCACATGGTCCGCAAACCAAATGCATCTACATATCAATCAAAAAGAGATGCTAGCTGTTCAGAATGCCCTGACAACCTTCAAGGATCTACTTCATCTGGGACCACTACTGATAAAGACAGACAACACCATGGTCATGTGGTATGTAAACAAGCAGGGAGGCACTCATTCCTACCCCCTTTGCAGACTAGCCATGACTTTGTGGGACACAGCATTGACTTACCAAGTACATCTGCAGGCACAATTCCTGCCAGAAAGATAAATACTCTGACAGATGAACTAAGCAGGAACCTCATGGATCCGCATGAGTGGAAATTGGATCCACAAGTCTTCAGCATGATAACAAGGAAATGGGGATGCCCAGAGATGGATCTATTTGCCTCTCCTCACAACTACCAACTAAAAAGATTCTGCACAAGGACTTATCACAAGCAAGCATGGAAAGTGGACGCCCTATCTTTCAGCTGGAAAAACGTAGCAGTATATGCCTTTCCTCCACTGCCTCTCCTCCCCAAGGTACTCCTAAAGGTCAGACAAGAGAAGCCAAAAATGAGACTGATTGCCCCAGACTGGCCCCGCCAGTACTGGTATCCAATTCTAAGGAACTTGTCTCAATGCCCGGCTTGGACCTTGCCTCAGATACCTCATCTACTATCCCAACAAGACAATCAGATCCTGCACAGGCAGCTAAAGACCTTAAATCTGGCAGCATGGCAGATAATGTAGTCCTACAAAACGTGCCTCTCACTAAAGCTGTGATGGATGTCATTTTGGAGGCCAGAAGGCCTAGTACCAGAAAATCTTATGCTGGAAAATGGAAGAGATTCTGTGGTTGGAACCAGGCACAAGGAATTGACACAGCTGTACCAAATATTCCTCAGATTTTGCAATACTTAACTGAGGTGCTGGACAAAGGCCTATCCTTTTCATCAATTAAAATTCATGCCTCTGCCATTTCGGCTCATTACAATACAAAGCCACCACTCTTTTCTCATCCTTTAAGGCAGTACCTCAGAGGAGCCAAAAACTTAAGGCCTCCAAGGAGATCACCAATACCTGCCTGGGACCTCAATTATGTCTTGTAAAAACTCACCCTTCCTCCTTTTGAGCCAGCCGCTACAGCTGATATAAAGTTTTTATCTTGGAAAACAGCTCTGCTCCTAGCAATAACTTCTGCAAGACGAGTCTCGGAGCTACAGGCACTCATGGCTGTGGAACCTGTTATTGTTTTTTATCCAGACAGGGTTTCTCTGAGGACAAACCCGACATTCATGCCTAAGGTAGTGTCTGGTGTGGCCGTTAGCCAAGCTATTCATCTGCCTACTTTCTATCCAAACCCACAGAATAAGGGGGAGAGAATTTTGCATTCTTTGGACATAGACAGCTACGCTTTTACTTGAAAAGAACCAAAGCTTTCAGAAAGACGGAGCTACTACTAGTGGCATATGCTGCAGGATCACAAGGAAAGGCTATCTCAAAGCAGAATATTTCTAAATGGATAGGCCACTGCATTCGGTTCTGCTATTCACAACATGGCAAGCCAGTGCCTAAGGGCATTAGGCTACATTCAACCAGAGCAGCAGCCACTTCAGCAGCCTTCCTCGGGGAAGTACCAACCAAAGACATTTAGAGGCTGCTACCTGGAGTTCAGTGCACACCTTTACAAAGCACTGTCATTTACCTCTCTACTCTAAATCCAGGGCAGGCTTTGCCACTGCAGTTCTGCAGGCCCTCATAGCCACCCCTAATCCTATATTAGCTCCAGCCTCCCAACCATACCTTTGGGATTCAACCCAAGTGTAATGACTGCAACAGTGAAACACGAAGAACATAGTACAGTTGTGTGCACTTAGCATAAATGTAGATGTTAGAGTGTATTCACTGTTGCAGTCCAGGTTACCCACCCACCGTCCCCCATTTCTTTGCTGGAACTTATCTGCACTTCTCTAATCTATACAACCTATCTGGTGTTTTTGCTTGTAGATGAAGGTATAATATATTTTGGTGCATGCTGGTTTTATTGGTATATATTTCTTTTTAGCCTACCCTTTTGGGGCGCCTGACATCTGGGGCAAGAAAAACTGAAGAAAATGGCATCGGCTGCATCTTTTATACCCCTGGCGCTCTGACGTCAGGGAAGAGACAACAGCAACTGACGTCAGGGAAGAGAGAACAGCAACTGACGCCGGACCTAGTATTTGGAATTCAGGCCGACTGAGGGTAGCCTGCCAGCAGGATAACCCAAGTGTAATGACTGCACCAGTGAATACACTCGAACATCTACATTTATGGTAAGTGTACACAACTGTACTTTGTGTGTCCTCATGATTAGTGTTGTGTTGTGGTGGTCGAGTGCATTTCTGCCTTGGAGGTCTCTGCTGTTTGTGTAGATTTTTATTGAGAGCCTCTGCGAAGGTGGGTGTGTGGTTTGTGTTTTTATGTGAAGTCAGTGCTGGTGTGTGTTCTGGAGAGCTATGTGTTCCATGTGGTGTGTGGTGCAAGTGTTGACCTTTTCCTCTGGACCAGCTATTCCGGTCTTCACTGCAGAGTGCATGGCTTCCAGTTTGGATATATAAGTGCATCTCTCGCAAGTCTGAGTGTTGGGAGGCAAGAGGATGGGGTTGTCAGTGTACATGAGGCAGTTGCTGCATTGCCTCAGGATGCCCAAGCTCACCAGGCTAATAGGAGAAAGCACAGGGAACTGACCTTTAGACATTCCTGGAGGGTGGGCATTAATAATAAGTACTGGAGCTGTTTCCTTGTAGAAGTTTTAGTGCTGGTAGCACTGTTGTGTGCTACAATAATTGCTACAAGAAGTCTGGTAAAGTGCTAGACTATTAAGGGCAAGAATTTCTTTATTCTCTGCTTTGCTGATTGATTGGTGCACTTTATCTTTACCACGTTGTATAAAAGTCTGGATAGAGTGATGGAAAGGGGAAAGTGCTTAGCAGCCTGGAAACATTTATTTGTTGAGTGGTCCTAACATCTGCAACATCAGTCTCGCTGCTGGAGTGTATGTGCCTACCTATTACAGATCTGTTATGGTAAGTATGTAACTTTCAGTATAATCAGATGTTTATCTGAGGGTATGCATTGTTTAGAAAAAAAAAATCAACAGCGTAATGCAATTAGATAAGCATTATTAAAATTTGTAAAGGCTAAACAGATGTTGAGAGCCGCTTAGATGAAACAAAGCCCATAAAGTACTAGGGTGGAGTACTTTCTAATGGACCTTCAATCAGATGTTCTCTTTTTACAGGTTCTAGCAATTCTAGTGAATATCTTTGGTGGCATCATGCGTTGTGATGTGATAGCACAGGGCATCATAATGGCAGTGAAGGACTTGGAACTTAAGATCCCTATTGTGGTCAGGTTGCAAGGCAAGTCAGATGTATTTTTATTTTTTCTGAAAATGCTGCTCTTGAATTTTTTTCCTGATGACATCAGAACAATGCAGAAAAAGAAATGTAACGTGGTTCGCAATTGCTACAGCCCGTAACTTATGCATTTTCTTTCAGTCTAATGTTGCTGTTTTCCTTGCTCTTGGGTATTGTGTTATGTGATGATGATTGGGTAGTAGTGAAGAAACCTTGCATTTTGACTGGGGTTTCAACTTTCACAGGGTCCAAAACCAAAGTAGACTGCACATGTGTGTTCCAAGATACTTGCTATGTCCAGTGCATGTACACGGCTTGTTGAGTTTTGTGACAAAAAGTGTATTACATCTCATCATTTCTGTTGTTGGACGGATAATGTTTGTGGACGTTCATATAACAAGTCATTGAAAGTTACTTTCCAAGCTCTCAGAAATAAACATTTATACTTCAAATGTCACACTGCCAGTTTTCCACCTTTAAGTTAGAGGAAGAATTGCATCATTTGATGTGTCATTTCAGGTCTTTCACCCTGGTGTACTGTTTCAGACTGTTAGCTGTTCTTTTGCAGGTCTTCATTTAGCTTCTCAGAAGTCCTGACTCTGGGTATGGTCAGGATGCTGACAGGGTAGCTGCATTTTTCTCCTGCTCTTCTATTTTATTACATTTCTGACAGGAAATTATATTTTTAAGTTATCCTGTTGATCCTTTGAACTAAATACTACTTTCCGACTTCCTGAAGGATAATATTGATATTTAAAAAAATGTCGATATTTTCTTTTCAAACTTTTATTCAAAATATTTCTCACTTATCCAGTATGAGTCACACTAAAGTGAGTTCTCAGGCTTAATCCCTGGAAAAAGACTTTCAGTCTCTCATGAATATTCAGTAACTATCTGTGAAAATGTACAGTAGACTAGACAGCTTTAAATACAAATGTTCACAACAAATTGCACAAATACAACAAACTCTAGACCAGCCGAAAATACAAATCTCATGGATAGAAGAAGCATTAAACAACATAGAAGGGAGACCAACTGAGAAAGAAAACAACACTGAATTCCTATTAAAAACAACATGGTTTTGAACAAACTAGATGATCTCTAGAGTAGGTCTCTGAGAAATAACATTCGGATCTTTGGTTTACCTGAAAAAAATTGGAGGTAGTATGATAAACTTTTTAACCTCCTAGCTTCCCAAAATTCTTGATTTACCCAAAGGTATGTCATTTGGAATTGATAGAGCACACAGGTCTTTAGTTGTTTCTTCTTCAAAAAACACACACACACACACACACACACACACACACACACACACACACACACACACACACACACACACACACACACACACACTGGATATAAAAAGTTTACACACCCCTGTTAAACTGTCACATTTTTGTTATATAAAAAAAAATGAGACAAAGTAAATCATTTCAAAACTTTTCCCACCTTTAATGTGACCTATAACCTGTACAATTCAGTTGAAAAACAAATCTGTTAGGGGAAAAAAATATAAAATATAAAAAATAAAAAACTTACAATAAGCTGGTTGCATAAGTGTGCACACCCTTAAACTAATACTTTGTTGAAGCACATTTTGATTGAGAGATATATGTATGCATAATATATATATATATATATATATATGTATATATATATATATATATATGTATATAAAATGTGTGTATATTTATATATGTGTGTGTATATACACATGTATACACACACAATTTTTTATATATATATATATCCTCCCCGCCTCTCTAGGCTTGTGTCCGTTTTCTCCTCTTCTCCTTCCACTCACTGCCTTTCCAAAGCAGAGATGGATAGGATGATGCAGAAATTTGTGCACGCCTAGATTCATTTGGAAGTCCTGACTGCCCCCTCTCCCTCTGGAGCCTGGGACATGCAATCGGTGTTCATCCCTATTGCTCCTTTTCTGATTCGACCACCGGTTTTGTAGCCCTTAGATCAGAGGACATACTGCGTTGAGGGTTTGGCTCTGATGATACCTTGTACCTCGATGCTGGCTATGGCCTTGAGCAATTTGGATCTGACTAGCTAGGATCCATCCAACTCTCTGAGCCGTAACCTCTGTGCCGGATCTGTGGATATGGCATCTGTTTGAAGCCATTCAGAGTAGAGCCTTCCCTTTGGGATGTCTATGCCTGGAGGTTCGGCACCAGCTCCCCCTTCGGGTCATAGAGTTAAGGCTCCCACCATTGTTCCTTCTCAGGAGACCTGTTCCCCCTTCGGCTTTTGATGTGATGGAGAGGGTCCTGTCATTCCCATCGAGACCCTTGACAATCTCATCTTCGGAGTCCATATTGGCTCCCTCTGTTTCTGGCATGGACCTGGCCATTCTACCATCTCGGGGGCAGCCTGCTGCCTCTTTGTCCCAGGTTTCTCCCTCTTAGGAGCAGCAAGATGTTGGTGAGTTTTTCCCAGAGACCCCCCACTGAGGTGATTCCCTGCAAACATATGTGGAAAAGGAGGCACTTGGACTCCCCTTCGGAGCTCTCACAGCAGACACCGATTTGGAGGAAATTCCACTCAGTCACCCCCCCCCCCCCCCCCAGAGGATATCTCCATTGGAGATGTCATGGAAATCCTACAACAGCTTGGGGGGGCGGGGTCTGCCCGGAAATCTAACTCTGATGAATCGTTGGTCCTTGAGGCATTTGGTGCAGGACCCTCTAATTCCTGAGTGTCCCCTCCCATAGATCCTGTATTTGATCTTGTCACATCTCGGTCGTGGAAGGAACTGGACATGGTGGAACCAATTCCCAACACCCTGACGAGGTTTTGAGTTCCCCCTTCAGACAGGACCCATTGGACTAAAGGATCCCCAGTTGATGCCATGGTGTGGCAGCCACCACTAGGAAGGAGCTCACTCAGGAGAGCTCCAAGTTCCACCCTGCTGACAGAGTCTAGGATTATGGACTGTCTTGAGAAGCGGATGTACACTTCATCAACCTTTTTCTGTGCGGATGCTGAATTATATGGCACACGTCATAAGGCTACAACGAGACCTGGTCATAGATGTCGTTGAGTCTACCCCTTGGTCCATGTCAGCTGAGGACAAGAAAGTGTTCTCCTCTTGAATGGCCACCCTGTCTTCTTTCGCTAAGACTTCTATGCTTCTCCTCTCCCATGCTACTGAGGGCTTTGCTAGAGCTGCCGATACAGGCGTTGCCATCAGGTGCAATGCCTGGGTCCTGCTCTGTGCCTTCTAGGAATCCTTCAAGGCACCTTTTATGAATGCCCCATACTACAGCTCCTCATGTTTTGGGAAGTCAGTACGTGACACCTTAGTCTGGAGTGAGAAGGACGGGAGGACGGTCTGCCATTGGGATCCACTTTTCCGGCACCTCAACGAACTTTCTCGAGGAATAAGTTGGGAGGGCTAAGAAGATGTGGTTCTGAAAACCTCTATTCCCAGGACACTCAGGACTCTCTTCTCCAGGGACAGAGGGGGATTTGGTAGACACCACCCTAGAGGCAGAGGGGGGTCCAAGGAATTGGGGATCTTTTGAGCCTTTCTCTAAGAGACCTGCTAAGCAACCCTGAAGGGTTGCCCGGCTGCTAGTCTCTGGAGGCAGTCGGGGTTTGCCTATCGCTACACCTAACAGCATGCAAGTCTGTCATGGAAGATCGTTGGGTGCTACAAATTATATCTAAAGGCTATTTTCATGTTACCCCATCCACCCAGACACCACCTGGATGTTCCACCCGCGCAAAGGCAGTATGCAGCACGGGAAAGCGAGTCATCCAACCTGTCCCCCCAGGCCATTCCAGGTTAGGCATTTATTTTGGGTTATTTTTGGTGCCGAAGAAGACTGGGGACTTGAGACCCATTCTGGATCTTTCCACCTTGAACCTGTCTATGGCCAAGACAAAATTCTGGATGGTCACCCTATCTATCTATCCTGCCCTTCCTGCAGGAGAACAATTTTATGTGCTTTAGCGACTACCAGGATGCGTACTACCATATCAAAATGGACAGGCGCTCTTGGAGGTTCATTGTCAGTTCAGAGCAATCCCCTTTGGTCTTATCACAGCAATCCCCTTTGGTCTTATCACAGCCCCTAGGGTGTTCACCAAAGTGATGGTAGTGGCTCACCTGAGACTCCAGGGCATGCAGGTCTTCCCCTACCCGGACGATTGGCTCCTCATCGCTCCCTCCAGGCATCAGCTCAGTCAAGCGAGGGATTCTGTTGTTCTCCTAGTCCAGTGGTTGGGCATTACCATCAATCTCAACTAGTCGTCTCTGGCCCCAATTCAAGTGTTAGATTTCATTGGGGCTCAATTGGACACATTTCAAATCAAAGCCTTCCTTACCTTGGACAGGATTCAGTCTGTGAAGCTACACGTCATTTGCATTCTCCAAGCTCAGTTGCTGACAGCGGAAATGGTATTAAGGGTGTTGGGGTCCATGGTGGCCATGATCAGTCTCTTGCCCATGGCATGTTTTCATATGCGGGTTCTTCAATGGGCCCTCATGGGCCAGTGATCCATGTTAGATCTCCCTTTATCTCATCCTGTTCAAATCTCTCAGATGTACATGGACTCTCTTCTGTGGTGAATTTATTCCCCGGATCTAGCCCGGGGTCAATTCTTTCTTCTGCCTTCTCCCTCAACCATGGTTACTACTGACACCTCCTTACTAGGGTGGGGGGGGGGGCACTGCTCTGGAAGGACAGTCCAAGGCATGTGGTCCCTCTATGAGACCAGATTGCATATCAGCATCCTGGAGATGAGGGCAGTGCTTCGAGCATTGCAGGCTGTCCATGCCCATTTTCCCAGAGGGATGATTGCTATCCAGGCGGACAATATATCAGTAGTCTGGTACATCAACAAATGGGGGAACCAGGTCTTACTCTCTCTTTGTCGTGAAGCAATGTGTATGTGGGAGTGGGTGATCTCCACCGGACGTTTTCTGGTGGCAACACACATTCCTGGGAGGTCCAACATTCTAAGGGACAGGTTCAGCAGGTCTGTTCTGATGCCTTACAAGTGGTCTCTGAATCCTCCAGTAGCAAAACGGATATTTCTCAAGTGGGTGTCAGTCTTGCTGCGATCTCGTCACCTCTCCTTCCAATGCAAAATGCAGCGAGTTTTTCACTGGGAAGCCCCCAGAGATGCTCTGATTCATGTTTGCCCCCCCCCCCCCCCCCGTTCTCCTGTATGCTTATCCTCCTCTTCCCTTGTTTACAAAATTCCTTCAGAAAGCTTGCAGGCTGGTGAGCTTAGTTATCCTCATTGCCCCATTCTGGCCTCATCAAGTCTGGTTCCCCTCTCCTCTAGTCTCATTTGGTGGCTCCACCATGGACGTCAGATCCAGTTCTGGATCTTATCTCTCATCTGTCAGGGATTCCCAATCTCGATCTGGGCAGTCTGAAGCTTACTGCTTGGCTTCTCCCATTCCCATGATCGTCAGGGCTCCCGGCTTATCCTTACCTGTCAAAAGGATCCTGGTGGTGACTCATAAGTTTTCCACTAGGAAGGTGTACTCCAGCAAATGGAAACATTTTTCGATTTGGGCCTCGCAGTGTACCCTAGATCCCTTCACTGCCCTGGTCGCAGCAATGTTGGAATTTTTGACAGGGATCTTTCAGCAAGGTGCCCATTTTTCTGTAGTCAGGGTCCAACTTGCAGAAATTTCTAATTTCCATGTCAGTGATATGACTTCTTTAGCATCCTCAAAGCTTTGTATAGTGGTGCCTTTTTTCTTTGGCCCCCACTGAAGGACCCCAGACCGCCGTGGGACCATACTTTAGTTTTGCAAGCTCTTGTTTCATCCCCTTTTGATCCTGCAGTCTCTGTGGATATGCAGTTTTTATTCGGAAGATTGCCTTCCTGGTTGCAGTTACTTCTGCCAAGAACCTCTTGGAGCTTCAAGCATTGTCCATCAAGCCTCCTTATATGATCTTTCATAAGGACAGGGTATCCTTGCATACTTAACCCATCCTTTCTTCCTAAGGTATCTTCAAATCCAATATTATTCAGGTAATTAATCTCTCTCTCTTTTTTTTCCCAAACTTTCAAAACCAGGGAGAATATAAATTGCACTTTTTGGATGCGCACAGACAGTTGCGTTCTTACCTGCACAGGACTAAATCCTTTTGGAAGTCTGACCAGCTTTTCATTTCCTATTCTAATCCCTTTTTGGGGGAACCAATATCCAAGGTCACCATTGCCAGTTGGATTTCCCAGTGTATTATTCTAGCGTACTCTGTTGTGGGGTTATCCCCGTTAGGTCATGTGAAGGCACATTCCACCAGATCTATGGCTACTTCAGTGTCTGCCTGATCCAGTTTTTCGTTAGATGATATCTGCTCTGCGACCACGTGGGCTTATGGGCATCCTATCCAGGAATAGGGCATCCTTGGGCTCCGCTGTGCTCTGCAACATCCTTCCATGAGGGCCTCCCAGGTGTTTAGTAGCTGGGGACTCTGTTCCACAGGTTGAAGATCAAATGAAGACAACATATGTACTCACCATAACATTTCAAGTTGTTCTTCATTTGTCTTCAACTGTCCCTTGCTCCTTCCCCCTGCCTTGCATAGACTGTGTGGTGGTTTGACAAGTAGAGGATATGATCACCTCCTGCATGCCTCTTACTCACTCTTTTGCTTATGTAGATGTCTAGTTTGAGGTAAAGTGTTGGATCGGGTGAGGAAGTTAGTTGGGCATCAAACCCTTTCTGAAGGGAGGAAGGAGACAGGGGCATTATGGGTAGGGAGGAGCTTTGAGCTTAGATCAGATGCTGGATATGCGGCCGACTCGGATTTGTGCTAGATCTGGGAACTTATAGGTTAAAGTCAAATGAAGAGCAGCAACTCAGATGGAATGTTATGGTGAGTGTATAACTTTTTTTCCTTATTTTAAATATAATGTTGAATGTTGCAGGGTATTTTTTTTGTGGAAGGGATGGAGCGTTTCTGTGTTGAATAGTTTGGACTCTTGATGAAGTCTTTTATTTACTTTGCAGTACTGGTGGCAGTGGGAGGGAAGTGGGAAGAATTATAGACATGTTGCCTTGTTAATTTGACAGACTTGCAGCTTCGTGTGTTTGTGTGTGGCTCTCTTTGGCATAAATGTCTGATCTGATGTTGTTAATCTTCATTCATTCCTTACTGATGGGTTATCGGTTCTGTCCTTGGAACTGAGCCGGCCAAATACCAAGCTTGCATCAGCCAAAAACTCTTGAGCCAAGGTCCTACCCAGAATTCTCTGCTCCCTGTTACCTCAGATCTCATTTGCCGCATTGCTGTACAGCCGTGTCAAGCCACTCCCTTCAGCTAAGTGTCTAATTTTTTGAAAGTTTTATAGATAGTTTCTACTTTAAAGTTTTTCAAACAGTTTCTGCTAATATTCTCCTACCCTATCATATACTTGACTCTCTCCCTTTAGTCTATTTGTTTTTCTTACCTTTGCAGTAATTCTTCATTACCATCGTTGGTAATCCGTTTTCCTTCTCTCTTCTTACCCTTTTGGGTAGTCTTTCCTCTTCCTTTTGGTACTGTTCTTCTCCACATCATTATGTCGTAGTGTAAGGATTGCGGCCGTAAGTTACTGCTTTCCGATGGCCATGACTTTTGTCTATTGTTTGAATGTGTCCCACCTTACTGTGGATCCCCTGTGTGGGATTTGTAGAAAATTTTCAACCAAGACTCTTAACGAGAGAAAGAACAAATTAATTTTGAAAGGTCTTCTCAAATCTCCTTTCTTTGAGGGTATTTCTGGGTTGGAGGGCTCACCCCCCTCCTCCTAAGCCCCACAAGAGGCATTCTTCCTCATCGAGGTCGCTCACTTCATCTCCCTCTGGAGATCGTATGGAGTCAACTCATAAGGTGAAATTGACTGCTACTTAGGCGCTGCCACCTGTAACCCTGTTTGCTCCAGGCTCAGCACCACCCCAACTGATTCTTGCTCCAGCCATGTCCTCCTTATCGACACCAGTACTGGAGTTCCTGGTGCTGACAATTATGGCTCCGACAGTTCCAATGCAGCCCTTACCAGCACTGTCCATGCAGGTACAGTCCCCTTCGACACCATTGGTGCAATCACCTTCGACTCAGAGTATGACGTTACTGCCCTCCACAGTGCAGACACTTTCGGCACCAACATGTTCATCGGAGCAGTCCTTTTCGGCACCGTCATCGTTACCGGTGCAGACACCTTCCTCGACGGCACCGTACCCATCGGTGCAGACATTTCCTTTTACGGTGCAGACAGCTTTGACTTGGCTCAGACTATTTCCACACTGTTTTCTTTGGTGCAGACATCCTCTGTTCCGGGCTCTGCACCTCTCGAATTAGCAAGGACTACGTACTCTCCTTCCTTGGATCCATTCGTTGGTAGCCAGTGCAGTCCTTTTCTAGAAGTGCCAGAATCGCCCTCAGGTCTTTCTGAGGTCAGCCAGGAGCCTGTCTGAGCATGATGTGTTGCGGCTTGTTGAACAGTTGCTTGTGGTCAGAGTTCTCTCTCAACCGTCGAAATCCATGATGTTCTTCATGTTTCACTGTTGCAGTCATTACATTTGGGTTATCTGCTTGCAGGTAGCTCTCAGTTGGCCTGATTAACAAAGTCTTGGGTCCTGCGTCGGTTGCTGTCCCTTCTTCCATGACATCAGGTCGTCAGGGGTATAAAACATGTAGCCGATGCTATTACATCAGTCTTTCTTGCCGTGCAGTGCCGGAAGCAGAAGCAGTTCACAAGTGCTAGTTGTCCGACTCCTGAGAGTTTCGTTTTTGAGTTTCAGAACCGAAGTCTTCAACTAAAGCTAAGTACCCCATTGGGGAAACTTTTTCTTGCAACTTACCGATGTCAGTAAAAGTTAATAATTGCATTACTTGTGGAAAGCAAATACCTCATAAAGATTTTAATTCGTACTGTATTCCTTGCCTAGGCCCTGACCACGACTTACCTTGCTGTCGGTTTTGTGCTTTATTTAATCAACGCACTATCCGTTATCGGTGTATTTTCACCTCTAAATATTTCGGTTCTCTGTTTAATTGTCCTGAAATGTCATCTGTTACCCATCGACTACCGGGATTCCAAAAAAATGCAAAGATAAAGACAGAGACAGGCCGCCGAGGTCCAAAACTGCTGACAACGCTTCTCCTAATCCAGTCGCCAGTTCGCCGATACTCAGTGAGGCACTTTCGCAGCCCCTGATACCCGCTACTTCTAATTCGCAGGCCTCTACTGAGACCCATTCGGAGTCCGGTATGCCGCGAGATGTTTCAACTATGGTACCCGCGGATGTCTCTACCTTGGATGGGTCCAGAACCGCTGTGCAGCCACCAGCTTCTGAGAGTGTATTCAGGCCTACAGACTTGCATATTATACCGATGCCTCCATCTTCACATAGGCCTAAATCTCAAACCATGCCAAAAAAACTGACACCCAGGCCACATGTTCAGGCCTCTATGCCTACAAAACAAATGATAAGAATGGCTGAAGATCTAATAACTCTAATCCGGGGTAGCCACCCCACCCCCCCTTCTAAGAGGCCTAGGACTGAAGTTTATGAATCTTCTGACCAGGATTCTGTTTCTTCTGATTCTTCTGATGATCTGGATTTGCCCTTGTCTACTTATGAGGATTCTGATGCAGAGGACTCCATTCCTTCTGCTTCCCCTCCTGAGGATTTTTCTTTTGGGGAAACCTTACATACTTTAAGGGAGCATTTCCACTGGGAAAGCCAGGATTTTTCTGATTCAAAAAAGGGGCTTAGGGATTTCTTATTCTTACCTCAGCATAGGCCTTTAGCTATTCCTCCTGTACTAGACATTGTTGATGATGCTTTTTTGGAATCTAGTTTAGCCCCTGATTCCTTGCCTCCTGCTCCCAGAAAACCTGACCGATACAACAGGGTCCATGAGTCACACAAGTTCCTTTTTAAAAATCCTTTTGTGATCCAGAGACTATTTCACAGGGGCTCAAGGGCATTAAGGCTTCGACTGCTAAAAATCCTACCCCTTCTGATAGAGACTTTAAGGCACTGGATAGATGTGGTAAGAAGGTTTATACTTCTGCAACCTTGGCCATTAGGGCTTTAAACTGCCAGTTTTATATGTTAAAGCATCAGCAACATGTTATTGGGTTGCTTAAACAGAAAATGATGATTCCAGACTGTGTGGAAAATAAAGAATTACAGGATTTAATGCATTCTGCTGAACAAGTTGGAAAACATACTTTGCAATGTGGTTTTGATTCTTTAGAGGCCTCTTGCAGGGCTGCTGTTACTGGGTCTTTGCTCAGAAGGCATGCTTGGCTTAAGGAGCAATCTTTGCCTGATCATGTTAAAGCTAAATTGTTGGATGCTCCCTTAAATCAGGGCCGCATGTTTGGCAACGAGGCTGAGGAAGTTCTTAAAAAAGATGGAAGATAAAGCTAAATCTATGTAAACTGTTAAAGATTTCTTAAAAGATGTTCATCGTGCATACAGCTGCAGTCATTACAGATGGGTTATCCTGCCATCAGGCAGGTCCTCGGTCGGCCGAATTCCAAAGTCTAGGTCCGGCGTCGGTTGTCGTCGCTTCTTCCCTGACGTCAGTGAGGCAGGGGTATAAAAGAGGCAGCCGACGCCATTTTCTTCAGTCTTTCTTGCCGCGCGGTGCCTGAAGCAGAAGCAGTTCGCAAGTGCCGGTCGGCCAGCTCCTGAGATTTATGAAAGTATTTCAGCCGAAGTCTTCTTTAAAGCTAAGTACCCTGTTGGGGAAACTTTTTTTCTTGCCTCAGACTGATGTCAGACAAAGTCAATAATTGCATTTCTTGTGGGAAGCAAATACTGCATAAGGATTTCCACTCTTTCTGCATACCTTGCTTAGGGTGGACCACGACGTCTCGGCCTGCCGTTTTTGTGCTAGGTTCAACAAGCGCACTAAGCGCCGGGCGGAGTTCGCCCTTCATTATTTTGGCAAAAAATTTAATTATCATGTCGTCGGATACACCGACACCAGTTTTAAGCAAAAGACACGAAGACCAACATCCGAGGCCTGCACCGAGTACTGAGACCACGCTTAGGCCGACTACCGGTTCTCAGCAAGGCGCCTACGCAGCCCCTGACTACCGATGAAACTATTTTACCGGTCTTCAGTACCCGAGGTCGCAGGCTCCTCGGTCTCCATTCCCACTGCAGATACCGACGCCACTCTTGGCAGGGAAACTGATAATTTAGTGAGGCCTGCCATTTCTGAAGGCATCTTCAGGCCTTCCACCTTCTCTCTTAAATCCTTCACTAAATCTAAAGCTGCCATGAAAACTAAAATTCAGGGTCCTCAGACCTCCTCTCAAGGCCCCATGCCTAAAAAGCAGATGCTTAAAATGGCTGAGGATTTGATAACTCTCATCAGGGGTTCTCAACCCCCCTCTGACAAAAGACCCAGATTGGAGGAAGACTACCCTTCCTCAGACCAGGCTTCTATTACCTCAGACCATTCTGAGGACCAGGATTATGCCTATTCCCCTTTTGAAGACTCCCCCCATGAGGACTACTCTTTTGGGGAATCCCTGCATTCATCGAGGGAGCACTTCCACTGGGAAGGCCAAGATTACTCAGATTCCAAGAAAAGGCTCAGGGAATTTCTACTGCTCCCCCAGCATAGGCCCCTGGCTATCCCTCCTGTTTTAGATATTTTGGATGATGTGTACGCAGAAGCCAGTCTTAATCCAGATTCTTTACCTCCAGCCCCTGTTAAACCAGACAGGTATTACCGGGTTCCTGATTCTCACCAGTTCCTTTGTAAAAGCCATACTGCTGACCCAGAAACAATTTCACAGGGTCCCAAGGGAATAAAGGCCTCTACTGCTAAAAACCCTTTACCTTCAGAGAGAGATTCCAGAGCATTAGAAAGGTGGGTAGAAAAAGGTGTATACATCTGCCACTTTGACCATGAGGGCATTAAACTGTCAATTTCATATGTTAAAGTACCAACAGTTTTTGTTATCTCAGCTGAAAAGCAAAATTACACAAACGGAACAACCAGATTTGAAAGAGTTGCAGGATTTGTTGCATGGAGCAGAGCAAGTGGGTAAACATACCTTGCAGTGTGGTTTTGATGCTTTAGAGGCCTCATGTAGAGCTGCTGTTAACGGGGTCTGTTATACGTAGACATGCTTGGCTCAAAGAGCAAACCTTACCAAATCATGTCAAAGCAAAGTTATTAGATGCACCACTTCAAAAAGATGTATTGTTTGGTGTTAAAGCTGAGGAGGTACTAAAGAAAATGGAGGAAAAAGCAGAATCTATGCAAACAGTGAAAGATTTCTTGCAGGTGCAACCTCCACGCTTCAGCAGAAACTGGCCTTCAAAAAATTGGTCCTTTCCAGCCACGGACAGACCTCAAAGGGGCAGATACAGACGCCCAAGGGGTAGAGGACAACCACAAGGATCTTACAGAGCTAGACAGTGGCAAGCACCAACCCCAAGAGGTGGAGAAGATAGATCACAGTCATTTAGAAAACAGACACAATGACTTCCCCCTATGCCTGCCAAACAAAGCTTTAATGGCCGCATCTTTGGGTGGAAAACTGGCATTATTTTCAAAAAACTGGCACATTGTTACAAAAGACAAATGGATTCTGGACATTATAGACAGAGACTACAGGTTCCACTTTCACACCCTTCCAAAAATGAGAGGCTTGCCAAACCTGCCACAAAATCAAAGGGCAGAGGCACAAAGAGAAATTTCCGCTCTCATGGATATGAAAGCCATTCAAGAGGTACCTGCAAAAGAACAAGGTCAAGGTTTTTATTCCAGACTATTCCTGGTACCAAGGAAGGACAAAGATTGGAGACCCATCTTAGACCTATCCATCCTAAACACATATCTACAGGTGCCAAAATTCAAGATGCTCACATTACAGCAGCTTCTTCCCATGCTGGGCAAGGAGTCTTGGCTGGTAACATTGGACCTCAAGGAGGCCTACCTCCATGTCCCTATCAGACAAGATTGCAGAAGATACCTCAGATTTCTTGCAGGTTCAACCCATTACCAATTCTCTGCATTGCCCTTTGGCTTATCTACTGCGCCCAGAGTGTTTATGAAATGCCTGGCATCAGTAATTGCCTTCTGCAGACAACAAGGAATACAAATCTACCCATATCTGGACGACTGCCTGATCCAAGCGGACAGCAAGGACATTCTATTGCAGCATCTGGCATTTGTAATAAAACTGTTCAACTACCTGGGATACACAGTGAACAAAAAGAAATCAAAACTAATACCTTCTCAACAGATAATTTTCCTGGGTGCCAGCTTAAATACAACCACCCAGATGGCCTACCTCACGCCAGACAATACCATGTGCAAAGCTGCATATGAGGAAACTGCAATGGTACCTAAAAAACTTATGGTCTCAACACAGCCACAGCTTGGAAACAATTATACCACTCATTCTGTGCCTTCAAAAGGAATTTTTGTGGTGGGCTCAAGCATGCCAAAGAAATACAGGTCTCCCTTTCTGTGTACCTCAAGCAACTCAAATCATCACAACGGACGCCACAGACTACGCCTGGGGAGCACACATGGCAGATCAATGCATTCAGGGAAAATGGTCCCAAAAAGAGAAGCACCTACACATCAACCAAAAGGAGATGCTAGCTGTGCAAAATGCTCTTATGACCTTCAAAGACCTACTGCATCCAGGCCAGCTATTGATAAGGACAGACAACACCACAGTCATGTGGTACATAAACAAACCGGGGGGAACTCATTCATACCCCCTGTGCAGGCAAGCCATGACCCTATGGAACACACCACTGGAATTACAAATTCAACTACAGGCACAATTCCTGCCAGGGAAGGAAAACACACTGGCAGACAACTTAAGCAGAAATATGACAGACCCACACGAATGGAAGTTGCATCCTCAAGTCTTCTCAAAGATAACTCCGGCATGGGGACAGCCAGACATGGATCTATTTGCTACCCACAGAAATTACCAGTTGGAAAAATTTTGTTCAAGGACCTATCATCCACAGGCCTGGAAAGTGGACACACTCTTTCAATTGGACAACATTGACAGTCTATGCCTTCCCGCCTCTTCCTGTACTGACCAAAGTTCTATTAAAAGCCAGAGCAGAGAGGCCACAAATGATTCTCATTGCTCCAGACTGGCCACAACAACACTGGTATCCTCTCCTAAAGAGCCTGACACACTCCTCACCATGGATCCTACCTCTAGTCCCTTTTCTGTTGTCCCAGCACAACTACAAAATCCTTCACAGCCAGCTCAAAACCCTAAATCTAGCTGCACAGAGAATACCTTAATTTCCCAACAGACTCTCCTCTCCAGGGAGGTGCAGGATGTCATCTTGGAGGCCAGAAGACCCTCTACTAGAAAAGTCTACTCCGCCAAATGGAAACTATTTTGTTCCTGGAATCAATAAAAGGGCCAGAATCCTTGGGTTATAAATATTCCTCAAATTTTACAGTACCTAGCTGAGATGTTAAACAGTGGCCTTTCCTTCTCCTCCATCAAGATCCACGCTTCAGCCATTTCTGCACAATACAATACAGATCCTCCTTTATTCTCACATCCTCTATTAAGGCAGTTCCTCGGGGCAAAAAATATAAACCCCCCACAGAAACCACCAGTCCCAGCTTGGGACCTCAACTTCGTATTGGAAAAACTGACCCTGCCTCCCTTTTGAGCCGGCTTCTTCAACAGAGCTACAATACTTGTCATGGAAAACGGCCTTCCTTCTGGCTATCACCTCAGCACGCAGGGTTTCGGAACTATAGGCCCTCATGGCTGTGCAACCATTCATCATTTTCCATCAGGACAGAGTTTCCTTACGAACCAACCCTACCTTCATGCCAAAGGTAGTATCCAGTGTAGCTTTGAATCAAACTATTCATTTACCTACCTTTTATCCAAATCCACAGAACAAAGGGGAGAGGCTACTACATTCCTTGGACATTCACAGACAACTTTGTTATTGCTTGGACAGAACAAAGCCATTCAGGAGATCTGAGCAGCTTTTTGTGTCCTATGCTACAGGTACTCAAGGAAAGGCTATTTCCAAACAGACAATTTCAAAATGGATAGCCCACTGCATATGCTTTTGTTATTAATTTCATGGAAAATCTGTGCCTGTATACATCGTATCCCATTCCACCAGGGCTACAGCTACCTCTGCAGCTTTCCTCAGGGGGGTTCCTACCAAGGACATTTTGGAAGCAGCTACTTGGAGTTCTGTGCACACTTTCTCCAAGCACTACCACCTTCCACTATACTCAAAATCTAGAGCGGGCTTTGCCACAAAAGTCCTGCAGGGCATCCTCGCACCTCCTAGTTCCACTTAGTGCCTACCACCCTTACTTAGCTTTGGGATTCTACCCATCTGTAATGACTGCAGCTGTATGCACGATGAACATAGTACAGTTTTGTACCTACCATAAATGTAGATGTTCGAGTGCTCATACAGCTGCAGTCCTGGTTACCCTCCCTCCATCCCCTCTTAGGACAGGCCTTATGACAAACACCTTTATCATACAACCTATTTGGGGTATTCTTTTATGGTGTATTTGCTTGCAACTACTGTTTTTGATTTATCTACATTGTATGTTTGCATAATATTATGTTTTGCCTTCCTTCTGGGGGCACCTGACATCTGGGGCAAGAAAAACTGAAGAAAATGGCGTCGGCTGCCTCTTTTATACCCCTGCCTCACTGACGTCAGGGAAGAAGCGACGGCAACCGACGCCGGATCTAGACTTTGGAATTCAGCCGACCGAGGACCCGCCTGACGGCAGGATAACCCATCTGTAATGACTGCAGCTGTATGAGCACTCGAACATCTACATTTATGGTAGGTACAAAACTGTAGTTTCAGCCTCCTAGATTTAGTAGGCACTGGTCCTCTAAGTATTGGTCCTTTCCAGCCCCTTCTGGGTCTTCTCAAGCCAAACCCAGACGCAGCAAAAACCCCAGGTTTCAGTCCCAGGGGACACACGGGACTAAGCAGTGGGGGGCCTCCACTTCCAAATCTGGGAGTAATAAGACTCCCCCCTATGGTAAACTGTCTCAGTGACTTCCTTTTAAAATTTCCAAGCACTTATCAACTGACTGCCCCTTTGGGGGGAAAGATTGCTCTTCATGCAAAGAACTGGAAACTCCTTACCCAGGACAAATGAGTTTTAAATATAGTGTCCCAGGGATACAGATTTCACTTCCACACATTGCCAATGCCATGCGGGTGGCCGGACCTACCCCCAAATCAGTGGGCAGAGGCCCCAAAACAAGTACTTTCTCTCTTAAGCATGGGGGCTATTCAACTGGTACCAGAAGAGGAAAAGGGACAAGGTTTCTACTAGAGACTTTTCCTGGTACCTAGAAAAGACAATTTGTGGCGTCCTATCCTGGGCCTGTCTACTCTAAACACCTTTTTGGAGATTCCAAAATTCAAGATGCTGACTCTTCACCAATTACTTCCTATGCTAGGCGAAGATGCCTGGTTGGCAACACTAGATTTAAAAGAAGCATACCTGCACATCCCAATCAGGGAATCTTGCAGAAGATACCTACACTTCAAAGCAGTCTACACACACTATCAGTTCTCTGCACTGCCCTTTGGCTTATCTACTGCACCCAGGGTATTCACAAAGTGCCTAGCTCCAGTTATTGCATTTTGCAGGCAAAGAAATATTCAAATATACCCATACCTGGATGATAGTTTAATTCAGGCAGAAAGCAAAGACATACTTTTGAATCATCTGGCCTTTGTACAGAGGGTTCTAACTTATCTGGGTACACCATAAACTAAGTGAAATCACACCTGGTACCCTGTTAACTAATTACATTCCTGGGAGCAAGCTTGAATACAACTTCCAGATGGCTTACCTCATGCCAAAGAAACAAATTCATTTGACAACCTACTTCAAACAAGTGGCCACAAAAACCCTGCTATCTGCAAGTCAATACTGTAAGCCTTGGGGTTCATGGCCTCCTGCATTCTTCTAATTCCATATGCAAGACTGCATATGAGGAAACTACAGTGGTATCTAAAAAGCCTATGGTGTCAACATTCTCAGGATCTAGAAGCAGTGATTCCTATCATACCTTGCCTACGCCTAGAGTTCCTTTGGTGGGCAGAGGCCTGCCACCAAAACAAGGGACTACCTTTCACACCACCCCCTGCCACCCAAATCCTAACAACAGGTGCATCAGACTATGGATGAGGGGCTCACCTGGCAGGGAATTGCATTCAGGGAAAATGGAACCCAAATCAAATGCACCTGCATATCAGTCAAAAAGAAATGTTAGCTGTATAGAATGCTCTGACAGCCTTCAAGGACCGCATTCTTCCAGGACAACTAATAGTAAAGATGGACAATGCCACTGTTATGTGGTACATAAACAAGTAGGGGGGTACACATTCTTACCCCCTCTGCAGACCCACCATGGCATTGTGGAACACAGCCTTGAGCTCCCAAGTGCACCTACAAGCTCAATTCCTGCCAGGAAAATTAAATACACTGGCAGACGGACTATGCAGAAACCTCATGTGCCCACAGGATTGGAAACTGGAGCTAAGGATTTTCAATGTGTTGACAAGCAAATGGGGGGTCCCAGATATAGACCTGTTTGCCTCTCCCCAGAGCTACCAATTGGACAAATTTTGCACAAAGACTCCCCACAATCAAGCCTGGAAAGTGGATGCTCTGTCCTTCAGCTGGAAGTCAATGCCTTCCCCCCTCTACCTCTGCTTTCCAAAGTACTATTAAAAATCAAACAGGAAAAACCAAGGATGATTTTGATTGCTCCAGACTGGCCATGCCAACACTGGTACCCCCTCCTGCTCAGTGTGTCATGGTTACCCCCATGGCACCTGCCTCAGACTCCCTCACTGTTGTCTCAGCAGGAAAACCAGATTCTGCACCCTCAACACTGAACCTTGCAGCCTGGCTAGTTACATAATCTCTCCTTTACCATCCCTCAATGAACGTGTGATGGATATCATTTTAGAGGCAAGGAGGCCTAGTACTAGAAAATCTTATGCTGAAAAATGGAAAAGATTTTGTGCCTGGAACCATTCTCAAGGGATGAGCACAGCAGTGCCCAATTTACCTCAAATTTTACAGTACTTAACTGAGATGCTTTACAAGGGCTTGTCTTTTTCCTCCATTAAAATCCATGCCTCAGCCCTTTTTGCTCATTATAACACAAAACTTCCCCTCTTCTCTCATCCACTGCTCAAGCAGTTCCTCAGAGGAGCCAAAATTTTGAGACCACCCAGGAGAGCTCAAACCGCAGCCTGCGACCTTAACTTTGTTTTGGAGAAACGCACGCTACCTCCTTTCTAGCCAGCTGATACTGCAGACTTAAAATTTCTTTCTTGGAAAACAGCTGTTCTTTTAGCAATCACTTCAGCTAAGAAGGGTATCTGAATTACAGGTCCTTATGGCAGTGGAGCCTTTCATCATCTTTCATGGGGACAGGGTGTCCCTCAGAGCCAATCCATCCTTCTTGCCCAAGGTGGTGTCCAGTGTGGCTCTTAATCAGTCCATTCATTTGCCTACCTTCTTTCCCAATCCACAGAACAAAGGGTAATGGATACTGCATTCCTTAGATGTGCACAGACAACTTAGATTCTACTTGGACAGGACTAAACCTCAAAGGAAATCTGAACTGCTGCTGGTGGCATTTGTTGCAGGGGCAGAGGGGAAGGCAATTTCAAAGCAAACCATTTCTAAATGGATAGACCATTGCATTCATTTCTGCTATAAGCACAATGGAAAACCATTCCCCACAGGGGATCAGACGTCACTCCACCAGTGCTGCATCTACCTCTACAGCCTTTCTCAGAGGCATTCCTACCAGGGACATCCCCTGAAGCTGTTACCTTGAGTTCTGTACATACTTCCACCAAGCATTATCATTTGCCAATTTTCTCTAAATCCAGAGCTGGCTTTGCCACTGCAATCTAGCAGGGCCTCTAATGTCATCTAAATTCCTCCTCCCAACCATAGCTTTGCGAATCTACCCAAATGTAATGACTGCAACAGTGAAACACGAAGAACATAGTGCAGTTGTGTACACTTACCGTAAGTGTAGATGTTCGAGTGTATTCATTGTTGTAGTCCTGGTTACCCACCCTTCAGCCCCCTAACTTATTTTGGCTATACCTCTGCTTTCCTTTACTATGCTTAAAAGCCTTTTTGGTGTATTTACTTTTTTGTTGGAGGTATATCATTGTAATTTTCTGTTTAATTGCTTCCCATTAGGGGGGCTCCTGACATCTGGGGCAAGAAAAACTGATGTAATGGCATCGGCTGCATGTTTTTTTTACCCCTGACGACCTGATGTCATGGAAGAAGGGAAAGCAACCAATGCAGGACCCAAGACTTTGCTAATCAGGCCGACTGAGGGCTACCTGCAAGCAGATAACCCAAATGTAATGACTGCAACAGTGAATACACTCTAACATCTACATTTATGGTAAGTGTACACAACTGTACTTTCCCTCTTTCAGGTGAATGCATATCTTCTCAAACTCCAACGTACACTCCTCCTTCGACTTCCACCCAAGTATCGAAGCCCATTACTCTGACAGCAACTTCTCTTCCTCTGACTCCAGTAGTGAATCTCACTTTGGAAACAGAGTCGTCCTTGTGGCCATTGGTGCACTGGGCATCGGGCTCTTCTCAGGCCAGTGGTTGTGCTCTGGGGAAGGGCGTTCTTGGCTCCATGCTGATTTTTTTCTATGGCACCCTCCAGGAATCGTCCCTCTCTCATGCTTCACAGCCCTCTTGAGACTCCTAGTCTAGAAGTCGGCTCATCGGGGCGGGGTGTGACCCTGGTTCCGAGGTTGTCGTGCTCTGTTCTGGGCTCCCATCCCTCCTTGAGCAGGCCGGCTTTCCAGGCCATGAAGTGGGCACTTGCCTCCTCTGGAAAACCACACAGGTCAGAGTTCTCTCCCTCTCTGTGCAGCAACTCTCACAAGCCACAACCGCTGGACAACCAGGTACAAGTGCCTCCGGTTTCTCCTCCTCAGACTCCCTCTTTGCAGTCTTCCCCAGAACCTTCCAGTGAGGAAGTACCCCGCAAAGTGTCATGCAAGAGGAAGCACATGGACTCCACTGAGGAGTCATTGATTGAAGATCCGGACTTTGATGAAGGGGAAGGGTCCCTATGATCACCCTCTGGTGAGGTGTTTTGGTGACATCCTCAAGATCCTTAGGCAGAGGGGTGACTGGAAGTCCTCTAATCCTTCCTCTGAGGAATCCATATTCCTTTCCAAAAGGTCATATATGCATGTCAGGAACATATGTACCTTTGTTTTTATGCAACTTATGTGTGTTTTACTGCTTTATGGCATGGTTGCTTTAAGAAACTTGATTATTTGTTCAGGTGATTTTTGTATGTTTTGTTTATAAGGGATGTTGGGTAATGTTATTTCATTCTGATGAAGTTTCCATTAGGGAGACGAAAGCGCTCAATAAAAAGTTTCGTAAGTGGATCTGGACCTTGGTTCTTTTTCTGTGAATGTTTTTTCAGAGAAGTGTAACTCGGAGATGCAAGCAAGATTTACCCTGGTGGACATTTCGAAATCCCCAACAAAGGTGTCTCGCCCCTTCAGCCCCCATCAACCAAAAGCCACGGTGAGCACGGACGTCTCCCTGATGGGGTGGGGGGGCTATGTCAGGGAAACTCTGTCCACGGCACCTGGTCGGAGACGGAGGCCCTTTTGCATATCAGTGTCCTGGAACTGAGGGCGGTGCTACTAGTGTTGCAAGCATTTCATTCCATCCTTCTGTCAGGGACTATTGCGATCCAAAAAGACAAGATGTCAGTGGTCTGGTACATCAACAAGCAAGGGGGCAACAGATCTTACCCATTATGCCGAGAGGCCCTGAGAATATGGCAGTGGGCAATAGCTTCCAACTGCTTTCTAATTGCAATGCACATTCCCAGGAGCTCCAATGTGATAGTGGACAAATTGAGCAGGTGCATTTTACAATTTCACGAGTGGTCCCTCAGCCCTATGATAGCGGCAAGAATCTTCCAACAGCTGGGGCAAGCCTTGTTGCAACCTATTCGCCTCCCCAACCAACTACAAGTGCAGCAACTATTTTGCCCTGATCCCCCCCCTCGGGGATAGTTACTGAGAGATGCTGTAGTCCACGCTTGGCCCTCAGGTCTACTTTATGCTTATCCTCCTCTTCCCCTCATCTCCCAATTTCTGAAGAAAGCATGACAGCTGAAAAGCAAAGTGATCCTCATTGCTCCATATTGGCCTCGACAAGTCTGGTTCCCCTTCCTCTGGCCTCACCTGCTAAATCAACTGTGGACCATCCCCAATGTTTATCTCCCATCCGCAGGGTCTGACTCACCCCAAACTGACAACTTGGTTTCTCCACTTCCAATGATTGCCAGGCAGGAAAACCTCTTGTCCCCTGTGCGCAATATTCTTATTGCATCTCATAAATCATCCACCAGACTAATCTATCTCAGTAAATGGAAAAAGTTTTCTCTAAGGGCAGCGAGTAGACAATTAGACCCCTTGTCAGCCCTAGTTTCGGTGGTTTTGGATTACTTATCACATCTTTTCCACTCTGGGGTGTCTGCCTGTACTATTCCTGTGCATTTAGCTGCCATTTCAAACTTCCACATTGGTTTTCAGGATTCTTTGCACATGTCACATAGACTCTGTAAAACTTTCTTGAAGGGGGTTATCCACTTAAACCCCCCTTTAGAGAACCGGTACAACCTTGGGATTTGGCTTTGGTTCTGCAAGCTTTAACAGCTCCCCCCTTTGAACCTGCATCATCATGTGATGTAAAATATCTGTCTTCGAAAACTTTGTTTCTGATTGCAATTACATCAGCCAGATTCTTGTCACAACTTCAAGCTTTATGCATCAAACCTTCCCTATCTTATCTTCCATGAGGATAGGGTATCACTGAGAACTAATTCTTCCTTTTTACCAAACGTGGTGTCAGAGCAGTCTATCAACCAATATGTTGACCTTCCAGTGTTCTTACTTAACCACTCTAACAAGGGAGAATATTGCCTGCATTCCTTGGATGTTCATAGGGAAATAGGATCTTATCTGGACAGAACAAAATCTACCCGTAAATCAGACCAACTGTTCCGGCTTTTTCTGGACGTAGATGAGGTCATCCTGTCTCAAAAGTTACATTGGCTTCATGGTTGAGAAATTGTATTACCTTTATCAACAACAAAAACAGGGTCACCTTGCCTCATAGAGTGAAAACACATTCTACAAGGTCTGTGGCAACTTCAGCAGCTTTCCATGCTAAGGCTTCCCTCAATTATATTTGCTCAGCTGCAAATTGGGCTAAACCTCGTACCTTTATTCTTAATTACAAATTGGACTTGGCCTCCAGAGGTAGAGCTTCTTTTGGCTCCATTTTGCTTAGGAATGTCCTTCCATGAAGGGCCACCCAGGGATACAGGTAGCTGGGGACTCTGTCCCATTAGTAAGGAATGAACGAAGATTAACAACATCAGATAAAGAAGTTAGGTCTTACCATAATGTTCCATCTGTGTTGTTGTTCTTCATTCATTCATTACTTCCCACCCTCCATCCCTCTCTGGAGGTTCCTGGCTGATCTCATATACTCCTTTATTGTAGGTCTGTTATGACCAGAGGTAGCCTCTATGTTTATGTATTAACTTGCAAACTCGATCTGAGGTAACAGGGAGCAGAGCATTCTGGGTAGGACCTTGGCTCGAGAGTTTTTTTGCTGACACTAGCTTGATATTTGGCCGGCTCGGTTCTGAGGACGGAACTGATAACCCATCAGTAATGAATGACTGAAGATCAACACAGATGGAATGTTATGGTAAGACATAACTTCATTTTTTTGGGGGTGGTCTCATGTGGTGCACATGTTTAGTTTTTTTTTTTTTTTTTTTTTTTTGATTCGTTTGTGATGAACTTGGGGAATGTGGACTGCTGGTGGGCTCATTGCTAGGGATTGTTTGGGTGCAAGTTTTTTTTTGCTTCCTTTTATTCTCTTCCTTCACTTGGCTGCCACTGGTGGTTAATGTATACTGCAGTTGACCGTTTTGTGAAACTGTGGATTGTGGAGTGGGCAGTTGAATATAATGCTGGCAAAGATGTATTTATGGGGGACTATTTAAAGCATTGCCTATATTTTTGGAGATATTTGAAACTTGGCGGCTCTAACTACCTCTGTGCAATGAGCGCTTACTTTTGGAAATTGAATGAAGCTTATTTTTTCTTCCGATTCTTTTCTTGCTTGGGTTTCCCGCTGAGGTCACAAGCTCTGAGAGGTCTGACTTGTGCTTCTGGTCCTCCATGCACACTCTGGATTCATTGCTGGACCAATGGGGTCTTGGCTCCAGATAATCTTTCTGTCTGTTTTACTATATTTTTGTCTGTCATCTTTGTTCCAGCCTTTTAGATTTGTGGCATGGTTTCCTTTTGTGTGTGTGGAATAATTTCTGGACTATTGGTGTTGTGTGTTGCCAAATGTAAACCTCAGATTTTAGTCTGGATGTGTGCCGTTCTACTTGCAGCAGTGGTTGCATGTGCTTGCTTCTCTTATGGTCATTTTTCATGAGACATGGGAGCCCTGGTGGCCACATTCACTTGTGAATTCCTTGTAGTTGGAATGGTGGAGTGGTTCTTTGTAGAGCAAGGCTTTGCTGTTGTGGTGGTTTGTAATATTTTCGATGTTGCGGGCTGCCAAAGTTAAGGGAAATGTATTGAGTGCCTTCATGTGAAAATGAGGCTACTGGCTGTGTGTGATACTTGGAGTGTGGTGTGCTGGGGGTGGGTCAGTGATCACTATTACACACACACACATGCACTCACACACACACACACACACACACACACACACACACACACACACACAAACATGTATGCATAAACACACACACACACACACACACACACACACACACACACACACACACACACACACCTTGCCTCTTGGCTGTACAGGTTTTCGCATTTGGTCCATTTTTCATAAAATTGTGGTTCTGGCAAATTAGTGGCAAATCGTTAGACTGAAGTTAGAAAATAGTGATGGAAATTTGAGTTTGACTTCATGTTCTTCGGAAAATTCATGTAAATACAAAACCTGTTGTTCTGTCAACTTTCTAGTTATTGTAAGAGCAGTATTTGAAAATTGTCAATATTTTTGGGTTTTCGTCTCACTTTTATTGATGGCTTTGTCCAGATTTCTTGCTGTAAGAGGTTGAAAGGTATGAGAAGGGATGCTATCACAGTTGGGGTTTGATGGTCAGCAAGAATGGTGAAAGAAAAAGAATAACAAAAAAAAGACGTAGAATAGAATTTCAAAACAGAAAATTGGTTTCCCAAAAAAGGTATTTTACATCAGAAAAGTAACTGCAATACAAGTTTAATTATATAAATTACATCCCAAAACCAAAATGAAATACTTGTGTAGTGTGATTGGCTACGTTTACCAATGAGATCACAGGCTACATTTCTTAGCCATTTTGCATATGGTACTTTGAAAAGTGGTTGGTTTTATCTGAGCTAAAAAGGGTTTGGGATTTATCTTGGACTTATGGTATTTGTATTATAATACATATTGAATGCATTAGATGCTTCAGTAGAGAAGTGAGTGTCGAGATGCACACACTGGTTGAAGATGTTTACAGCATCATAAATTCCATTTTCCACTGGAGAACAGTGACATTAGAACTGATTATAGGAATAAAGGATATATCCCCTGCATGGGCAGAGGAGAGTGTAGAGACCTTGCTTCTCACCGAATGTTCTTTGAATTTCTGTTTGAACATTTGGATTTCTCTCATATGTAAAATTTGAAAGAATGACTTTTGCACTTATGGCAGGGAATCAACTTCATGTATGTTTTGCTTTTATTTTGTCCACTTTTGAGTGACATTTTTTTAAATGGATTTATATCTTCAAAAGCATTCATCAGTTGCTGCTCAGTGAAAGAAGCTGCGTTTAACAAAATAGGAAAAGGCCAGAGAAAATGTCAGCCAAGTCAGATTGGGGAAGGGGTGAATTAAACCTCTTATTAGGGAGGGCATAGCAAGGCTTGATTAAAACAATGGATGACGACATGAAAAGAATCCCATTACTTCAAGGTTACATGTAGAATTAGCGTTTGTACTGAACACTCTCTTCTTGAAGTATCTGCTTGCTAACAAAAAATGTCTCATTACCAGCATCCATAGGAGACATGACTCCTACCTGAGTTGGAAGACATAATCTCTGATTGTACAACATTCTTTCTTACCACTCATGCTGTTTGAGTCTCCTAAGAGTTGCAGGAAAGTGCCACATTCAGTGCAGAAAAAGTCTAGAAGTAAGCCACCAAGTAAACTGTGAGGGTTGTCTTTAAAAGAGAGAAGTCCATTACCAGCACTGCATGTTTTGCTCATAAATCTCGAGTGATATCAAGAATTGCAGCAGGCACCAGACCTTTAATAGTGGTACTTGCAGTGGATTTTAGCTGAAGCTTTGTTTTCCTGGATGCAACATTAATAATTCAATGAAAATGCTGTGTTTTTAAAATGTATAGGAAATACTTCGTATTTTTATCAATCATTAACACTTGCAATGCTGAATTTGAAGTAAATTTCTTTTTCATGTATACACTTCCATATTGAGCACGTTTATATATGTTTGTGCAGTATCCTTATGTGAATGTATATTTACGTTCTCATGAAAAAAGTAAGATTTGAAGATAACACCATGTGAAGTGAAACATAAAACCAGATGGTGATGACTTGAGAATCTGGTCCAGTTGTAAGAACAAAATTTCATAGAATCTAGACATCTGGGTCTTATGTATGTACAATTCTTCTTAAAACATCACTGAAATATTGCTAATCAGTTTATCTAAACAGAGAATATTGCATTCTTATAACATCTGTACCTGTGAGAAGAACACTATGCATATATTTTTACAAAAGCCTTTTAGGTCATCCTAAATGATGACATAAAATGCTTACTTTTCGAGAATATACTGTCAGTATAATTGAGATACAAGTCTGATACACTTTAGCTGAGCCTACATGCATACAAACTTAATAGTTCTGTATTGCAGTTTGCTGGGGTAATTTACATACATGCCTAGACTTTACAAATTTGACATATATCTGCAAGAGTAAATTAGTACACCTGAGTAAAATCTATAACAGACTATTGACTACCCTCTAGAGCACCCAGTCACTTCATATAAACTCAGAGAAAGTTAAAGAAATATTTAGCTAAATGATATAACCATCAATATTTAATCTAATTTAATGTTTTCTGATACTTTTATCAAAAAGTAATTTCCATCTCTGCAGAGTTGAGAGATATGAATGGCTTCCTTTTTTTTTTTTTCGAGAGTGTCTTAGTTCTATTGGGTATGGTGAAATCCATGCATTTGTGTACGTGTTTGTACAGTGCATTGGTGTACGATTCGGCGGTCATGCAACTATTCTCCATTTGCATGGGTGCCATGAAGTTAGCCACCTCTGTTTTTAGGAGCCCAAAGTTAGCTTTGGAGAAGTTTTTCATGGTGGTTACCTTTGCGGGGGGTGGGGGGGTGGAAGGGATGTGGACTTCCAAGGTATTAGTTTGTGGTCGGACCTAACCAGGGAGGAGTTGACTATTGGTGTAGAGCAACGGTTGCCCATGTTAGTAATGACCAGGTCAAGGATGTTGCTACCTCTAGTGGGGGTAAGAATGAGCTGGTCCAGAGCATTAGAATTAATGAATTCCAGAAAGCATTGGGCAAGTATATTGGTACATGAGTAGTTTTCCCAGTTAATGGAGGGGTAGTTGAAGTCTCACAGTATGAGTGTGTTAGGTTGGAGCCTAATATTCCCCAGAGTGCTTAGGAACGTGGAGTGTGAGTCTTGGGATATGGTTGGGAACCTATGGCAGGCTGCGACCTGAACCGCTGTCTTACCCAGTGTTAGCTGCACCTGAAGTATCTCAGATATGTTATGTTGGGCTACCAGTCTGGAGGTGTGCACACATCCATTATGAATATAGAAACACCACTACCTTTGGAGTGTCGGTCCAAGTTCTGGGGCGAAAAGTGTGGAATGAGTTATAGCTTGGTAGTGCAGGGGTGCATTCTGCTGCCTTGAGCCAGGTCTCTGTTACAGCACAAATGTCGATGTTCTCCATTTTAAAGAGTGCTTTGATCGAGTGCATTTTGAGATTTAGATTTCTGGCATTGAGCAGCATGACTCTCAGATTGCATGGGGTGGCAAGAGCCTTGGCCAGTATCTGGAAGCCCAGGAGTGACAGCTGGATGTGTCAATCATGTCATACCAGGCAGACAGATACTGGATCCCCTTAGAATGACACCAGAAACTTAGCCAAGTGTTGAAATCAATAATTTTCTGCTTGTACTGTGATATCATTCTGGGTGATGGTAGGGTGCTGCTCAGGGCTAAGGTCATACCTGCCTGGGTTACATAATCAAAGAGCTCTCCTATGTCTCCATGTATTCCAGGGAGGTACGTCTCCGGTCATTCACACCCACATGTACAAATGACAGAGTCATATTTGTACCTGTTGTTGAGGGACCTGAGTGTATGCGTTATGTGGCGGATCTTAGCACCTGACAGGCAGCTGACTGTTACCTTCTCCTTATTCAACCTAGTGAGTGGAATATCCGTGTGCCTCACTATAAAGTCACCTATGACTAGTGTGTTGGGCATGGTGTTTTGCCTTAGGGGCTTTGGTTGAGTGGCACATTGTTTAGAAGAGTTATATGTCTCATTAGTGTTGTGTTGTGGTGGTCTGGTGCTTTTCTGCCTTGGAGGTCTCTGCTGATGTCCTTCAAGGATGCATCTGCAGTCATAACAAATGGGTTGTCCTGTCGTCAGGCAGCCCTTCGGTCGGCCGGATTCCAAAGTCTGGGTCCGGCTTCGGCTGATGTCGCACTTCACCCGACGTCATCTCTGCTGGTCTTCGGGTATAAAGGCATCAGCCGACGCCATTTTCCTCAGTCTTTCTTGCCGCGTGGCGCCCGAAGCAGAAGCTGTTCGCAAGTGCCGGTCGGTCAGATCCAGAGATTACTACTACCGAATACTACTTCGAAGACTTCTAAAAAGCTAAGTACCCCGTTGGGGACTCTTTCTTGCCTCAGCCGATGTCAGAAAAAGTAAATAACTGTTTAACTTGTGGGAAACAAATACCTCATAAAGATTTCCACTCTTACTGCCTACCTTGTTTAGGCCCAGACCACGACGTAGCAGCCTGTTTAGCCTGTGCTTCCTTCAACCGACGAACGCTTAGGCGTCGGAGTTTGCTGAACAGTTTTTCGGCTCAGATTTTGCGTACATTATGCCGTCGGATCCTCCGACTACCCATATTGTTAAAAAACGCAAAGAAAGACGGTCACTCGCGGTCCTTGGTTTCGGCCGAAACCACGGTTAAGCAAGCGCGAGTGTCTCGGTTTCGGCCGAAACCGAGAAAACGGGTCAATCTTCAGCCGAATCCATGACTACTACTGAGGCTCCTGCTACCTTAGTTGAATCGGCCTCTGAAGTTTTGCCTACTACTGTGGTTCCTAGTGAATTATCAGACACCATCCCTTTGGATGTCTCTACCCCAGCACGTGGTGCTGCTAGGCCTCCTGCAGCCATGTCTATAAAGGCCTTTGCCAGGGCTAAAGCAGCCAAAACTGTTAAATCAGTGCCTGTTAAGACCCCCTCACATAGGCCCACTTCTAGTTCACAAATGCTTACTCTGGCAGAGGATTTAATCTCCTTAATTAGGGATCCCAATCTCACCCAGACAGGGCCTCTCAGCCTCCAGAAAGAGACCTAGAGCAGAGCTCCCGAGCCAGTGTCCTCTGATGATTCTTGGATGACTCAGACATTACAGATCAGCCAGAGGCTCCTTTTCTACTTATGAAGATTCCGATGCTGAAGAATCCATTCCATCTGCCTCTCCACCAGAGGAATTTTCCTTTGGGGAAACCTTACATGCCATGAGAGAACAATTCCAATGGCAGGGACAAGATTTCTCAGATTCAAGAAAAAGGCTTAGGACCTTTCTGCACTTACCACAACATAGGCCCTTAGCTATACCTCCAGTTCTGCCTGTTGTGGATGATGCATTTAATGATGTTTGCACTGCTCCTGATACTTTACCTCCAGCCCCTGCCAAACCAGATAGATTTTACAGGGTGCCAGACACTCATCACCACCTATACAAGGCCCCACTTGCAGATCCTGAGACTATATCCCAGGGGCCTAAGGCAGTAGCCGACCTCAGCAAAAACCCTCTCCCTTCTGAAAGGGAATCCAGGTCCTTAGAGAGATGGGGGAAAAAGTTTACACCTCTGCTACTCTCTCAGATAGAGCTTTAAACTGTCAATTTCACATGATCCAATACCAAGAGTTTATGCTTGATCAGTTAACTAAGAAGCTGTCCTCTGATGACTCCTTAGATAAGAAATATGTTTTAGAAATGGTGAATAACATTCAGCAGGTTAGTAACCATTCTTTAAAATGTGGCTATGATGCACTGAAGGCTTCATTTAGATCAGCCATGACTGGCACAGTGATAAGAAGGCATGCATGGTTGAAGGAATAGGTTTTGCCGGATCATGTTAAAGCAAAGCTGTTAGATGCTCCTATGGATAAGGCCAGTCTATTTGGTACACCTGCTCAGCAAGTAATGAAGAAAATGGAAGAGAAGGCAAAATCTGTACAAACAGTTAAGGATTTCTTAACAGGTTCAGCCCCCAAGGTTTAGCAGGAACTGGCCTGCCAAAAATTGGTCCTTTCCAGACTCCTCAAAATCTCAAAGAGGCAGGAATAGACGCTCTAGAGGCAGAAATCAATCCAGAGGAGGTGCCTATAGAGGACGCCAGTGGCAAGGCAATAACCAGAGAGGCACAGACACAACCACTGCCACTGCAACAGGACAATCACAGTGACTTGACTCTGACACCGCCTACCAGGGAGCAAATAGCAGCACCTTTAGGTGGAAAGTTAGCCTTATTTTGAAAAATTGGCACTATATCACAAAAGACAAGTGGATTTTGCAAACCATAGACCAAGGCTACAGGTTCCACTTCCACACCTTACCAGTAAAAGAGGAATGCCAAACCTACCTCCAAATCAAAAACAGAAGCTTTAAAGCAGATAGCTCAATTAACAAAGATGAGAGCTGTGGAAAGAGTACCAATAACACAACAGGGCAAAGGATTCTACTCCAGACTCTTCCTAGTACCAAGAAAAGAAAAGTTGGAGACCTATTCTCGACCTGTCCGTCTTAAACACATACATCATTGTACCAAAATTCAAAATGCTGACCCTACAGCAACTTCTTCCCATGCTGGGCAAGGAGTGTTGGCTGGTAACTCTAGATCTCAAGGAGGCATACCTGCACGTCCCCATACGACCAAATTGCAGAAGATACCTCAGATTTCTTGCAGGATCAGAGCATTATCAATTCTCAGCATTGCCCTTTGGCTTATCTACTGGGCCCAGAGTATTCACAAAATGCCTGGCATCAGTAATCGCTCATTGCAGGCTACAGGGAATCCAAATTTATCCATACCTGGACGACTGCCTGTTACAAGCGGACAACAAAAGCAAGCTAACAACAGATTTACAAAGAGTCATTTGCTTACTACAAGCCCTGGGATACACAGTCAGTTTAAAAAAGTCAAGACTGATACCATCCCAGACAAGAACATTCTTGGGTGCGGAATTGGACACAGTAAAACAAATGGCATTCCTAACTGCAGAAAAACAAGCACAACTCCCTCTTTACTTCTTGGCATTAACAAAGCAGCACAAACTAACAGCAAGAAAAGTACTGCAGGCCTCGGGCTTCATGGCATCATGCATAATCCTGGTCCCCATGCCAGACTGCATATGAGAAAACTACAGTGGTACCTAAAGAATTTATGGTCTCAACACAGGCACAGCTTAGAAACCGAAATCCCACTAATCCCATGCCTGAAACAAGAGTTCCTATGGTGGGCTCAAGCATGCCAGTCAAACCCAGGCTTGCCCTTCCACAACTTTCAAGCAAACCAAACCATCACAACGGACACCTCAGACCTAGGCTGGGGGGCGCACATGTTGGACAAGTGCATACAAGGATTGTGGACTCCAGACCAGCTGCACCTGCACATAAACCAAAAAGAAATGCTGGCAGTAAAACTAGCAATCCAGAAATTCAAACCATTCCTCAAAGAAGGCCATTTAATGATAAGGACAGACAACACCACAGTCATGTGGTACATCAACAAACAGGGAGGCACTCATTCATACCCCCTATGCAGAATGACTCTGGACCTTTGGAATATGGCTCTGAGCTACAACATCCAGTTACAGGCAATATTTGTACCAGGAAAAGAAAACACCCTAGCAGACATGTTAAGCAGAACCACCTCGGATGCTCACGAATGGATGCTACACCCGGACATCTTCAAGGCCATCACAAAGAAATGGGGAATGCCACAAATAGACCTATTCGCATCCCCACTCCATCACCAGCTCAAAAAATTCTGCACAAGGACATGCCACCCACTAGCATGGAAGGTGGACTCTCTATCCTTCAGTTGGAAAGGCCTGACAGCATATGCATTTCCACCTCTTCCTTTGATGCACAAGGTACTACTGAAAATCAAAGAGGAACGCCCAAGGATAATTCTGATAGCTCGAATTGGCCAAGACAACACTGGTATCCTTTGCTGAGGAGCATGTCTCAGGGGAGAATGTGGCCAATACCCTGATGCCTTTGTTAACTCAGAACAACTACAACATCATGCACCCAAACCTAAAAACCTTGCAACTGACTGCCTGGAACATCACATAACAGCAACTAACCCAGACTTTATCCCAAAGGGTTAAAGACATTATCCTTGAAGCCCGCAGACCTTCAACAAGAAGGAACTATGCAGGAAAATGGAAAAGGTTTGTCATTTGGAGTACTGAAAGAGGAAAAGATGTCTCGAACATAGATATTGCTAACATCCTGGAGTACTTGGCAGAGCTTCTACATACAGGCCTGTCCTATTCCTCCATCAAGATACATGCATCAGCTATTTCCGCAGAATACAGCTTCGATCCACCTGTCTTTTCGCATCCTCTACTCAGGCAATTCCTCAGAGGGATCAAGAATGTAAAACCTCCAAGGAAACCACCATTACCAGCATGGGACTTGAACTTTGTGCTAGAAAAATTGACACTCCCTCCATTTGAACCAGCAGCAACAGCAGATCTTCAACACCTATCATGGAAAACTGCTTTCCTACTGGCAATTACTTCAGCAAGGAGGGTTTCGGAACTACAGGCCTTAATGGCAGTACAACCCTTCCTAATCTTCCATCAAGATAGTGTCCATGAGAACTAATCCTACATTTATGCCTAAGGTGGTATCCAGAGTGTCTTTAAACCAGGCAATCCACCTACCTACCTTCTTTCCCAATCCACAGAACAGGGGGGAAAGGCTGCTGCATACCTTGGATGTACATAGACAGCTACGCTACTACCTGGACAGAACCAAAAGTAACAGAAAAACTGACCAGCTTTTAGTAGCCTATGCAACAGGAAGGGAAGGAAAAGCAATTTCCAAACAGACAGTCTCCAAATGGATAGGAAATTGCATAAGATTCTGTTACTCCTACCATGGAAAACCAGTTCCACAGAACATAAGACCTCATTCTACAAGGGCTACAGCCACTACCACAGCTTTCTTACGAGGAGTGGCAACCAAGGACATTATTGAGGCGGCTACTTGGACCTCCGTGCATACATTTGCCAAGCATTATAATTTACCTCTATACTCTAGATCCCGAGCAGGGTTTGCCACTGCTGTATTGCAAGGGATCCTAACTACACCATAATTCTTCTTCCTCCTCCCCTAGTTTGGCTATGGTATTCTACCCATTTGTTATGACTGCAGATGCATCCTTGAAGGACATAGTATAGTTTTGTACCTACCATAAATGTAGATGTCCGAACAGGATAGCATCTGCAGTCAGGATTACCCACCCTCCTTCCCCTCTGTGGTACTCCTAGGGTATTTACCCTCCTAATAGCTAGCTGGGGGGGAGTCTCTTATGGTGTATTTGTTTGTATATATGTACATACATGCTTATTTTTGTTTGCCTTCTACTATTTTGGAAACATTGGCATTTATCCAAAATTTAGCATTCCTAGAGGGCAACTGGCATCTGGGGCAAGAAACACTGAGGAAAATGGCGTCGGCTGATGCCTTTATACCCGAAGACCAGCAGAGATGACGTCGGGTGAAGTGCGACATCAGCCGAAGCCGGACCCAGACTTTGGAATCCGGCCGACCGAAGGGCTGCCTGACGACAGGACAACCCATTTGTTATGACTGCAGATGCTATCCTGTTCGGACATCTACATTTATGGTAGGTACAAAACTGTACTTTTTGTGTAGATTTTTGAGAGCCTCCACAAAGGTGGGTGTGTGGTTTGTGTTTTTATGTGAAGGCAGTGCTGGTGTGTGTTCTGGTGGGCTGTGTGTTCCATGTACTGTATTGCAATTGTTGACCTTTTCCACTTGACCAGCTATTCCAGTCGTGACTGGAGAGTGTGTGGCTTCCAATTTGGATATGCAAGTGCATCTGTCACAAGTCTGAGTGTTGGGAGTTAAGAGGAGTGGGTTGTCAGTGTACATGAGGCAGTTGCTGGGTTGCCTCCGGATGCCCCAGTTCACCAGGTTAATAGGAGAAAGCACAGGGAACTGACCTTTAGATATGCCTGGAGGGTTGGCCATTAATAAATACTAGAGCTGTTTTCTTGTCGAACACTTAATGCTGGTAGCACTTTTGTGTGCTACAATAATTGCTACAAGAAGTCTGGTAAAGTGCTAAACTAATCAGCTAGTAAAAGTGCAGGAGAAGAGAGAACTAGCAAATCTAAGGAAAAATTTCAAGAGGAGACTTTGGCACCACTCAGAAGCTTACAGACAGTCCTAGGTACAGCAGATCTGTATCTGGACTAGATTAGTTAAAAGAAAGGTGGGAAACAAGCTCAGATGTGGACTTTTAATCCAGAAAGTTGCAAGAGATGGAAAAAGTTGCCCAAATGGCCAGTAAGCTACTATATCTGGGCCAGAAACCACTCCTCTTGTGGTAGATAGGCTACCTAGTGCTTACCACTCCCACTGATAAGCTAGAAGGCTTCCCTCCAACAGAGAAATCTTGGGGGGCTCAGAAGCTTATAAACAGTCCGGGATACAGCAAATCTGTACCTGGACTAGACTAGTTACAGGAAAGGCAGGAAACCAGTGCAAATGCGGGCTTTTAAACCAGAGAGTTGAAAGAGATGGAAAAACTGCCCAAACGTCTGATAACTACAATTTCTGGACCAGAAACCACTCCTCTTGTGGTAGATAGGCTATCTAGTGCTTACCACTCTCACTGTTAAACTAGTGGGCTTCCCTCCAACATAGAAGGGTATGGGGGTTCAGAAGCTTACCAACAGTCCTGGATATAGCAAATCTGTATCTGGACTAGACTAGTTACAGATAAGGTGGGTAACGATCGCAAATGCGGGCTCATACCAGAAAGTTGAAAGAGATGGAAAAACTGCCCAAACAGCCAATAAACTACAATTTCTGGTCTAGAAGCCACTCCTGTTGTCGCAGGTAGGCTATCTAGTGCTTACCACTCTCACTGATAAGCTAGAAGGTTTCTCTCCAACACAGAAAGGCTTGCGGGTCGCAACAGCCCTGGATACAGCAAATCTGTATCTGGACTAGACTAGTTACAGGAAAGTCAGGAAATAAGCTTATATTTCTTTTCAGAAAGCAGATAAAACAGCACTAAAAATAAAGCAAATGCAGTTTATTTGAAATGTATTTTGAACTAAATTCAATTGTTGCTGTATTCAACTCTGAACAGTTAAGTGCCAAAAAATATACTTATCAGCTGAGAAGCACATTCAGCACTCAGAACACAAGGATTATTTTTTGTTAGTAAAGTGCAAGGGGAGGAAGGAGGAGCAGAATATAATTCAAGGTTAAGAACCTAAGTGGGTTGGCCTTCTCAAATGTTCTCTCTGTAATAGGTAGAATGAACACTAGACTGGGAGGAGTGTCCCAGATCAAATTGACCGTAGGGGCGGGCAATGGCAAAGCCACCAACTATAAAACACCACAGGAATAAGGTGGGTGGGAGGGAATAAACTGTTTCAGAAGAGCTCAGGAACAAAAAAAAATGCCAGCAAATATATAAAATAATTCAGGCAAAAATTATGCAGAACTCTGAAAAGTTAGTGCCAAGAATTATACTTATCACCGATTATATTTCCAGATTATTTGAGAACACTCTTAAATAAACAAACTCTGCAACAGAAAGAGGAAACTGATGTGGAATAAGGCAAAGTCCCAATACTGGAAAAACTCCCTTATCAGCCTCAACAAAAGGTTGAGATCCCTCATCAAATCTTCTAAAGCTAGCTATGAAAAAGCTAGCTAAGAAAACAGAATTGCAGCACATAATAAAGGCAACCAGAAGGCCTTCTATAGTTATGTAAAGAATCTCCATTGCAGTACCCAAACTTGCTCTGAGCTACTGCACAATTGTACCTCCTGTACTGAGCGAACAGATATTGCCAATATACTGACCGACAGATTCAGTGCTAACTTTACCCCCCCAAAGGACCAAGCACAATACCAGTAGATTGCCAGGCACCCAGTATTAGTGCTGCACAGGTTAAAACAGCACTGTCCAAGGCCAAGAATACAGCTTCTATGGGACCTGACAATATCCCTGGCTGTTCTACATGAACTACAGAGTGAATTGGCACCTCACCTGTGTGCCCTGTTGAATTACAGCCTCACTTCAGGCTTTGTCCCTACCGAATGGCGCACTTCTACAGTCATCCCTCTCCACAAAGGTGGAACGACTATAGACCCTGGGAATTGTTGCCCAATTAGCCTGACGTGTCAGATATGCAGAGCTATGGAATGCATCATCATGAACCTACTAAACAAGGATATAGGGAATCTCCAAACTCTGGATCTTACACAGTTTGGTTTTGTGAAGGGTAGATCATGCCTGCTCAACTTGGTCGACTTCAAGTCAGTCACCAGCCCTGTGGATGAAGACAAAGTGGTTCATACAGCCTACCTTGATCTGGCCAAGGCCTTTGATACCATTCCCCAGTCAGGAATCATAGAAAAACTCACTAAGCTAGGCATCAACCCCTTTATCACTAGGTGGGTTGCAAACTGGCTCACACACACGGTTCGGTCCTGGGTCCTCTCCTGTTTGGTATCTACTTCTCTGAAGTCCAGGCCAACACGAAGGGACTCTGGCTGACAAAGTTTGCAGATGATTGCAAGTTGGAAGCTATTATTAATTCCACAAGTGATGTTGACATCCTACAAAAAGGCCTCAATGACACCAACGACTGGTGTCAGAACCATGGCCTTAAGCTCAATGCCAAAAAAATGTCATCCTCCTTGGGAAAAACCCGGTTCCCTTGAATTACCACATTGATGGTAGTCTACTGAACACAGAAGGCATTATAAGAGATCTGGGAACACAGGGGTACAGCAACCTCTTTTGACCACCACGGTGCCACTGTGGTCAGAAAGTCCTATGTGGCTCATCTCATTACAAAGGGTTTTGCATCCAGGAAGAAAGAGGTCATTGTCTCCCTCTACTCTTCCCTCATTAGGCCAATCATAGAGTTCAATGCCCCATTTGGCATGTACCTTACTAGACACCTGAAACAACTGGAGAGGCCACAAAAGTACCTCACAAAGAGGATCCTAGGCCTTAAAACACTTGTCCTATATGGAGAGACTAAAAAAACTCCCAACTATTCTCTGTCTCATATCGCCTACTTAGAGGCAATCTCTGCTTGACTTACAAAGCCATGTCTGACCCAGCTCTGTTAGAAATGGTACATCTAAAGAAATCCCAATCCCACCGCACCGCATGCTCCAGAGACCTCAACCTCATTACCACAATCAACAGAACATGCTGGAGGGACAGGTTCATAACCCAGAGACTCCCCATGCTATGGAATAGACTTCCCATACATGTCAGGCAGAGCATCGCACTGGCCCTCTTCAAGAGAAATCTTGATGAGTGGATGGGAAATGGAAAATTCACCCCAAGGATCACTCCAGTGGCTCTACTTGACAGAGGCAGTAGGAACTAAGGTCAGGTGGCACGATGCCAGGGTAATCTTTTGGGCTAAGCTTGTAAAGGCTCCAGAGCCATTAGCCTAGTACACACCTGTGAACCTATTACAGAACAGTCTAAATGGAGTGTGTTTGTTCTTTTTTGTCACCAGAGGAGAAAGACTGGAGGGGAAGAAGAAGGAAATGGAATGATAAAGAAAAAGGAGGGGAGAAGGAGGAAGAATGGAGAAAAGAAAACTAATAAAAGTAGGAGAGACAAAGATGGTTATCAAATATATCCGGTCAGATAAGTATTCGGTGTAAACAAGTATATACAAAAGACTTTATATTAAATTATAATTTAAAATAGTATGAAGATCCATTGTTCTTTTTTTCTGTTTTTAAAGTGTGACATTTTTGTAAATAGTATACTATCTGTTTTTTTAAATAGCAGAGAAACTCTTAGATTGTACTCCGCCCCCCCTCTCCCGCCGAGATGATGGGTGGGTTAGTTTGAATGTTTTTTTTTCTATTCAAACTAGGAGATTTAAACTCCATGAACGGAAGGGAAGTTAAAAGAATATCATGTTTAAATTTTAGCACAACTTTTGGTGGTTTTTGGTTGTCTAATAATTTGGTTAATTTATATGTATTTAATAGCATTACTATGCACACAGATTTCTAACTGACATTAAGCGGCATATGTTATACAAGAGTGGTACTTTAATAATACATTTAAGAGCTGGAATGGTATATGTTCTCATACATACCAGTATTAACTCATGACACAATTAAAATGTATATCCATTAACAATAGTTTAAATGGTTCAAGAGAAGTAATTTAGTAATATCTAAATCTCTTTACACCACAAATGATTTTCTTGCAAAAAACAGATTACAAGACAATATAAACAGACTTAATACAATTTTAAGTAGTTCTCAGTATAATCATAAAAAAGAGGAGTAGCTGTTTTGTGGAAAAATGTATTACCCATACCTAACATACTAAATACACACAATGATAAAGGTATGATCTGAAGTAGGCAGACTTCATTTGTCAGCAACCTGTGGGATTCGGATCCGACATTGGATCCAAGCCGGCAGTTCAAAAGCTTTAGGATCCGAGCTCCTAGCTCCTCCCTTTACCCACAATCCCCTGCCAAGCCCTGACTGACCTCAGATTTCGTTTGCCGCGTTTCAAGTAGCTGACGGATTTTGCGAGCTCCTATTAGCAAGTATTTTCTAGTGTATTTTGACAGGAAAATTTCCTTTTTTTCCTAAAAATTTAACAAGAGTGAGTGTTATTAGGCTTTCTCCTCCCTTTAGTTTAATTTTTTTCTCTGGTTTAGCGTAGTTGTGTGTCTGTTGGTGTGTGTTTTGTTTTAGGCCTGATAGGGTGTAGACATGTCAGAAGCCCCTAAGGCTATATTTTCCAAATGTACCGAGTGTGGCCACAAGCTTTCTCCAGCCGATGGCCACACTCGGTGCGTTAAATGTCTGGGGGTTGAACACCTGTCCTCTGGTTGGTTCTGGCGGAACTTCTCCCTCCTGAATCGGCTTTGGCCTCTTCCCCTGCTAGTCAGCAGCCCTCTCCGGGTAAGTCGGTCTCCCTTCCTCCGGCAGGGACTCAACCTCCCACCAAGAAACCGGAGGATAGGGAGACCAGGAGGGACAAGGAGAGGCACAAGGAGGGGCACCACAAGCGGCGGGCCGAAACCTCTGTCTCACCCCCCCCCGTCTAAGCGTGCCTCTCCTTTGCCTTCTAGATCTCCTCCTCCTCATCTCCATTCCCCCCAGTTCTCTCCTGGACCCGAGGAGGTGGAGACTAGACCTCTATCGAGGTCACTGAGGTGGCACTCTAGGTCTGCCTCGGTGGCCTCATCCAGGTCAACATTTTCAATGTCAGACGCTGATATGGACCGGATGATGAGGCGTTTCTTCCAGGCCCAGATGCAGATGGGAGTGCTCCTGGCCCCCCCATCCGGGAGGGGCCTCGACCACCTTTTTCTCCCCCATAGCTCCTTCTCCGATCAGACTCCCGGGTTTGGAGCCGTCAGAGCCGGGCAGAGTTGGACCCGGGGGTGGGTCGGATCCGATTGGTCGGCGCACCTCGGATCCGATCCATCCCTTGAGTGCTTCGGGTACTTCGGACCCGACCTCTCGGAGCCGTGGGCCGAGCCTCGGATCCGAGGGAGCTGGTGCATCTTCGACTCCGTCTAGGTCGGAGCGCACCGGTCTCTCGGATCCAACGGTCTCGGCGCCGGCTCTGATCCATGCGTTGGATCCGAGTGGAGGTCGGCTCTCAGGTCTTAGAGAGGTCGGCTCCCCCTCGGCCTTTGACGTTGTGGAAAGGGCTCTGTCGAGGACATCCGGACCCCCGGTCCCTGTCTCGGCTCCATCCCGCACTCCCTCGCAGCTGGACCAGGCTCCCATCAGCCGGTCCCAGGGAAAGCCCGCCTCACTGTCTCAAGTGGTTCCCTTGGAACATCTGGTTGCTGGCGAGGACTCCTCGGACAGTCCCCCCGAGGAAGTGCCTCGTAAGCGCAAGTGTAAGAGGAGGCACATGGACTCCCCTGAGTCCATTACCGAAGACACAGACTTGGAGGAAGGGGAGGGCTCCCCAAGATCACCCCCAGAAGACGTCTCCTTTGGAGACATTATGGAAATGTTAAGGATCGGGGGGGTGGTCTGCCCCCAAGGCCTCCTTGGACGAGTCTGTGTTCTTGGAGGCATTTGAGGTGGGCCCATCTACCTCTTGGGTGTCCCCTCCTGCCGATCCTCTGGTGGACCTTATTGCCACCAGAGCGTGGAAGGACCCGGACACCGTCGAGCCTGTTCCCAAACGTCCGGACCGTATTCTTAGTCCCCCAGCGGACCGCACGCATTGGAGTAAGGGACCCCCAGTAGATGCCATGATGATGGCTGCAGCCACAAAGAGGGAATTAGCTCAAGAGAGTCCCTCCATGCATCCCCCGAGCAAGGAGTCCCGCTCGATGGATCGCATTGGGAAGCGAGTCTTTAGTTCAGCAACCTTCTCCCTGAGGGCGCTGAACTACATGGCACACGTGATAAGGATGCAGTGAGACCTGATTAAGGAGTACGCTGCATCCCCCCTAGAGTCCATGTCGGCGGAGGACAGACAGGTGTACTCCACCCGTATGGCCACTCTCAGAGCGGTTTCTAATACTTCTATGCGGCTACTGTCTCACGCAACTGAGGGAGCCACTAGAGCTAGCAGATCAGGCCTTGTTATGAGGCGCCAGACCTGGCTCTGCCACTGTGACTTCGCAGAGCCCTTCAAAGCGACCTTCGCGAATGCCCCCTTCGATGGTTCTGCCCTTTTTGGCAAAACTGTTCGCGAAATGCTTGTCCAGAGTGAAAAGGACGGGAAGACGCTGTCTGCCGTTGGAGTCCGCTTCTCAGCTCCCTAGAGGTCCTTCTCGAAGAACCAAAAGGGACAGAAGAAGATGTGGTTCCAGAAATCGTAGCAATCCCAACCTGCTCCGGACAACCAGTCCTTCCGTGGCAGAGGAGGACAGAGGGGTCGCCGTCCTAGATGCAGAGGGGCTCCTAGGAACTTTGGGTCTAGAGAACCTTTCTCTGACAGACCCACGCAGCAACCCTGATGGGTTGCCCGGCTGCCCATCTCTGGAGGCAGTCGGGGGGGCGGTTTTCGAGGCACCGGACAACATGGGAGTCAATCACGTCAGACCGTTGGGTGCTTCGGGTGATATCCAGAGGCTATTCAATTCCCCTTTGCGGTATTCTCAGATCCCAAAACCTCCCCGATGTACCACCCGATCAAAGGGAGGCGGCAGCTGTCGAGATCGGACAGCTGCTAACAAAAAGAGCCATCCAACGCGTCCCCCAAGATCAGACCGGATCAGGGTTTTACTCCAGGTTCTTCTTGGTGCCAAAGAAGACGGGGGACTTAAGACCGATCTTAGACCTGTCACAACTGAACCTGTCTGTACCCAAGCAAAAATTCCGGATGGTCACCTTACAATCTATCCTCCCCCTCTTGCGGGAGAACGATTGGATGTGCTCCATAGACCTCAAGGACTCGTACTACCACATTTTGATGGACAGACGGTCCAGGAGGTTCCTTCGCTTCCGGCTGGGAGCCAGTCACTACCAGTTCAGGGTCCTTCCCTTTGGTCTCACCTGTGCCCCCAGGGTGTTTACCAAAGTACTAGCAGTGGTAGCGGCCCACCTGAGACTCCAGGGAATTCAGGTGTTTCCATACCTGGACGACTGGCTCCTCACAGCTTCATCAAGGCATCTGCTGTGCTCAGCCAGGGACTTTTTCCTTCACATAGCCCCTCGGCTGGGGATCACCATAAACAGAGAGAAATCTTCACTGGCCCCCACACAGCTTATAGATTTTATAGGAGAAAGATTGGACACAAGAAAAATGCGAGCATTCCTCACTCCAGATCGACTGTCCAACCTGAGGTGTCATATCACGACCGTCTTACAACCTGCTCCGACGGCAGCTTTGGTCCTGAGGGCCCTAGGTTCAATGGCAGCAGCCATTCCGCTTCTTCTTCATGCTCGACTACACATGCGGATTCTTCAATGGATCCTCCAGGTCCAATGGTCCCCACTTTACCTTCCTCTCAACAGCCCGATAGCCATCAGCAAAGCACGCAGGAACTCCCTGTTTTGGTGGCTCCAGTCGACAGAACTCCTAACAGGGAGACACTTCTGTGCTGCATTCCCCCTAGCCACAGTGACCACGGACACTTCTCGCCTCAGGTGGGGGGGGGGGCATTCAGCGGGCAGAATTGTCCAAGGCACGTGGAACAGTTCAGAGACCTCACTGCATATCAGTGTCCTGGAGATGAGGGCAGTGCTATTAGCGTTGCAAGCACTTCGCAGCCTTCTCCCTGCAGGGACTATTGCTATCCATATGGACAACATGTCGGTAGTCTGGTACATCAACAAACAGGGGGAACCAGATCCTACCCCCTTTATCGAGAGGCCATGAGAGTCTGGGAATGGGCAATCTCCACCAACCGCTTTCTTGTGGCAACGCACATTCCGGGAAGGTCCAACATCCTAGCGGACAAGCTCAGTCGCACCATTCTTTCCCCTCACGAATGGTCTCTCAACCCTGTAGTAGCGAAGCAGATTTTTGCCGCCTGGGGGCAACCTTGTTGTGATTTTTTTGCTTCTCCCTCAAACGCCAAATGCGACAGTTTCTTCCCTCTACTTCCCCCATTCGGGGAACCCCCGAGAGACGCCCTGGTGCATGCTTGGCCTCCCGGTCTCCTTTACGCTTATCCTCCACTGCCTCTAATGCAGAAGCTTCTACAGAAAGCCAACAGCTTGGGGAGCAAAATGATTCTCATTGCCCCATTCTGGCCTCGTCAACCTTAGTTCCCTTTTGCGTGGTCTCAGAGTGAATCCGCCCTGGATTCTAGATCCGATTCCGGATCTCATTTCCCATCCTCAAGGGCTTCTGATTCCCAACCTTCACACTCTGAAATTGACAGCCTGGCTGCTCCAGTTCCATCCCTGATAGGGACTCCCGGTATCTCATCACCTGTGAAAGCCATCTTAGTAGCGGCCCATAAACCTTCCACTAGGAAGGTTTATCGAAGCAAATGGAAGAGATTTTCTATTTGGGCAGAACAAAACAACCTTGATCCCTTTTCTGCACCACTTTCGGCGGTACTGGACTTCTTGACAGACCTTTTCCAACAAGGAGCAAGCTCTTCCACGGTAAGGGTACAGATGGCAGCTATTTCTCATTATCATGTGGGTCATGACTCAACACCTCTCATGACTGCAAAAATTTGTAAAACCTTTCTCAAAGGTGCTTTCCTTTTGAGACCTCCGGTTAAGGAAGCGGTACCACCTTGGGACTTACCTTTGGTCCTGCAGGCCCTAACCTCTCCCCCCTTTGATCCTGCAGCCTCTGTGGATTTGAAGTACCTTTCCTGGAAAACTGCCTTCTTAGTAGCCATTACGTCAGCTAGAAGAGTTTCTGAACTTCAGGCTCTGTGCGTCAAACCACCGTATCTCTCCTTTTTTCCTGATGGGGTCTTCCTCAGGACCAATCCTTCCTTTCTGCCGAAGATTTCTTCAGAATCCAATATCAACCAATCTTTTAATTTGCCAGTTTTCTTCCCCAAGTATAAAAACAAAGGAGAATATAAATTGCATTCTTTAGACGTTCATAGACAACTGCGCTTCTATATTCACAGAACAGCTGGTCATAGACAATCCGATCAACTGTTTGTCTCCTTTGCAAAATTCGCACTGGGTAAGGCAGTCTCTAAGGTCACCCTGTCGAAGTGGATTTCTAATTGTATCTTGCAGGCTTATGACACCTCAGGAAGGCCAGCTCCTCAGAGAATTACAGCGCATTATACCAGGGCAGTATTTACTTCTGCTGCCTTTAAATCTAGAGTGCCATTAGATGATATCTGTGCAGCAGCCACTTGGACCTCATCTCATACTTTTATTTCTCATTATAAAGTGGACGTTGTTTCCAGAGGGAGAGCATCCTTTGGCTCTGCGGTGCTCCGGAACATCCTTCCATGACGGCCGCCCAAGATTCAGGTAGCTGGGGACTCTGTCGCACAGGTTGCAGACAAATGAAGTCTGCCTACTTCAGATTAAGAAGTTATGTACTCACCATAACGTTCCATCTGAGTAGGTGACTTCATTTGGATGCAACCATCCCCCCCTCCATCCCCCTGACCTTGCATAGCAATATGAGTCCTGGTTCCCCAGGAGTCTGTTATACTAGTATTCACAGGGCAAACTCAATCTGAGGTCATTCAGGGCTTGGCAGGGGATTATGGGTAAAGGGAGGAGCTAGGAGCTCAGATCCTAAAGCTTTTGAACTGCCTGCTTGGATCCGATGTCGGATCTGAATCCCACAGGTTGCATCCAAATGAAGTCACCTACTCAGATGGAACGTTATGGTGAGTACATAACTTCTTATTTTGCTCAGTAACAATAGAAATTAATGGGGATTTATATTACTTTTATTAATGTTTATTGGATCCCTGATATTGGTGTTAAAACAGTTCAACATCAATTAAAACAGGTAATACAGCTTTCAAAAGGTAGTGTAATTTTGGCAGGAGACTTTAATTGCATATTGTCCAAAGAAGATTCTAATGCTACAAGAGTACAGAGGCTATCATCTTTGCCTAAGGCATTAAAAAAGTTTATAGATTTATTTCAAATCAAGGATATTAATGCTCTTGCAGATCCAAATTCACTTTTCTGTACTCATTTTTCTGTAGACATGGAACCCATTCAAGAATAGATGTATATCTTTAGTAACCTAGTATCCAGATTAAGTAAAGTAAAAGTTATTTCATGCCTATTATCTGACTGTAATGCCATAACTTTTGAACTCATATTAAACGCTAATAACAATGTTTTCATTAAAATGATTCCAGCTTACATAAATAACTTATGTTTGAAATATTTTTTTTGGTAGAGATTCAAACTTTTATTGAAATTAACTCCACACAAGATATATCTGAGGTCTATGTATGGAATGCTCTAAAAGTTTATTTAAATGGTAAAGATTTGTATGCTCTTAAGAAAAAGCAGTGGGATAAAGATTTAATAGATTTACAGGAGGAAAATTGCTAATTTAAAACGAATAAAAAGGACAAGATAATGTTATAAAACTATGAAAAATTTAGAAAAGTTTAAATTAACTAGTAAATAAATCCAAAATCCATGCATAAATTAGCCTCTAGAACAAAAATGCTTGTTAAATCTAACCACATTAAAGAACTGTATTCTCCTGAAAATAAAAAAAATGGTATCTGAAGTAGATGTCTTAAAAACAACATTTAGAGCCCACTTTAGTAAAATCAATCAACACAATCCAACAATAGATTCACAAGACACGATTAAAACCTTTATTAAAAATATACAAAATACAAACTAACTGAAGATCAAAAGAAATTAATAGGTAAATCATGTCTAAACTTGACTCAAATTAACAAATTAAAACCTAATAAAGCACCAAGTAATGGTGGTATAATACTGGAACTTTATAAACTATTACCAAAGGAAGCTTTACACATTTTACATTATTTCTAATAGTTAAGGATGAAACAAAAGTTCCTCCATATTGGAAGTACTTACTTATTTCACCAGTTTTATGGCTGATAAAAATCCTACTGAATGTTCCTCTTATAGGCCAATTTCACTTCTAAGTATTGATTATAAAATATTCATGGCTATACATGCTGTGAAACTACAACAGTTACCATTTTTAATCAATAATGATCAAACTGGATTTATAATAGGAGCACTTATGATAATAGAATATAAATTCTCTCTCTCCTACTTTGGGCATGTAGAAGAGTCTTCGTGGGTCCTGTTCAAGCAGCTTTATTTTATACAAACACATCAAGATAGAAGTTATCTGACTTTAACTTAAGTAGCTTGTATACAAACTAACTGCTGGAATCATACATGCTTACTCTCTGGCTGCACTCTCAAAATGGCACTAGTAATAGCACGTGCTTGCTATTTATATATGCACACTGCGTCTTTTAAAGGTACAGTACACAGCACATGCACTCTGATCTACATTAACTATTATAGATTTTTCAAATAAAGATGGTTTGACCTTACTAAGTTTAGACATAAACAAGTGCTTTTGAGTCAGTTAAATGGAAATATTTATTTATTATTGATTTATGAAGAAAATGTTTCCAGCTGTTTCTTACAACTCATTAATTCACTGTATGAAAGCTCTTTAGCTTACATAAACATTGGTACTTATATTTCAGAGTTAATTCTGATTTCAAAAGGAACAAATTTGGGTTGCCCTTTATCACCACTATTATTCATTAATTGTGGAACTGTTTGCAAATTACATAAGACTGAGAATTGATATTAAAGGTATTCAGATAGTAAATTAAATTCTAAGCTATTGTTTGCAGATGATATTCTAATTGTGAATGACAATAAAACTTTGCTTAAGGCTGTATTTAATGCAATAGAATCCTTTCAGAAAAAAATGGTCTCACCTTTAATGAAAATAAAAAATGTTCTTATAAACACTAATGCTAATGATATGGAAGAAAGATTTTCCAAATATGTAGCAAGAAAGAAAAAAAATTACATGTCTAGGAATAATTTTAAGATAATTTGGTCTAGTTACCATCAACAGTCTTGTTAATAAATGGAATGTTTCCTTTTACAATGGAAGAAAGACTTGGTTTAATAAAATGATTATTTTACCAACAGTTTTATATGTAATACAATTCCTTTCATTACCTCCTCCTAAAAAATATAAAAATTTAATTCCCTTAATTCTTAATTTTTTTTTTTGGTATCCTAATAAATGTAGACTAGGATTTAAACACTATGTGAGGGATTGGTCACTGGGTGGAATAGGTATCCCTGATATAGAACAGTAGTCTTTATTGTCAATTTTAAAAAGTCTTTTTATGGGTAAATAAAAACTATAATGCTAAATGGAAAGGTATACATGGTATGGTGCCAAATCAGATAAAAATACACACAGCAAAATATAATAATAAATTCCTTTGAATTTAAAACGTTTATATACTAGAAAATAGAAAAGTGATTAACTTTCTCCCTAGTGTTAATGACTTTTAAAACCTTATAACAACTTAAGATATAAGGCATGGCTTTTATTTCCTGTAGCTTATACACAGAATAACGCATGAACTTTCAACTTGTATAAAATTAGTACATTTAGGGAAAATAATTAGATATATTGGTATCAGCTGATGGAAGGAGAAAAATGGAGATCAGTAAAATATATCATTACTATATATAATTTAGACAGTGATATGTGATTAGATATACTCCAATAGAAAATTAAAATTATTTCAATGCAGTCTTCAATAAAAAATCATTAATTTTATTAATACATCAGAGAATATTAGAAAAAAAAGGACCTTTATCTGAAATGTACAATATTATTAAAAAGGAAATGGAATATGTTAAAGAAAGCTATTGGGATTTTTCCAATTTATAAACAATTATCCAGATAAAGAAGATATAAAACATATGTTGACATCATCACGGCATACTACTTCTATGAAGTGGAGACTGTTATCATGGAAATATTTGCATAAAATTTTCATAACACCACAGAACAGAATTAATGTATAAAAATATTTTTTTTGAGATGTAAGGCAAATGTCTGTGAAGGTATTAAACCATTTTGGGATAGTATTAATGTTTTTTACAGGTTTTATTTGACAAATTCAACCTAACCAGTTCATTAATCTTAAATATGCTGGTACCAGATTGCATCAAGAAAATTAATTATCCACTTCTTTGGAGCATCCTATCTATTGCGAGGAAAATAATTCCAAAGAATTGGAAAAATGAACAAGCTCCAACGCTGAAGGGATTCCTAGATATTGCAACTGATGTCTGTCATTATGAACTTTTAACATTCAAGATGAGAACAACTAGAATTACCACTTTGTACAACACACCTGATGAAACTCAAAGAACTGTTAAAAAATAAACAGCTATAAGCTGGTTAGCAACATAGAATTTTTTTGTATTTGCTTTATAGACTGGTCCATGCAGAAAAGGGTCATTCAACCAGTCTACTTACCTGGTTATCAAGCTGAAATGCATAAAATAAGTAAACTACTAGGGCACTCAGCAAATAATTGTCTCCATTTTTGTATATTTAAAATCTTAAGCAGCACTGGTATATCCCTGTTTGGGAAGCTATTTTTTTTATGGTATAGTCATAAAATCAGTTGTCTAGAAACCCATGCCAAGTCCGATATATTTGCTTTGTGTGGAATTTAAAATGTATTTAATATCTCAAAAAATTTACATTATAGATAACATCTTAGATTATTTGTTAATTTCTACAATAAAGGACTGAAGTGAGATCATCTTTTGAGGCAGAAATAGTCAGCAAGCAAATACAATAAAACTACTTCTTAAGGTTCAGTGGTTTGTCTTTCTGAGAGCGACAAGTGCCAGGTTTCTCTGTGAAACCTCACAGTTGCAATTGAACTTATGGAATTGTGTTAATGATGCATTACTGTTCTGTGTGAGACATGCACTATTAAGTTTGGTAAAGTGATTACCATGTCATAGTACACTGAAGTTTCTCCGACTTCATTTTGCAGTATTGATTTCATGGAATTTACACCAAATCCTCTACATGTGTATCATTAAATCTCCTGACCTGAGATGGTGTTGGGAGTGGAGGAAACATTTTTGCAGAACTGAAGAGTTGCATCTGAAACAGTAAATAAATACATTTGATTTCAAGAGTCTGAAAACTATAGTAATATGAATCCCATGCAAATGCTCGGCTACAGTCTCCTGGAAACTATTGTGTTGGAGGATGGGAACCTGACTGAAAACTGGAAGGTTTGGATCCAGAAATTTGGCCTGGGTGGATTAACTAAAAAGCCTGAAATGATTCATTTTTTACCGTTCCTACGAACTGCTGAAGAAGAAGCCTTAAAGTCATTTAAAGCTTTTACTTTCACTTTCACTGATGAAACGAAAGGTAAAGTTGCAGCATTTAGCGGTAAATTCAGTAATTACTGCCTGCCATGATAGTACTTGCTATTTACTAGACCTGTGTTCTTTGCAAAAGCGCAAGAGTTAATAGCTACTTTGTATGCACTGACTTGAAGAGTGAATGTTTGGTGAGCTGTGTGATTCTCTGGTAGGAGATACAATAATTTATGGTAATAAGAAATCATGAAACTGGGCAGGCTCTTAAGAGAAACGGTTGTGGTCTCATTAGATTTTGAGGATTTCTGCTGAACTTCTGAAGTTACTAGTATTTAATTAAAAACAATTGGCCGATGAAAATGGAGTATAAAATAAAATGTGATTCAAATAATAAGGCTAAAAGGAGAAATAAAGGCAAAATGTTATTACAGTGATGGATGGGAAAAGGCAGCCACAAGGCTCACTTTTGTAGCCAAGAAAGTATTCAAGATGAAGGTTCTTGCAAATTTATCTTTGTAGTAGATACTGCTAGGAGCATGACAAGAACCATTCCCCATCTGTTAATCCACCTCGAAGAATCTGTGCTACAAAGTGACATTTTGCAGAGCTGTGTAAAAGCAAAACTACATATTTTCAAAAGAATTTGCATGTTGAAATATGAAAATTAACTGTGTGAGTGATGAAGTGAAAAAAGACTTGATAGTTTAATCTAAAAAATGCATTAGAAGCCGAGGTGTAGTGCAGGCTTTTGAGAAGAAATAATGAGAGCTAATGAACAGAATGTTTAAAATCATTGCTGGTGCAGAGTACAGTACAGTTTAAAATTTTGGGTCTATTTGGCATTGAAGAAAGTTTGCATTGTTAACACACATTGTAGTCACCAAGTCAGACGTTCCTGACATCTCATTAAAAAAGTAAAATTTTCATTTTTTTTTCCTCAGGTAGTTGCAGTTAACCCAGAATATTACAAAAAGTCCCTTATGTGGCTTGTGAGTAGGTAGGAGTGTTGAAATGGATTGCATGTGCAGAAATCTGTGTATGCTGTCACAGATGCATTTCCAGGTAACTGTGAAGAACCTTAGGAATAATATTCTGCAAGACTGTGCTGATTTGTTTACAGGCTTATGTATCTTATCAAGAAAACCTTTACCTAAAAATAAAACTTGGTGCAGTGTCTGTTGTTCATGATCCTAGAAAAACATCAGTTCCAGAAGAGGTGCTAAAGAAAATGGAAAGGTTGTAATTTAGAAGCAGTTGAAAGTTAACAAGATGGGTAGGTAGTATAGTTAAAGTTGTGAAGAAAGATGAGATTCACATTTGTATTGGTCTGTAAGATTTAAGTAAAATGATTAAACAAGACCATTACCTGTTGCTTGCAACTAACGAAGTGACCAAAGAGTACCATATGTTAAGTTCCTGTGTATTAAATGGAAGCCAGGATTTCGGGCAAATACAACTAGGTCAAGAAAGCTTCAAAGTATATGTTCAGTAGTGCTACTTAACCAGGGACAGGTTCCATCTGGTAAGCAGCAGAGAGCTGTTGCCCAATTATTTGATGACTTAGATGGCCTTGTAAACATAATTAATCTATTAATGTGTGGGGTCAGACACTAGAAGACCATGACAAGAGAAAGCTATAACTGATTAACAGATTGAGACAGTATGGTTACATGCTAATCAAGAGCAAATGTTAAATGAGAGCGATAAGTCTGAAGGATGTGGCTTGTATTGTAACATCTGATGTTTGACATGATCATAAAAAATGGGAAGAGTTGTGCAAATGTAAAGGCCAGAAGACAAGCGGGTATTGGAGATTTCTTGAAGTGTTGCATCTTGCAGAGCCTTGTCCCTAACTATCATAAGATAACTCTGCTTAGTTATAGCTATACCATGTAGCCTGGCAATAGAGCTGTGAAAAAAGCAAGAGTTTTGAAATGCTTAAAATTACAATTGCTCCAGCAATAAAACACAATATGTATAAGCCAGTTGTGTTGCAAGTGAATGCCTTCAGAATGGGTGGGGGTCTATGATTCTGAAAGAAATTAGATTTAGTTGCACTTGAGTCAAGAGCATTACAGTGGATATAAAAAGTTTACACACCCCTGTTAAAATATCAGGTTTTTGTGATATGAAAAAATGAGACCACAATAAATCATTTCAAAACTTTTCTCACCTTTATTGTGACCAATAACCTGTGCAATTCAATTGAAAAACAAATATGTTAGGGGAAAATATAAGCAAGTGTGCACAGCCTTAAACTAATACTTTGAAGTACCTTTTGATTTAATTACAGCATTCAGTCTTTTGGGTAGGAGTCTGTCAGCATGGCGCATCTTGATTTGGCAATATTTGCAAAGGTGCTCCACATATGCCAGATTGCAAGGACATCCCTTGTGCACAGCCCTCTTCTGGTCACCCCACAGATTTTCTATTGGATTTAGGTCTGGGCTGTGGCTGAGCCATTCCAAAACTTTAATTTTCTTCTGGTGAAGCCATTCTTTTGTTGGATTTGGATGTATGCTTGGGGTCATTGTCGTGTTGAAAGGTGAAATTCCTCATTTTCAGCTTTCTAGCAGACGCCTGAAGGCTTTGGGCCAAAAGTGACTGGTATTTAGAACTGTTCATAATTCCCTCCACCTTGACTAAAGCTCCAGTTCCAGCTGAAGAAGAGCAACCCCAACACATGATACTGCCACCACAATGTTTCATCGTGGGGATGTTGTTCTTTTGGTGATGCAAAGTGTTTTTGCACCAAACATACCTTTTGGAATTGTGGCCAAAAAAGTTCAACCTTGGTCTCATCAGACCAGAACACATTTTCCCAAATGCTTTTGGGCGACTTGATGTATTGTTTTGCAAATTTTAGCTGGGCTTGGATGTTTTTCTGTGTAAGAAAAGGCTTCCGTTTTGCAACCCTACCCCACAGTCCAGAAATATGGAGAATATGGGAGATTGTTGAAACATGTAGTACACAACCAGTACTTGCCAGAAATTCCTGCAGCTCCTTCAGTCTTGCTGTAGATCTCTTGGCAGCCTCCTTGACCAGTTTTTGTCTTGCCTTTTCATCAATTTGGGAGGGATGTCCAGTTCTTTGCAACATCACTGTTGTCCCACATTTTCTCCACTTTTTTGTGTTCCATGGTATATCCAGTACTGTGGAAATGTTTTTGTACCCTTCTCTTGACTGATACCTTTCAACAATGAGATCCATTTGATGGTTTGTAAGCTCTCTGCGAACCATGGCTTTTGCTGTAGCAGGCAACTGAGTAAATGTCAGGAAGATCCTACTAGGACAGCTAAACGTTATTTAGGATTAATCACCTACTAGGACAACTAAACTTTATTTAGGATTAATCAGTCTCTCTTTAATTGATGGCAGGTGTGTACCCAAGAATACTGAATGTTGTAATTAAATCAAAAGGTGCTTCAACAAAGCATTAGTTTAAGGGGTGTGCACACTTATGCAACCAGCTTATTGTACGTTTTTTACTTTTTATATTTTTTCCCCTGACAGATTTGTTTTTAAATTGAATTGTACAGATTATAGGTCACATTAAAGGTGGGAAAAGTTTTAAAATGATTTATTGTGGTCTCATTTTTTATATCACAAAAGCCTGGCATTTTAACAGGGGTGTGTACACTTCTTATATCCACTGTACCTGTTGCATGGGAGATATGCTTATACTGAAAAGGAACTATTAGCATTATTGTAGGATGCGAGTAATTCCTTTAGTATGTCTATATCAAAGAAGTTCAATAGAACCAGATAGATGGTCATAAAGCATATTAAAAAAGTCTGTGTACAAGGCATCTTCAAGACTGCAATTAATGTAATGTGATCTGTAAAAATACTAAATGAAAATGACATACAGACAGGTAAGGAACTAACATGCACATTTACCAGAGTAGCATGAGTAACTACATATAAATATATAACTTTTTTTTTTTTAGGGCAGCAGTTACCAGTGACAAAACAAGTAAGACAGTGTCACAGTAAGACAGTTTCACAGTTGTACTGATGTTGACTTAGAATACATTTACTGAAGAACATAACTAGGAAAGGGTAACTTGAGCAAAAGTCATCAGTAAGGAAAAAAAGACTATTTCTTCTCAGAAAGGAAACAGATGTTCAAGGCTTGATCAGAATTGAGAAAATCATTCCTACTCAACTGAGAAAACAAATGCTGGGGAACGATGCATGACTCCCCTCAGGGAGTAATAAAGTGCAAAGAAAGAACAAGGGGTATGATGTTTTGGCTTAAATGTTAACTTGCATAGATCAAATAGTGCACGAATGTATCATTTGCAATGCATATATCAAGAGTCCAAAGGAAGAGATGCTAGCATACCTACCTGCAGATTTCTCTCTGCAGCAGTCTGGGTGCACATATGTTTCAGGTTTAGAGGATCCATGTTTTTCATTAGCTGTTGAAGTAGGTATAATCTGCTTTTCAGTCTCCCCATCAACAGTCCTTAGAAATAACTTATTTATTTATTTCATGTTTGTTAACCAGGTTAGAACAACTGAGTTTACAAACAAATCCATTTTCAGTGGAGACCCGAGGGGAAAAGCCCCAGCAAACATAAGTAAAGATGCAATGACGATATACAAATATTAAATAACAATCACAATACAAAATAAATGTAAAAAAGAAAAGGTTATTAACTATTTGCATTGCATTGATTGTAAGCAACCCATTTTCAGTGGAGACCCAAGGTGAAAGATACCCAGCAAATATAAGCAAAGATAGTCATACAGGGCAAAAACAATTAAAAATAGTTATTAATTATAAAGAGAGAAACAAAAGAAAAAAATATGAACATTAAGGGTTGCATTGATAACAGTGGTCTGAATTTACTACATATAAGAGTAAAAAGAGAATCATTCAAAAGAAGGAAAATGTACAGTGATAGGAAGTGGGGGGATAAATAGTGTGGAAAATGGGAGGGGTTATAGTAGGGCTATAGTAGTAGAGCTGTGGGTTTTAGGAGGTTAGTTTAAGCAGAAGTTACTAATAGAGGAAGAAAGTTAGGAGATGCAACAGGTTATGCAGTAGGACAGACTAAGACTATATGTGTGGTCAAGCCAACAGCATAATTTCAAGTTTAGTAGGTGGGATTTAAGCTCCTTTTTAAAATAGGGAAAGGAAAGTTTGGATCTAATATGGAGAGGGAGTTCCAATTTAGTGAGACAGTGTTTGTAAAGTAGTTTGCCAATATTCTTTTTGGGTTTATAAACTGAGAGAAGATGCTAATCAGCACTCTGGAGAGGCGGGGGGTGGAGTAGAGAGTAACATGGGAGGCATGATCAGGGCAGGAAGAGGGGTTGTTGAGTATGGAAAGGTAGTGTAGAGTTGTGATTGTAGGAGAAGGTGCGGAAATTCCAGCCACTGAAGTTTGTTTAGTGAGAGGCAGTGATGTGAATAGAGTGGTTGGTTTAGAATAAATCTGGCAATTTTGTTGTATGTTTGTTTCGGTTTCTGCATTGAGGTAGTTTGGATATTGGTAAGGATGGGGGAAGTGTATAGAAGATTAGGTAAGAGAAGTGCCTGCGCAAGTGTGTGTTTAGTGGCAGTAGTGAGGAATTGTTTTGTTCCTATAAAGTAGTCCAAGTTTTTGGTGGGTATTTTTGATGGCCTGTTGTATGTGCAAATCAAATTTTAGTCTCATCAGTTATTACCCCAAGGAGTTTGGTGTGTTTGGCAGGGGAGATAGTGGTGCCATCTAAGGAGGAAAGAGAAAAGTTGGATTTAAGGTGAGGTGTCTGAGGTAGGAAGAGAAGAGGTTGAGTTTTCTTCAGGTTAAGTATTAATTGATTATTTCTGAGCCATTTTTCAACAGAGATAAAGGAATTCTGTGTTAGTATGTGTAGTTCAGAGATGGTATTGGAGATGGATGAGAGAGGAGAGTCGACTGCGTATTGTATTACAGATGAGAGACTGCAGGATGAATGTAGGTTGTTGGTAAAAATGTTGAAGAGGAGCTGTCCAAGTATGGAGCCTTGGGATACTCCTGTTTGAACATCAGGAAAGAGAGAGAAAGCCTGCTGCCATCTAACAGCTTGTTTTGTGCCAGTAAGGTAGGATTGGAACCAGACAAGGGTAGAAGGAGAGAGGTTTAGGTTTGAAAGTTTAAGCAGGATGGGATAAGACAGTGTTGAAGGTTTTAGAGAGATCAAGGAATAGACAGGAGACGAGGTTGTTGTGCCTAGGTCCTGCAACCTTTTGAGTAAAAGATAGTAAGGCAGTCGAGGTACTGTGTTTAGGGTGGAAACCATGTTGCGGGGGGGGGGGGGGGGTGAGATTTTCACGAATGAGAAAGGATAGTAGTTGAGTATGTATACATTTTTCAAGGATCTTGGAGAGCGGTGAGAATAGCGTTTGGTCTATAGTTAGAGGGTTCAACAGTGGTGCCACCTTTGTGCAGAGGAGTGGTATAGAAGGATTTCCATATTTCCAGTACTATAGATTCCTGAATGGAGTGGCTGATTAAGATAGATACAGGATATGAAATAGTCAGCAGCAATTTTCAGAAATTGAGGTGGGAATTTATCAGTGGACTGAAAGCATGGTTTTAGCTTAAGAAGCAGGGATTTGATATATTTAGTAGAAACGGCTGAGAAATCGAGGAGCATATAGAGGTCTAGGGGGAGGTGAGGGTGACACAGAAGAGTTGGGATGAGCAAAGTTACCAGAGGGTAGGAGTTTAGAGATGCTGTCTATGAAGTTTGTTGAGTAAGTCTGCAGTTTCAGAGGGAGTGTGAAAGGGGAAAGGGTTACACATTCCTGAAGTACTAAAAGTGCAGATTCAACAAGTGTTAGTGGGATTAGTGCATTAAAGTTTATATGTTCCAATGGGCTAGTTGATCTTGCTCTCTTATCTGATAGTATTCCAGGATATGGAAGTCTGAGCAGATTTGTGCACAAATAGGAATTTCGAAATATAATGTCCACTCCACACTACCTTCTGTCCAGTAGGCAAGTCCAAAGACCTGTATAGTAAAGTATGCAGTTTTGGAACATATGAATACTACAACTACTGTGACTCAGTCTATCATCAGCCAGTTGATGAGCAGGCTTAAAATGGCTATTTCAGCTACATTGCTTAAGACTAAGAATCAGTATAAAGTAAAAATTCTATTAATAAGTCAGCAGAGACCGAACTGTACAGCGACATAACCTGCAAAACAAAAAACCTTCCTGACTGACTTGTTTGAGATGAAGTAAGAATTTAAAAGCCATTTGAAATCTGCAGAGTGAAGGTGAAGTTTTTGGTAAGGTAACTGAACCCATGTCCCTTCATAGCTTGTGGAGATGAATAATTGCAGCTACGTCCTGGATGGTAGGCCACTAATAAGAAATGGCAGAGGAACCCTCCATCTATGCAAATCTTATCTAAAAACTGCAACACACATCTCAGACTAATACACTGTTAGACTCTTCCCAGTTGCCTAATTAAAATATGCAAACCCATTCCACACACACACAAAAAAAATCATCCTCGTACTACTCAAACATGAAAGTTGCCAAGTGTGACTGACATATCCTTGACCTGACATCCTCACCTTGTCTTTTCCCAAGCTTTAACTTCACCCCACTCTTTGACTAGCTACCATTACTCAAAACTACAAGTGCATAGCTTACTTGCATGTTAATTACATCAGCATAGAGTGTTTTATGAGATGGTTAGATTTAGATATATTTTACTATTAGGAAAGTTTTTTTATGTATTTTATATGGGTGTTAAGATGTATGCCTTTTCCAATTTAACTTATAGTATATTATGAAGACCTGTAGCTAATTAATTGAATGCTAATTGTGTTAATTGGATGTGTTTAATGTATTTAAGAGAGAGGATTTCTGTGTGTTAGGTTGTCTGAAGTCAATCGTGGAACGAAAACGCAGTGTGGAGTGTTGTCAGCGTTTATGATTTTGTGTTTCCTGAATAAATCCTACGTAACTGTGCCTGCAGCCTTATTTTCTTTTAGTGCTTTGCTGTTGGTATTTTTGATCTTTTTTGGCACTAAATTCCATATTCTGTTTCTGTGTTACTTGCATGTTAGCTAGATATAGTATAATTGTATATAATTTCCTATATGATGTGTACTTTTCAATGTTCTCATTTATTTTGTGTCGCATTGCAGTTATGTCTGAGCTGAGAGTGACATTGTTAAATTGTGATGAGTGCTCTACCCATGTTGAATTCAAAACAGGATCCCTGTATAAAGTCCTGTTAATTTCTGTAGATATGATAGACTGTTGAAAAAAGCTAGAAAGATATATGACTGTTCTGGAGTTGAGTCAATTTCAGGGACTGCAGTGTGGAGTTATTAAAATTGTTTTGAATGTTTACAAAGTTTCATGTTTTGATGTAAGTAGCACATGACCTGCTTTAAATAGGGTGTTGTGGTAAGTTAGAGTTGTTAGTGTCACCTAATCCATACTGTTTATATAGTTTAGCTTTAAAAATGGGGATGATAGATTAAATGCAAATAGGATAGGTACAGTGACATGGCATCATATAGTGTACAGAGGTTCCAGAGAATTCATTTTATGTGTAAACCTAAACATGGAGATCTGAAGTAGTTGCCTTCATTTGATCATCAACCTGTGGGTATTCAGATCAGAGACGGCAGCTTCACCAGCATCTGATCCGAGCTCCAAGCTCCTCCCCTTACCCATAATACCCCTCCATCTCCTTCCTTCCCCCAGATCTCGTTTGCCCCGGCATAGCCTAGCATTGTGGTCTCTGAGCTCCAGGCATGGTGAGTAGTTTTAGTGATAGTTTTTGGGTGGTTGTAATTTTCTGGTAGTGTCATATAGGTTTCCTTTCCCTTCTTGGCCTCCCCTTTTGCTGTTGCGTTGCGTTTACAAAAAAAAAAAAGTTCAGTTTACTTTAGTTAGTGTAGTGCCTTCCTTCACCGTTCCCCCTCCTTGTTAGTCAGTGTGTGTTTGTGTGTTTGTGTGTTTGTGTGTTTGTGTGTTTGTGTGTTTGTGTGTGTGTGTGTGTGTGTGTGTGTGTGTGTGTGTGTGTGTGTGTGTGTGTGTGTGTGTGTGTGTGTGTGTGTTTGTGTGTGTGTGTGGTCGGGCAGGTTAAGGCCTTGTGCCTTGTCATAGCTGATCAACAGAAGCTGGTATTTAGAAAGTGCACAGTGTGTGGCCACAAGTTGTCTCCGGCTGATGACCACACTCTGTGTGTGGTTTGTTTAGGGGTTCCCCATCTTTCTAACGCCTGCACTATTTGCATGAAGTTTAACCCCAGGGCCCTGAAAGATCATAGGGCTAAATTAGTCTTGAAGGGACTTCTCCCTGTAGCAGAGGTGGCTGTCTCCGCTTCGGCTACAGTCACAGCTGTGACTGCTGCTGCTTCTTTTGCTACACTTTCTTCCCCTCCCTCTAGGCCGGGAATCAACCTCCTGCTAAGAGGTCTGTGGATAGGGAGAACAGGAAAGAAAAAGAAAAAGGGAGGAAGAGATCCCCAGACTGGTCGGATCTGGTGGGTCCTCCTCTGAAGCAACAAATTATGTCCAGGCCTAGCACTCCCTCTGCTCCGTTCACCCAAACTCTCGCCAGAGCAGCCTAGACCTTCTTCTAGGGCCTCTGCAAATCGACTCTTCCGGTTAGTGTTGGTGGCCTCGTCGTGCTCCCCCAGAAACTTGAGTGAGGCAGACACGGACAAAATGATGCAAATGTTTATTCGCACCCAGATTCAGATGGGGGTCTTGCCAGCCCCCTCTCCCTCTGGAGGGTGGAGTTTGCTTCCCTATTTCACCCCGATAACTCCTTCTCCGATCTGACCCCCCCGGTATCGGAGTTTATAGATCCGAGAGGTCCCAGAGTGGGGGGGGGGTCTGTACCTTGAGGCTGTTACCTCGAGCTCGTCTGACCCGAGCGGCTCTCTGAGCTGAAGCCTGGGAGTCTGATATGAGGGGTTAGTTTTTCTACATTGGGTGGACTTTGTCAGGACAAGGCCCTCTCCTCGGTATCTCGGCACCGATCCCCCTGCCGGATCTGGGGAGAGCATCTTCTTTATTAGCTTCCCAGGAGGCTCGCTCTCCCTCGGCATTTGACGTGGTGGAAAGGGTTCTCTCCGGCGGATCAAGGCCCCTGACCATCTCCGTAGATTCCACCCTTACTCCTTCAGCTCTGGGTGTGACGTCAGCCATTTTGCCCATTCAGGGACAGCCCTTGCTCGATGTGCCCCATACTGTTCCTCACGAGGAACAACAGGCAGTTTCTGAGTCCTCTCAGGAAATCCCCACCAAAGAGGTTCCTCGCAAATGAACATGCAAAAGGAGGCACCTGGACTCCTCCCCAGAGTCCCTCACTGAGGACACCGATTTGGAGGAAGGGGAAGGTTCCCCTAGATTACCCCCGGCGACGTCTCCTTTGGAGACATCATGGAAATCCTGCGCCAGTGGGGGGGGTTGGTCCGCCCCAAGCCTTCCTTGGATGAGTCTGTTTCTGGAGGCCTTCGGCATGGGCCCTTGTACTTCTTGGGTGTCCCCCCTCCTGCGAATCCCTTGGATCTTACCACCTGGGCATGGTAGGAATCTGACACTGTGGAGTCAATCCTGAAGCATCCAGACAAGATTCTGAGTCCTCCTGTGGATAAGCCCAGTTGGAACAAGGGGTCCCCAGTAGACGCTTTGGTGGTAGCAGCTGCCACCAAGAAAGAACTAGGTCAGGAAAGTTCTATGGTCCATCCCCCCCGACCAATAGTCCAGGAAGATGGACTGTCTAGGAAAGTGGTTGTATGTTTCAGCCACCTTTTCCGTAAGGGCACTGAATTATTTGGCCCACGTCACTCGACTGCAGCGTGACTTTGTCAGAGAGCTGAGTCACCCCCAGAGTCTAAGTCATCGGAGGATAAGCGCATATTCTCCACACGATTAGCCACTCTCAAAGCGGTTTCTAATACATCCATGCACCTCCTTTTGCATAGCACCAAGGGAGTAGCAAGGGTGGCCAGGTCCGGCGTTGCCATGAGGTGACACGCCTGGTTCAGGTATGTCAGTTCATGGAACCCTTTAAGGTGTCTTTTGCGAATGCCCCTTATGACTGTTCTTCCTTGTTTGGGAAGACTGTTCGTGAGACATTAGTCCAGAGTGAAAAGGATGGGAAGACACTGTCTGCCATTGGGATCTGCTTCTCGAACCCTCGAAGATCCTTTTCCTGGAATCAGCGGGGGCAAGAAAAGATGTGGTTCCAGAAGTTTCAGTATTCCCAGGACACTCAGGACTCCTCTTCCCCCAGAGGCAGAGGAGGACTAGGCAGATGCCGGCCCAGAGGTGGGGGGGGGGGGGTCAGAAAAATTTTGGATCTCAAAAACCTTTCTCGGACAGGCCCGCGCAGCAGACCTGAGGGGCTGCCTGACTGCTCTGCTCTGGAGGCAGTCGGGGATCATCGTTTGCTGCACCTGATGGCATGGGAGTTTGTGTCAGCAGACCGTTGGGTGCTTCACATCATATCCAGAGGTTATACCATCCCCTTTGTGGTTCCTCCCATTCCCCCAAAACACCTCCCAGATGGTTCCACCTGTGCAAAGGGAGGTAGCAGTGCTTGACATAGACAAGCTGCTAAGAAAGATTCATCCAGTCCATCCCAGAGACCAGTCTGGATCGGGTATCTATTCCAGGTTCTTTTTCGTGCCAAAAAAGATGGGGGACCCAAGACCTATTCTGGATCTTTCTACTCTGAACCTGTCAGTTGCCAAAGAAAAGTTCTGGATGGTCACATTACAATCCATCCTGCCTTATCTGCAGGAGAATGACTGGATGTGCTCCACAGATATCCAGGATGCGTACTACCATTTAAAGATGCACAGACACTCCAGGAGGTTTTTCTGCTTTTGGCTAGGGGGCCAGTCATCTGTTTTGAGCCCTACCCTTTGGTCTCACCATAGCCCCCAGGGTGTTCACCAAGGTCATGGTATTAGTAGTGGCTCACCTGAGGCTCCATAGAATACAGGACTTTCCATACCTGGATGAGTGGCTCCTTGCTGCTGCCACCAAGCATCGACTTTGTCAAGCCAGAGACTATTTCCTGGAACTGTCAGACTGTCTTGGAATTACACATCCAAGTCTTCTCTAGATCCAGTCCAGGTTTTAGACTACATTGGAGCAAGGATAGACATGTTGCAAACCAAAGTTTTTATAACTCCGGAGGGAGTTTGAAGCTTAATATTCCATGTGTTCGTAATCTTTCAGTCTTAACTTCCTCCAGCTGAGGTGGTATTACGAGCCCTAGGTTCCATGGCAGCCCCCATTTTTCTTCTTCCCTGTGCTCATCTGCATTTGCAGGTTCTACAGTGGACACTGGCGGTCCAGTGGTCACTATTAGATCTGCTGTTGACGCATCCAATTCATATAAGCAATGCTTGCAGGAAGTCCCTCCTCTTGTGGATACAGTCCTCGGAACTAGTCAAGGGACAAGCATTTATTCCAGCCCCTCCCTAAGCCATGGTGACCACTGACACCTCACAACTAGGGTGGGGGGGGCATTGCTCGGGCAGGACATTCCAAGGTACGTGGTCCCCGAACTAGACCAACTTGCATATCAGTGTTCTAGAGATGAGGGCGGTCCTTTTGTCGTTGCAGGCCCTTCATGCCTTTCTTCCTTTGGGAACCATTGCAATTCAGACAGGCATGTCAGTGGTCTGGTACATCAGCAAACAGGGAGGAACCAGATCTTAACCACTTTGTCGCGAGGCCAAGCGAATGTGAGAATGGGCAATCTCCACCAGCCAGTTTCCAGTAGCAACGCACATTCCGGGTCGATCCAACATACTGGTGGACAAACTGAGCAGGACTATTCTGATGCTGTATGACTGGTCTCTGAATCCTTCTGTAGCGGGTCAGTGCAGATCTTCCTCGAGAGGGGTAGGCTTTGCTGCGATCTCTTTGCATCTCCATCCAACGGGCAGTGCAGCGAGTTAGTCGCTCTCATCCCCCCACAGGGGGAATACCCTAGGTATGCTGTGGTCCATGCTTGGCCTCTCGGTCTTCTCTATGCTTACCCCCCCCCCCCATTACCTTTCTTAACAAAATTTCTCCAGAAGGCTTGCAGGTTGGGGAGCAGAATAATCCTCATTGCCCCATTCTGGCCTCGCCAAGTCTGGTTTTCCTTTCTTTGGACTCATCTAATAGTTCCTCCATAGATTTTGAATCAGATACCTGATCTCATCTCGCACCCCTCGAGGGTCCCTCATCCAGACCTGGTCAGTCTGAAGCTCATTGCTTGGCTGCTCCAGTTCCCTTGATTGCTAGGACTTCCGGTCAAGACTGTTCCGGTAGCAGCTCATAAAATCGTCCACCAGAAAACTATACCCTAGCAAATGGAAGCGTTTCTCTAGCTGAACTTCTCAAAGGGATTTGGACCCTTTCACAGCTCCTGTCCCAGTAGTCCTTGAGTTCTTGGCGTACCTTTTCCATCAGGGTGCTAGCTCATGTACAGTAAAAGTTCAACTGGCTGCCATTTCCTGTTTCCGTATAGGTGTGAACATGGCTTCATTGGCTTCCTCCAGACTTTGCAAAACCTTTATTAAAGGTACCTTTCTTTTAAGACCTCCGGTTAAAGATCCTACTCCTCCTTGGGATCTTACCCTAGTTTTACAAGATGTAGTTGCTCCACCATTTGAGCCGGCTGCTTCTGTGGATCTGAAATTTTTATCTTGGAAGAGACCGCCTTTCTAGTGGCTATCACCCCGGCTAGGAGAGTGTCAGAACTCCGGGCATTCTCTATCAAACCTCCATATATGATTTTCCATAAGGACAGGGTTTCACCTCGTACTAATCTTTCCTTTCTTCTTAAAGTGGCCTCTGAAACTAATATCAAGCAGACCATCCATTTACCTGTTTTCTTCCTAAAATTTCAGAACAGGGGTGAATATGAATTGCATTTGATAGACGTACATAGACGGCTACATTTCTATTTACATAGGACTAAGGCCTTTAACAGGTCTGACCAACTGTTTTTCTTTTTCTACACCCTTTCTGGGCAAACCGATCTCTAAAGTACAGATGGATTTCCTTTCGCTTCCTTCAGATTTGCAAGGACAGAGCCATATCACCTCCAGGACAAGTCAAAGCCCATTCTACTAGGTCCATGGCTACGTCTGTGGCTTTTTGGTGTAGGATGTCTTTGGACGGTATTTGTTCGGTGGTTCATAGGCTGGTACTAGGCTATCAACCCTAGGGCCTATACAAGCCTAGCCATAACAATTCCCTGGCTATTTCTTCCCACATTATTTACTTCCCTGGACCCCTGTCTAGCAGGGCGACTGGCGTGATCCCCGTGGTGAATTTCCTTTCTCCCATCCAGTCATCATGGCTTCTTTTGAAGAGGACTAAAGAGGCACTCTTCTTGACAAGTATGGGCGGTCTATTCCAGAGTCTGGGGAGTCTCTGGGTCAGGAACCTATTCCTCCAGCATGTTTTGTTTATTGTGATTTAGATCCCTGGAGCATGTGGCTCTGAGGGATTGGGATTTCTTTAAGTGTAGCATGTCCAACAGGTCTGGAATTTGACATGGCCTTGTATGTTAAGCAGAGATCGCCCCGGAGTAGATGATATGCGACAGAGTATAGCTGAAGTTTTTAAGGCGGTCAGCATAGGGCATCTGCTTTAGACCTGTGATTCTTTTAGTGAGGTATTTCTGCAGCCTTTCCAGTTGTTGCAGATGTCTTGAGAGGTACATACCAAATGGGGCATTATATTCTATGATGGGTCTAATGAGGGATGAGTACAGTGGGACAAATTAGGAACATAAAGAGAAGGTCAGCGGGAAGGAGGGAGGGATGGTTGATGACAAATGAAGTCCAACTACTCAGATAGAACATTATAGTGAACACAACTTCTTTATCTGAAGTAGTTGACTTCATTTGATCATCACCCTGTGGGACCTGGTCCTCATCTCACAACTTCATTTCTCACTACAAACTGGGTATGATATCTAGAGGGAGAGCATCCTTTGGCTCTGCAGTGCTCTGGAATATCCTTCCATGATGGCCACCCAAGTGTTTGGTAGCTGGGGACTCTGTCCCACAGGTTGATGATCAAATGAAGTCAACTACTTCAGATAAAGAAGTTATGTACTCACCATAATGTTCCATCTGCGTAGTTGGACTTCATTTGTCATCAACCATCCCTCCCTCCTTCCCACTGTCATCAACCATCCCTGCCGCCTTCCCTCCTTCCCCCTGACCTTCTCATTATGTTCCTACTTTGGTAGGCAGGGGAGAGCGCCTATGCGGCTCTCCTGTGCTTCTTTATTAGTAAGGTCTATTGGGTCAGGTTTATGTTTATGATGCAGCAAACTTGATCTGAGGGAAGGAAGGAGCTGGAGAGGTATGGGTAAGGGAATGAGCTTGTAGCTCGGATCAGATGCTGGTGAAGCTGCCGTCTCGAATTTGATCCGAATACCCACAGGTTGATGACAAATGAAGTCCAACTACTCAGATGGGACATTATGGTGAGTACATAACTTCTTTTTTTACCTCACATCTTCTGTCTCTGTATTTACTAAATCTTATGTGGTAATTAGAAAGCATGGTCCCAGTTGTAATACTAATAGCAAAATGTTTCCTTTTGTAAGAGCAATCCTCCGATATGGACCAAGGCCCAACTGTGAGTCCTCCTCATCATACTTTTAGGAGTGTGACGGATGCTTCAGATTATGCTTGAAAAGCCCACCTTGAGTCACTGTATGTTGAGGGGGAGTGGATTAACTCAGCAACTACCTGTCAACATTAAACTGAAAAAAAAGTAGCATTCATGATTTTTATGCCATAGTAATAGGTTGACTGATTAGCCACTTGGATATCATTAGGTTGAGATCGACTGAATGCCACTTGGGTGCAACTTCTTTTCTTTTTTCTGTTAGTTCTTTCTTTGAGATTTGGCTAACTTGATAAATTATAACAAGTAAAGGGGGAGCGGGATTCACACATCCCTTCATGGGGGTGTAGGGGGTTTTTCCTCTCACAGAAAAAAAGTACATTTAGTTTTGTAGACCTGCTATTATGACAGTCATACTCATCCAGAATGGTGTTCCATTTAAGTGCTTTGATCAGACAACTAGTGTTAATATTCTCTGGGCCCACACAGAGTGCATTACTGCATTGAAGTGATACATCAGTAAAAGAGGATCCATTGCCTACCCAGTCAATATATGGTCCCTCTAGGTTCAAAATTAAATCTCTGTGTAGACAGGGTACCTGTAAGGTCAGCAAAATACTTTGCCAAACTGAACAGAAAGCTGGTCCTAAAGTTCAGGTGGTAGTTAGGATGGGATTGTTTCATTAACAAATATAAAAAAATAGTTGAGGAGGAACATGTAAGAATCCAGAATAGCCATAGGCTTTCAACACAGCTAATTAGTGGTGTGAACCCCAATAATGGGGACAAGATCAGAACATGAGTGCTAAATCAGCAAGGGACATCAAGGAGGCATATGTAGTAGAAGTAGAAAGAGGACGTTACCAAAGAAGTCATGGAAAGTAATTCATAATATCCTTAAATCACTGTTGCAGTATTCCAAACTGTTGGGTTATGTTGACAAATAATCTGGACTTCTGACTAGGTTACTAAAGCCAAAACCTTCCTTAGAGCTATATATCCGATGTATGACTAACCCCACAAACTGGGCAGTAAAGCCAAAGGAGGTGAAGTTTCAATATATATTAGAAACATATACAACGGCAGGCTGGTCAGACAGTATGACTCACAGGAGACCCTCCAGGTGCAGTTAGCCATTGACAAAACCTCTATACAAATCATAGCTAGCTACCGGCCCCCAAATCTGACTCAAGATGCCCAATCCACCTATCTGGACCTCTTCGAATCTATCAAAATTTAATCCTTTACATTGATCCTGGGTGACTTTAGTTTCCCAAACCTAGACTGGAAGAACTATTCATGCCAGAACACAAATGCCCATAGATTCCTCAATTTTTGTCAATGCAAATGCTTTGGAACAGCTAGTTGATACCCCCAGAAGAGGTGATCATATCTTGGACTTTGTATTAACCAACATGATTAACCAGTGGAGCATCCCTGTAGTATCGTCCTCCCCGGTAAGATACAACCATAAAGCTGTCACTATCGAAGTCACCATCTCCCCCTACCCCCCTCTAGCTAGGGTCAAACAAAAACACTTCTCCAAAGCTGATTACAGCCTCCTGAGGGATGGTATAAACAGCTTCACAGTCCCCACTCACTCTCTAGGAACTGGCACCAGTATCCAGAACTATACCAAAGCACTATACGAGCATTTATATAGATGCATGGAATCAGGAATACCCGACAGGACTAAGTCATTCTCCACAAGGAAGAGTAAACCTGTCTGGTGGACATCTGCAGTAAATAAACTCTATAACAAAAGGAAAAGAAAATTGCTGTTCAAGACCAAGCAAATAAGAGCCTGAACAAGCAAATAAGAGCACCAGTGAAATCTTCCAAAGCAAACTTAGAGTCCAAATTGGGCCACATCTACTAGAGACAAACATAAGGCTTTCTTCACATATGTCCGCTGTCTCAAAGGAAGCACCCAGATCTGTTCAGAACTGGCGGTCAAGGACACCACATACACAAATGCCGTAGATATAGCAAACTTGCTGACTGACAAGTTCAGCTAAAAGTTCACCCCTCTGTCCCCCCATCAGTAAATCAAAACATTCCCAGTATCTGCCCCCTTCCCCTTGTATCTAGGGAACAGATCATCACAGCTCTCTCAAAGGCAAAATAATACAACCTCCATTGGACCCGATAACATCCCAGTATCCATCCTACATGAACTCAGGCAGGAACTTGGAACACCATTAGGTGCCCTATTCAACCAAAGCCTGAGTACTGGCTTTGTCCCAGCTGAGTGGAGGACGGCCACTATCATCGCTTTGCACAAAGGTGGAGCATCCATCGATCTGGGGAATTACAGACCCATCAGCCTAACTAACAGTGAAAATAAAAATATAAATGACTGCCATGGCTGAAAGTAAAGTTTAATAACATAAAACTATCCAGCAATTAAAACTATTAAAAAACATCAAGAAACAAGTGCTTTCAAGGATAAAATGGCTGTGTCATCAAACCTTGTAAAAATAAGCTAGCTTCTAATCTTTATTAATCAATTAACCAATCACATAAAGATAAACACACAATGCAACACAAAACGAATGCATGTCTGGTTAGCACTCTAACTTATCATAAGTAAACGTTAAAAAGTGCTCACAAACATTATAAATATATAAATAATGCATAAATATGAAAAAATCCATAAGGATAAATTTATACAAGGCACACAACATCATCCCAACAACAAAGCATAAGGCACAAAATCCTACGTATCAGTGTAGGAGTGGCCATGCCTTCAAAGCAGGTTTTAAAGAAATGCCAGTATTAATGCCAGGTGGTTTATCTGCACTTGAGTATAAAGTCCAGTGAAGCTTTCTGACTTTACTCATGTTCTTAATGTCACCACCACAAACATTATCGGATACTAATTCCAGTACAAAAAACAAAATCTATGGTTAATGTCATCGTCACACATATGTTGAGCTAGTGTATTACTAAGTTTCTCCCTCTTAATATCATTTAAATGTTCAAGAACTCTGTCCTTTAGACAACAGTTGTTTTCTCCAACATAAAACACACAACAGATCTCACAAAAAGCGTAATAAATAACATTTCTAGTGAAACAGCATAAAAGGAAACCTCTGTTTTATGGTGCTGAACTGAATGCTCAAAATAAGAGTATAGATGTTTGCAGCACTTACATCTACAAGGAAAAGTGCCTTTTCTTTCTGACAACACAACCTTTTTACTAAAATCACTATTTCTATAATATAAATTCCTATGCAGTGACAAATTATTACAAAAAAAAAATGTAGATGCATCTCCAACCTTACCTCTTAAGTTAGCATTTGTGTGTAAAATACCACAGTTAAGCTTGTTAGCATCACATATTAGAGTCACATCACTAGAAAAAAATCAACAAAAACCTAGTCTTATCAGTACATATACAGTCAATATCTATAGCTCTCTCAGCTGAAGAATCCTCATAAAAATAGTCTAGCTGTACCAGTTCTTTCTCATATAACAGTGGCTGTACATTCATCAACAATGGATGAATCGTAATCACTACATACAAATTCTGACTTCAGATCAGCAAGTGCTCCTTTTAAGTACAATGTCATCGTTATGTAATCTCATTGTCCTCAGAACATGTCCACACAGTACATTTCTATGTACATATTGAGGATGCATACTCTTTCTGTGTAGAAAGAGGACTTTTAGGTGTGGGAATTGCCCACATTGTTCCTTTATTGCAAATGTTACTGAGCTGTATTTACTGAATTTGAATAGGGTTTTACCAATGGCATGTTATTATAATTGCTATTCAAAAGGTGTGCTATAGCTAGCTTACTGCATATGCTGCTGTTCATACTATATAGGTAAGACTGAGCGGTGTTTAAAACAAAAGATTTGAGCACTCTTATAATATCAATAGGAAAAAAGAGACTAATGCTCTATTTAGGCATATTTGGTACATGCAGTCAAGCTAATTACAAATTTTGGAACAAGTTAAGCCTTACGAAAGAGGGGGTTTGGGAAACCAAGTTAGAGTACCAGGAACTTATTTGACAGATACGCCTGGATGCCTGGGGTTAATCCTGGTTTAAATGACCATTATTCCATTGTACCTGCTTTTGAAAGTGAGTGCTGTGAAATATTAATGCATTTGTTTTTGTAGGTTTTTAATGTACTAATAATTATTTCTATATTTTTAACAATCAACAGTTTCCATGTCATTGTTCTTTTTATATCGGGTAATGGTTTTTGTGTCAACCAATGAGAGTTTTTGTTTTTATGTGCTTAACCAGTGAGAGTGATTGATGTACTTTATACATTTTCAATGCTTGTTTTGTAATTTATTCTGAAGAAGTTTCATGTGCTTAGGAAAAGAAAGCACTTAATCTTGTATATTAAACATGGTTTTTGTATTTATTGGAGTGGAGAGTACTGAATTTCTGGTTTCTCATTGATTTGGGTATAGTCATTTATTGGGCCTGACTGCCGCCTGGCTGTGTGTTTTATCGTTTTGCTTGCTCAGCCTTATCACTTGGTTACTATTTTTTTTTAAACTTTACTTTCAGCTGTGGTAGTCGTTTTATTTTTATCTTCACTGTTGCTTATTTGGTTACACAATGACCTTCTCTTTTAAGGGCTGCTTTTTGTCTTCCGTTCCATCAGTGTAACTAGTCTGATCTGCAAGGCCATGGAATGGATTATTAGCAAACTCCAAACACTTGATCCCACACAGTTTGACTTCATCAAGGGGAAGGTCAGGTCTGTTAAATTTGGTCGACTTCTTTGAGACAGTCACCAAAGCCATGGATGAGAAGACTGTGCACACTGCCTACCTTGACCTGGCCAAAGACATTATTCCCGACTCTGGCATAATAGATAAGCACTCTCAACTTGGCATCAATCTGTATATTACCCATCTGGCTCACTGATGGAACCCACCTAGTCAAAATAGGGGAAGCCACCTCAAGCGGTAGACTCATAACGAGTGGTGTACCCCAGGGTTTGGTCTTGGGTCCTCTATTATTTGGGATATACTTTTCTGAGGTGCAGGCTAAAACCAGTGGGCTATGGCTGACCAAGTTTGCAGATGACTGCAAGCTGGGAAATGTCATCAGTTCCCCTAGTGATGTGGTCATCCTCCAAGAAGGTCTCACGCAAACAAATGACTGGTGCCAGAAACATGGCCTCATGCTTAATACCAAAAAATGTATCTTCATCCCCCTTGGGGGGGGGGGGGGGGAGTGACATCCCCACAAATTATCACATTAATAACAATGTTCTCAGCATGCAGTCAGTCGTGGGGGATTTGGGCACCCAGGTTAATAGCAACCTGACTTTTGACCACAATGTTGTTTCCATTGTACAGAAAGCTTTCTGCATGGCCCACCTCATAAGTAAGGATATCTCATCCAAGGACAAGGAGGTCATAACTTCCCTGTATTCTTTCCTTATAAGGCCCATTGAGTACAACACCCTGTTCAACATGTACCTCACAAAGCACTTGCAGCAGCTGGAGAGACCACAGAGGTTCCTCACCAGGAGAATCCAGGGCCTCAAAAATCTACCATGCACAGATAGGTTAAAAGCCCTATCCCTTTACTCAGTTTCATACAGACTCCTCAAAGGCGACCTCGGTCTGGCATACAAGGTGGGACTACTGCATATCGGTAAGTCAAGCTCCACTTGAGTAACCCGCACGCATAGCCTCAACCTGGTCTGTGACATTAGTAGGACTTGTTGGTAGGACAGATTTGTGTGCCAGAGACTCCCCTATCTGTAGAATAGACTCCCTCTCCACGTCAATCGGAATACTTCTTTTCCCCTTTTTAAGTGCAACCTGGATAACTAGATTGGAAACAGAAAATATATAGTAGAAAAGCACAGCACAGCACTGAAGGAATGCAACATTTAATGACCAAGTTTAGTGCTTTCTTCCCACTTCGTAGGGACTTCCTCAGAACAACATTATCACCCCCACCCAGCCTTTAAATAATACATCAATTAATTAATCAGCCAATTAATTACTCTACAGTTGCTAAAAATTATTTTAGGGTGAAATTATGTTAATATACATTTATGTATATGCGTATGTAATATATATTTTTTATAAAGTTGGTTCAATGTTTTATTAATTGAATTTAATGTGTAATTGTATAGTAATTGGCTGATTGATGTATTATTTAAAGGCTGGGTGGGGGTGATAATGTTCTGAGGAAGTCCCTACGAAGTGGGAAGAAAGCGCTAAACTTGGTCATTAAAAGTTGTATTCCTTCAGTGCTGTGCTGTGCTTTTCTATTCTACAGTTTAGTTCTTGAGGATGTATTTTGTCTTGGTGTGGTACATCTATGGAAGGGTCAGTTACTAATGGTGACCTCATGGAGTTGTTAGATTAACCAGCAATTGGCTATACACTCCACTCAAATATAAGCATTGATGGACAAATCAACTAGTCCGGTAAATATCTTTGGTAGCGTAGGCTACCCCTTGACCCAGCCAATACATTCGCAACCTGAACCGGTGGTTCAGGTAATATAAGACTCACATTTGAGTAATGTGGAAATTTTGATCAACAAGGATAATGGTGCAAACAACAATGAGTCAGTAAGTTAGAAAAACAATGGTTTTGACTTCCAATTTGAAAGAGGGAGTGGTGTCAGTCCAACAAGGATCGATGACTGATGGAGAAATTGAAATTGTTTGAAAAAGATATGCTGGCTTTTAAGAAGCTACAAATGGAAATAGCATATCTGGAAAGGAACATTGAACTGGAGCAGATACCGCAAGGTTTACGGATATGGAAATATCCAAATGGTGCAGAAGGTAATCCTGACCTTCTGAATGAACTGCATGGTTTGGTTGATCGGATGGGTATTGAGTTAATGAAACTCATGGTCAAACATATTATCCGAGCAATGGACAAATTATCCAAAGAATTAGAGGAGAAAAATATACAGATTCAGGGTGATTTGTCCTTTGAGCATTATAAAACCAATTATACCAATGTTTTTTCTACTGTAGACCGTGTTTGTGCTAACATTTATGTGCGGATGATGAACAAAATCAAAAGGAACATGAACGAGTATTCTAAAAAGAAGGCATACCCATATTCAACAGGTTGTCTTGCCAACGGCCGTGAAGGAGCCAATAGTGAGTTGAGCGAAGAAGAGGAAGTGACCTCAGAAACTAGGTTACATCATGAGCAACGTACGTGTCCTCGGAAGTTTAATCAAGTGGATGATGGAGTGAGGCGCTCAGAAAGCTGAGGGGAAAAGAAGAGCAGGCCCATTTTTCGGGGAAGACATACAGGGATTATGTAGTACAAGGGGCCAGACTGAAGAATGGAAGGAGTCTGATTCAGCAGCGGAACAACTAATGTACATGGCCTTGGCACTTATGAATGCCGTAAGTTTTGAAAACAACAATACATTTGTTAATAATGATGCGGGACTTGTTCATGAAAATTCATTAACTAATAACAGTTCTAGTTATAATGTGGTTCACTTGTTTGAAAAGGGGATTAATGTTGATCAAAGTGATGTTTTAGAATGTGAAGAAAATGTGGAGTGCAATGCAAACTTGAATATGAGTAATGTTTTAGATAATGTACACTTTAGTTTTGACACACTTACTCAGTTATGTGGTAATCATGATGAAGTTGCAAATGTAAATGAGCCTTGAATAATTTTTAATGAAGCTAAAGACTTCAAAGTGTATAATTACTCTGGCAGGGCTATAGGGGTGGAGCATGCCAATCTGTTAGCCAAAGGATTTACTTTTGTTCCCAGTAGGAGGGGGAAGGTAGCCGATACCCTTATAGATCTTAAATGTTTTATATGTAAACTGAATTTAAAAGTTTGGTTTAATGGTAATGACCATGCATCAGAAACACAGGGGTATAGGCTTAAAAAAACTAGTGTGTTTAATCCCCCTCTGAATAATTTCATAAGAGTGTATGAAAAAGTTTGTGAAAAGGATATAAGGCAGGTATACAAACAAAGGGACAAAAAATATGTTAATAATTTAACTGAAGTAAAGGAAGAACTGTTAATGTTTGGCCAGGGACAACAGTATTCGAACAATGAAGCCAGATAAGGGTAGTGGAGTGGTCATTATGGACAAAGGGGATTACCTAAATGGAATGAATGTCCTATTAATGGATGGTACCTATGTTGAAGCATCATTGAATGAGATACACATATAAAAAAAATAGATTTATTTCTGGAAGATGTGTTGTCAGGGACAAATAAGTGAAGACTAATTTAGGTATATGATGAACCAGTACCCCATGGTACCCAATATATTTTGGATACCCAAGATCCATAAAGGATTAAATGACCCAAAGTTTAGACCAATAGTAGATGGGAAACCATCAAAAACTTGCTTTATTAGTAAATTTTTAGATATTAATTTACAAAAAGGATTAATGGCATTTCCCTATATAACCAAAGACTCGTGGCAATTTTTGGAAAGGTTAGACAGGATGGTAATAAATGAAGACATTATAATAGTTACCGTAGATGTCTGTAACCTTTCTTCTGTTGTGCCCCACGAGGACGGTTTGGAATGGCTTGAAATCCAGCTAATAAAGACTGGCTTGTATGACCAAGATCAAATAAATAAATACATAGCCCTAATGGAAGTTGTTAAAAAAACAACTGTATTTATTTTAAAGGACAATATTACAAGCAACTAACCAGATTTGCAATGGGGGCAGCTTGTGCCCCCATTTTTGCTAATTATGTTGTCCCATTGGGAGCAGGAGTTTATTTTGCAAGGGGTTTATTCTTCCAAGATTAATTATTATACTAGGTTCCTGGATGACCTTTTTGTTGTGTGGAGAGGTACTGAGTTTGAACTAAAACAATTTTTGAGTATATTAATAAGTCAGTGGACTTTTTAAAGTTCACATATACTTATAGCAGGGCACACATTTCTTATTTAGATGTAGATTTGACATTAAATGTAGAAGAGAAGAAGTTGACATCAGCCATCTATAGGAAGCTCACCTTCTCAAGTTTCTATTTGGAGTTTGACAGCTGGCATCCGTTCCATTAGAAAAAGTTAATAATAAAGGGGCAGATGGTTTGGGCTGCCAGGATGGTGACTTCTGATACTGAATTTGTAGATGAGGTGTACTTTATTATGCAGCTCTTCCACATGAGAGTATCCCACAGGAATTGATGAATCAAATTAGTGAAGAAGTTAAACATAACCGTATGGAGGGCATATACAAGCTTATTTTAGCAGGTGGACATAGAACTAGTGTAATACCTCACAATACTAGAGAGGATAGACCAAGTAATGATTATAGCTTGAGCTTTATCACTACATTTAATTTGGATGCCAATGAAGTAACAGAAATTAAGAACTGGGAAATTTAAAAATATGATTTAACTGTAGGGCAAAGGTGGGTAATCTACCTAAAATAGAATACAGAAAGGACAGATCTTTCAAGAATATCCTAGAAACTAGTGCTAAGGAGAGCAGTAGTCCTAACAATAGAGTAAAAGGGAATTTCAAGTGTAGGATAAGTACATTTTGTCCCTTTATTTTAGAAACAGGCGATTGTTAAATGGGACACCCATATTTTTATCAATGGCCATTACAATTGTTGTAGTTTAAATGTGGTGTATGTAGCAAAGTGTCTGAAATGCCCCATATTTTATATAGGGAAAACCAGTAGGTATTTTAAGAATAGAATTGCAGAACATTTGTTGGATATTAGAAGTGGTAGGATGACTAATACATTAAGTAGATATGTTAAAGAATACACTGACCATGTATTTAAGTTTTTAGTGATTCAACAAGTTATTAAAGATTCCCAAGGGGAAAACATGGATGTATACCTGGATGTAAGTGAGTTAAAATGGCAGTTGCATTTAAACACAACGGAATATCCAGGTATTAATGAAGCTACGGCCATTTCATGTTTTAAAACTAAAAAATATTTTAGGGTGAAGTTATGTTCATATAAAATTATGTATATGCATATGTAATATATATTTTTTTATAAAGTTGGTTCAATGATTTATTAATTGAATTTAATGTGTAATTGTGTAGTAATTAATTGGCTGATTGATTAATTGATGTATTTAAAGGCTGGTGGAGGTGATAATGTTCTGAGGACGTCCCTACGAAATGGGAAGAAAGCGCTAAACTTGGTCATTAAAAGTTGCATTCCTTCAGTGCTGTGCTTTTTTATTCTACAGTTTGGTTCTTGAGGAGGTAAACAGAAAATATATCCCCAGGATTCCACCTGTGTCCCTGTTGGACAAGGGCATCGGGTGCTGACTTGTCTAAACATGGTCTAAATTCTTGGCTAGGCTTATAAGGGCCTCGGGGCCAATAGCCTAGTAACTTCCTATGATCCTGTGTGAAGGTATACAAGCTGAAGTGTGAGTGTAAATTCCCAGACTATCTTTCTGCCAGTCTAAACACAGGTCTTGCACCTGTCTTTTTTACGTGTGGTTGTTGGCATCATTGGCCTTCACTGGTTCAGAGAAGTACCCTGTTGGGGATCCTTCCATTATTTTCTCTCGGTTATTTCCCTTTGTTGCTCCATTTGATGTCAGATAGGAGGGGAAAGTGCGATTGCACTAGGCAGATTTCTCTACAAGGATCTTCACTCAGGTGCCTTATCTGTTTGTGCAGAGCACAACTACAAAAATTGTATTTGTCAGTCTTTTGTTCCAAAGTTCTTAAGAACTCAACTTTTGTTTCTTATATTACTATTGCCCAATCAAACTCTGACTTGCCCTCAGAGGTCTCGGAACCCACAGTATACCAGTCACCTGCTCTGACTCCCGTTACCACACCCAACAGAGGCTGGTATGGTGCCTGAAGTTCACACATAATAAACAACTGATGCTACTGATTCATAGTGAGAAAGAGGAACCCTGCTTAATTATTTCTGAAGGACCCAAAAGCATACTACAGATCCTTGTAAGAGGCGAAATTCCCAGATCATTCATCAAAGTTTCAAGGTTCATAGCCTCGGTGTCTAATCAAATAGGATGTCACACCTACAAAAAAGTAACAAAAAACTAAACCGATTCCTTCGCCCCAGACATCCAAAGAAAAGGAGTGGACAAAGTTTTCACAGAGCCTATTTAAGGCCAAAATGTTACTCAAGCCACCAACCTTTGTAGAGCCTACTGCTACTACTGTTTTTACCTTCTATTTCACAAGAGAGACAGTTGTACCCTACTTCTGAAAAATTAACAGGATGGATCAGACTCAGATGAACACTCCTTAGCCTATTCATCCCATATCATTTCATCAAGTCAGGCTGCTCTGGACAGTGAAGATTCCCTTTCTCAGGAGTCCCTTTTTGAGGGTTTCTTTTGCAGAAACTAGGGTAAATATGATTTGAGTGGGAATCTAGACAGATTTCTGAAGTTCACATAACCTCTTAAAAGTAGTCATCCCTGCTGTTGCACTTCTTGTTCAGGAGGCCTTCCTGGATGGTTTTGCACCCATTTCTGCTGCACTAGACTCCTGGACATCACCTAAAAGGCCTGACTGGTTTTACAAGGTACCTAAGGACTTGAAATTTCTGTGCAAAAAACCCCCTGTTGCAGACCACTCTGTTTTCTTTATCAACAGTGCCAGCGCTCTTCCCTTGGATAAAGACAGCAAGACGATGGACGTGGGGAGGGAGGGTTTTATACATCCTCCACTCTAGACTTAGAGCTGTGAATTATCAAACTCACATGACTAAATAGGTATGGTCTGTTCTCTGCAGTTTCAATAAAACTTTGTCCTTCCCTGAGGTACCTACCAGTAAACAAAAGGCATTGTCTTTGGTGGATGAGGCTTCCCATGTAGCTAAACACGGCATTAAATGCAGCTGTGGTGCAGTGGAAGCTTCCTCCAGGACAGCTGCTACAAGTTCTGTGAGTAGGATGTATTCATGATTACGTCCTCAGCCCCTTCCAGAACATATTACAGCTCAACTCAGACTTCTTTAAGCAAGGACCTTTAGTTTGTTCTAGATGCTACCAGTCTTTTCACACAGTTGCAGGAACAAGTTAAAATTATGAAGGACTGTAGACAGATCTTTATTACTGTGGCACAATTCTTAAGGAATTGCCTTGCAAAACCTACTTCCTTTGTTTACAGGAAAGCTTGATGTTCTCATAAGCAAAGGAAATGCCTAGGAAAAGTTTCCAGGACAAACTAAATGGGGTCTGTAGATTTGTGAGCCCCTCTGCCTGACTACCATTTATCCCCTCAGCACCCCACAGTTCATCCCTTCCTCCATCCAAAAGTCTCATCTCATCCCTAAAACTGGTTAGTCATCACTTCAGGCAAATGGGTGCTTTCAGTCATCCAAAAGGACTGCAGAATGACCTGGGAAGAAGTTCCTCCTTTCATTGGCATTCTTTTTCTGCAAAATCACATACAGTTTATTCTGTCCCATGATTCGAACCTTGCTAGGAACAATAGAAATGGTGCCTCCACAATATGTGGGAAAAGGATTCTATTCCTCATTCAAAGAAAAGGAGACCAATTCTGGATCTTTCCACCCTCAACACCTTTCCTCCTTGTTCCATCTTTCAGGATGATGTCCCTCTGAAATCTGCTTCCTTTCATCTTTCCTCAAGCCTTTCTGGTGTCTTTGGGACCTAAAGAATGCCTATCTCTACATTCCTATTTACAGGAAATTTGAGTTTTTCTACTGGCTTATCACACTTTCAATACTCTGATTTTCCTTTTCGACACACACTACAGACCAGAATCTTTCCAAAGTGCCTAGTAGTAGCTGTGATGCCTGTGCCCTGGCCCAGCAATCAAGGAGCCTCAATCTTCACCACTAACACCAGTGAGGGGTGTCTCATATAGGAGGAAAGGCTAACAAATACACACAGTAATGTGCAGTTTCCCTTAAGGGCACACAGAGATCACAGTCGGTCCGGGGCTGGTCGCTCCCTTGCTCTCCAGATCCCCAATAAGACTCCTCACTGGCACAGCTATAGGGTCCAGATCTCAGCCTAGCGGGCAAGCTAAAACCTCCAGCACCCTCTCTGTCCAACCACTGCTTCATGTCCCTGCCCAAGTAGTTGACACACACACACACACACACACACACACACACACACACACACACACACACACACACACTTTGAGAAGAGTTTATACAACCACACAGACACTTCTGGGGAAGGCTGGCACAGGTTCTCCAGCTGTGGCCCTTTTTCCCAGACTGTATGGTAATATCAGCTGCCATCACCTACTAATATTTATCAGCTACTCAAAGGCCCTTAAAAGGATGTCCAGATGTTCTTCGTGTTTCACTGTTGCAGTCATCACATTTGGGTTATCCGCTTGCAGTAGCCCTCAGTTGGCCTGATTAACAAAGACTTGGTCCTATGTTGGTTGCTGTCTCATCTTCCATGATGTCAGGTAGTCAGGGGGTATAAAACATGCAGCCGACACCATTACACCAGTCTTTCTTGTCATGTGGTGCTCAAAGCAGAAGCAGTTTGCAAGTGCCAGTCGGCCGACTCCTGAAATTTTTGTTTTTGAGTTTCAGAACCGAAGTCTTCAACTAAAGCTAAGTACCCCGTTGGGGAAACTATTTTTTTGCAATAAACTGATGTCAATAAAAGTAAATAATTGTATTTCTTGTGGAAAGCAAATACCTCATAAAGATTTCCATTCATACTGTATTCCTTGCCTAGGCCCTGACCATGACATACCTTGCTGTCAGTTTTGTGCCTTATTTAAACAATGAACTATTCGCCGTCTGTATATTTATGCTTCTAAATATTTTGGTACTCAGTTCAATTATTCAGATATGTCTTTGGTAAGCCATCCGACTACTGAGATTCTGAAAAAACACAAAGATAAAGACAACAAGCCGCCTAGGTCCAAAGCTGCTGACGGCGCTTCTAAGCCAGTCGCCAGTTCGCTGGTACTCAGTGAGGCGCTTTCGCAGCCCCCAATACCTACTACATCAGATTCGCAGGCCTCTACTGAGACCCATTCAGAGTCCGGTATGCCGCGAGATGCCTCAACTGTGGAACCTGCAGATGTCTCTACCTTGGATGGGTCTGGAGTCGCTGTGCAGACACCAGCTTCTGAGGGTGTATTCAGGCCTACTGACTTGCATATTAAACCGACGCCATCTTCTTCAAGGCCTAAAACTCAAACCATGCCTAGAAAACCGACTCCCAGACCGCATGGTCAAGCCTCTATGCCTAAAAAACTAATGGTAAGAATGTCTGAAGACCTTATTACTTTAAACAGGGGAAGCCAACCTTCCCCCTCTAAGAGACCTAGGACTGAGTTTGCTTATGATACTTCTGACCAGGATTCTGAAATTTCTGTTTCCTCTGATGACCAGGATTTACCCTTATCTACCTATGAGGATTCTGATGCTGAGGACTCTTTTCCCTCTGCTTCCCCCCACCCAGAGGATTTCTCTTTTTGTGAAACCTTGCATACTCTTAGGAAGCATTTTCGTTGGGAAAGTCAGGATTACTCTGATTCTAAAAAGAGGCTTAGGGATTTCTTACTCCTGCCCCAGCACAGGCCTTTAGCTATTCCTCCTGTATTAGACATTGTTGATGCCTTTTCAGAATCTAGCTTGGCCTCTGACTCTTTACCTCCTGCTCCCAGAAAACCTGATAGATATTACAGGGTTCCTGACTCTCACAAGTTCCTTTTTAAAAATCCTACTGCGGATCCTGAGACCATTTCACAGGGACCCAAGGGCTTTAAGGCTACTACTGCCAAAAATCCTACCCCCTCTGATAGAGACTCCAGGGCTCTGGATAGATGGATTAAGAAGGTATACACTTCTACAACCTTGGCTATAAGGGCCTTAAACTGCCAGTTTCATATGTTAAAGTATCAGCAGCATATTATTGGATTGCTTAAACAGAAAATTATGTTGATTCCTGATTGTGCTGAAAATAAGGATTTACAGGATTTAATGCATTCTGCTGACAGGTTGATAAACATACCTTGCAATGTGGTTTTGATTCACTAGAGGCATCTTGCAGGGCTGCTGTCATGGGGTCTGTACTTGGAGGGCATGCTTGGCTTAAGGAGCAATCCTTGCCAGATCATGTTAAAGCTAAATTACTGGATGTTCCCTTAAATCAGGACTGCCTGTTTGGCAACAAAGCAGAAGGTGTTCTTAAAAAGATGGAGGAAAAAGCTAAATCTATGCAAACTGTTAAAGATTTCCTACAAGTACAACCTCCAAGATTTAGTAGGCATTGGCCCTCTAAGAATTGGTCCTTTCCTGCCTTTTCCAGGCCTTCTCAGTCCAAGCCCAGATCCAACAGAACACCCAGGCTTCAGTCGCAGGGTAAGCACAGGACTATGCAGTGGGGGGCTCCCACTTCCAAATCAGGGAGTAGTAAGTCTCCCCCTATAGTAAACTGTCTCAATGACTTAACTTTAAAACTTCCAAGCACTTCTCAACTGACTGCTCCTTAGGGGGAAAGATTGCTCTGCAGGCTAAAACCTGGGAATTCGTTACCCAGGACATATGGGTTTTAAATAGTTTCCCAAGGATACAGATTTTACTTCCACACATTACCAACCCCAAATGGTTGGCCAGATCTACCCCAGAATCAGTGGGCAGAGGCTCAAAAGCAAGTACTCTCTCTGTTAAGCATAAAGGCTATTCAAACTGTACCAGAAGAGGAAAAGGGACAAGGTTTCTACTCGAGGCTTTTCTTGGTACCCAGAAAAGACTGCTCATGGCGTCCTATCCTGGACCTTTCTACCTTAAACACCTTTTTGGTGATTCCAAAATTCAAGATGCTAACCCTTCACCAGTTGCTTCCTATGCTAGGCAAAGATGCCTAGTTGGCAAAACTCAATTTAAAGGAAGCCTACCTACACATCCCAATCAGGGAATCTTGCAGAAGATACCTACGCTTCAAAGTAGGCTACATGCACTATCAGTTCTCTGCACTGCCCTTTGGCTTATCTGCTGCGCCCAGGGTATTCACAAAGTGCCTAGCTCCAGTCGTTGCATTTTACAGGCAAAGAAATATTCAAATATACCCATACCTGGGCGATTGTCTATTTCAGGCAGAAAGCCAGGACATACTTTTTTAATCATCTGGCATTTGTACAAAAGGTGCTAACTTGTCTGGGGTACACCATAAACGAAAAGAAATCACACCCGGTACCCTGACAACAAATTATATTCCTGGGAGCAAGCTTGAATACAACTTCCCAGATGGCTTTCCTCACGCCAGAGAAGCAAATTTATTTGACAACCTACTTCAAACTAAGGGCCACAAAAACCCTATCTGCAAGGCAAATACTGCAAGCCTTGGGGTTCATGGCCTCCTGCATTCTTCTAATTCCATATGCAAGACGGCAAATGAGGAAACTACAATGGTATCTAAAAAACCTATGGTGTCAACATTCTCAGGCTCTAGAAGCAATGATTCCTGTCATACGTTGCCTACGGTTAGAGTTCTTTTGGTGGGCAGAGGCCTGCCACCAAAACAAGGGACTACTAATTCATTCTACCCCCTGCCGCCCAAACCCTAACAACAGACTCATCAGACTATGCATGGTGGGGCTCATCTGGCAGGTAAGTGCACTCAGAGCAAATGGAACCCAAGTCAAATGCACCTGCATATCAACCAAAAAGAAATGTTAGCTGTACAGAATGCTCTGACAGCCTTCAAGGAAGGACCACATTCTTTCAGGATAATTAATGGTAAAGACGGACAACACCACTGTTATGTGGTACATAAACAACAGGGGGTACCCATTCTTACCCCCTCTGCAGACTAGCCATGGCTCTGTGGAACACAGCCTTGAGTTACCAGGTGCATCTACAGGCTCAATTCCTGCCTGGAAAATTTAATACACTGGCAGACGAACTAAGCAGAAATCTCATGGACTCACACGAGTGGAAACTGGAACCAAAGACTTTCAACATGTTGACATGCAAATGGGGAGGCCCAGATATAGACCTGTTTGCCTCCCACCAGAACTACCAGTTGGACAACTTTTGCGCAAGGACTCCCCACAAACAAGCTTGGAAAGTGGATGCTCTGTCCTTCAGCTGGAAAAATCTGTCAGTTTATGCCTTTCCTCCTTTGCCTCTCCTCTCCTCTCCAAAGTACTACTAAAGATCAAACAGGACAAACCAAGGATGATATTGATTGCACTAGACTGGCCACACCAGCACTGTTACCCCCTCTTGCGCAGTGTGTCACTGCTGGCTCCATGGCATCTGCCTCAGACCCCTACCCTGTTGTCACAGCAGGAGAAACAGATTCTGCACCCTCAGCTTCAAGCCCTTAACCTGGCAGCCTGGTTAATTACCTAATCTCTCCATTACCATCCCTCAGTAAACAAGTGTGGGATATAATTTTGGAGGCAAGGAGGCCTAGTACTATAAAATCTTGTGCTGAGAAATGGAAAAGATTCTGTGCCTGGAACCACTCTCACGGGATGGGCATAGCAGTGCCCAATCTACCTCAGATTCTTGAATACTTAACTGAGATGCTTCACATGGGCCTTTCACTTTCCTGGGTTGGGAGGGTGGCTTAATGGTTAAGGTGTTTGCCTTACAAACACAAGGTACAGGGTTTGAGTCTCACAAGGGATAATTGGCTAGGCTTACAATGGCCTGCAAGGGCAGTTAGCCTAGTACTAATCTATGAACCTATGAACCATCAAAATTCACGCCTCAGCCATTTCAGCTCATTATAACACAGAACCCCACCCCTTTATCTCCTCCACTGCTCAAGCAGTTCCTCAGAGGGGCCAAAAACTTAAGACCACCCAGGAGAGACCCAACTCCAGCCTGGGACCTTAACGCTGTATTGGAAAAACTCATTCTTCCTCCTTTCCAGCCAGCTGCAAGTGCAGATTTAAAATTCCTTTCTTGGAAAACAGCCTTCCTTTTAGCAATCATTTCAGCAAGAAGGGTATCTGAATTACAGGCTCTTATGGCAGTGGAGCCTTTCATCATCTTTCATGCGGACAGGGTGTCCCTCAGAACCAATACCTCCTTCATGCCCAAGGTGGTAACCAGTGTGGCTCTTAATCATTTCATTTGCCAACCTTCTTTACTAATCCACAGAACAAAGGGGAACGGATAGTGCACTCCTTAGATGTGCACAGACAACATGGATTTTACTTGAACATGACTAAACCTCAAAGGAAATCTGAACTGCTGCTGGTGGCATTTGCTGCAGGGGAAGAGGGGAAGGCTATTTCAAAGCAAACAATTTCTAAATGGATAGGCCATTGCATTCATTTCTGCTATACGCACCATGGAAAACCTATCCCACAGGGGATTAGACCCCATTCAACCAGGGCTGCATCTACCTCTACAGTCTTTCTCAGAGGTGTCCCTACCAGGGACATCCTAGAAGCTGCTACCTAGAGTTCTGTACATACTTTCACCAAGCATTACCATTTGCCAATTTTCTCTAAATCCAGAGCTGGCTTTGCCACTGCAGTCTTGCAGGGCCTTATAACTGGTCCTAATGTTATTTAAATTCCTCCTCCCATCCTTAGCTTTTGGGAATCTACCCAAATGTGATGACTGCAACAGTGAAACATGAAGAATATAGTACAGTTGTGTACACTTACCATAAATGTAGATGTTCTAGTGTATTCACTGTTGCAGTCCTGGTTACCCTCCCTCCAGCCCCCTGACTTCTTTTGGCTATACTTCTGCTCTCCTTTACTATACTTAAAAGCTTTTTGGTATATTTGCTTTTTTGTTGGAGGTATAACCTTGTGTGTGTGTGTGTGTGTGTGTGTGTGTGTGTGTGTGTGTGTGTGTGTGTGTGTGTGTGTGTATGTATATGTATATATATATATATATATATATATATATATATATATATATATATATTTTTTTTTTTTATTTTATTGCTTCCCATTAGGGGGGCAACTGACATCTCGGGCAAGCAAAACTGATGCAATGGCATCGGCTGCATGTTTTATACCCCTGACTACCTGACGTCACAGATAATGAAACAGCAACTGACGCAGGAACCAAGACTTTGTTAATCAGGCCGACTGAGTGCTACTGCAAGCAGATAACCCAAATGTGATGACTGCAACAGTAAATACACTCTAACATCTACATTTATGGTAAGTGTACACAACTGTACTTTATTACTGCACAATATTATTATCCAACTGGTAAGTGTGACTAAACAGTCGAGGCTTATTAGTGACTTGGTACAGGATTACTATATACATGCAATGTATTCTAGAGCTTAAATTATCTCTACACAAAACAGCTGCAGTTAAAAGGGTTTAAAATATTTAATAATAAATTAAAAACACAAGACAATACTTTTTACTACACAATGCTAGTCAAGAGTTCAGAGATCACAGTGAAATACTTAAAATAATTCAGTAGTACAGTTCTGACATGACAGAAAAACACTTAGTCTAATCTTCCTAGTTTCTAGTTACTTCTAAGAGAAAACAAGTCTAAGATAAACTTGCATATAGAGCAAAGGCAGTGCTGAGTTGGATGGTCAAGACAAAAATGCTTAATGCTGTCTGATTCCCTCTGTTTTTAAAATCACATTCCTTGTTCACATTACATCATTCTTCACACTTCCCTGGGTTACCAGGCTAACAGAAACAACATGTACATTCTTCACCTCTGGGCAGAACACAGAGCAATAAAGGACATTTATGCATGCAAATTCTGGCCATTTAAATTAGGCCTTAAAACAATAGCAAGAATTCCTTCACCTAGACAGGCTGGAGTGAACTTTAAAGATCAAACACAGTCATAAAATGCTTGACTTAGCATCCTTACAGCAGAGTGCACTGTTACATTTTTTTCAGTTCCACATGTATTTTTACCATTTAAGACACAAGCCTGTGGTTTACATTAATATTTACAAATGACAGAATTTCTATCTGGCTAGGCTGGCAGCCTTCACCTATCTCCACTAGCCTTCCCCTATCGTCACAGTAGCTTACTGCAAAACTCAAGGAATCCAAGTAGTCCCTTATTTGGATGGGCCTGTCAATACATACTCTTTTTCTCAGCAGGTATTCTTGACCCATCTGAAATTCATCATGGTTCTACTTCAGGCTTTAAGTTTCACAGTCAGTCTGTAAAAGTCAGCAATGAAACTGCCCTAAGACCTAGTTATATTTGGGTGCAGACTAGACACCAAACTTGTGCAGGCCTTCCTTTCCACTAGACAAAGTGCATAGCTTAACCAGGTACTTCTTTACATTTCTGCCTCTTCAGTCCAGTCCTGTACTGCAAGAGAGGTCCTCAGCACTGGGATTCATGGCCACAGCCATTCCCATAGTCCATTTTTCCAGACTCCATATGAGGAAGATCCAGTGGTACCTGAAATCCACCTGGTCCCAACATTCTCGTCCCCTGAGCACACATTTTCCTTCCTTGTCTTGCCTAAAGAAGGAAATGCTGCAGTAGATATTAACAGATAAAGCTAAACCTGGGTCTTCCATCTACACCACAACAGGAACCACATACAGACGATGATTGGGGAGCATTGGATGGGCTTCCTGAAATTTCAAGAGCAGTGGCATTACAAGTCTAAAAAGAGCACATCAGTCTGAAGGAGATGAGGGTGCTAATACAAGCCCTGCAGATTTTCTCCTATTCCTGGAAAAAAGGTCATTAAGATTATTCACAGACAAAGCAACAGCATGAGAGCAGGCCACAAAAGCAAACCTTTCTCCAAGCGGTTTACATTCCCCCTCACAGGACAATGTCGTGGCAGACTTTCTAAGCAAATCAAGGGAAGATCACCATGAATGGATGCTGAACAAGGATATCTTCTTAGACATTGTCCATAAAAGGAGGTGCAACAAATAGAACTTGTTGCCTCCGATGGCAAACAATTTCTGCTCTTTTGCACCAGGGCCTACTGTCCCCCAAACTTAGAAAATGGATCCAGTACTTTCCTTCGAATAGACAGTTTTATATGCTTTTCTTCCATTGCCTCCTCTTCACAAGGTCTTGTTAAAGATACAAAAAGAATGCCAAAAGATCTTAGTGGTGACTCCCTGTTGGCCAAGGCAGCACTGGTTCCCCGTTCTATTCCAGCTAACCTAGGGCCTTCACCAGAAACTTCCCTCCCCAGTGGACTTGCTCGCACAGCAGAAGGGCTGACTATTTCACCCTGACCTGCCATCCCTCGGCCTGACATTATGGATAATAGGATTCTGATCCCTTTTAGAAACATATTTTCCAAGGACGTGCACAAGATTCTCCAAGAGGCAAAAAAAAGTGCTACTAGTAAGTTTTGTATAGCAAAATAGAAAAGAGAGTCTCTGTAATGTCTGCCTAAATTCTCAAGTACCACTTCAGGCTAATTCTCCAGTGGTCTTCTGATATTTGTGTGAGTGTTGCAGTTTGGCCTAGCATATTCCTCTATTAAGGTGCACATTTCAGCTATATCTGCATGTTTACCTCTGCCATGCCACTTCTGGCCAGACTAGAGGTGAAATAGTCTTTAAAAGGTGTACTCCACTTGAAACCTCCAAAGAAATGTATCCTCCCTCCTGCAATCCTAAGTGTGCAATCCTTCGGATGAGAGATGTTAAACTGAGGCCCCATCTGCTTGAGTTGGTGGTAGCTTGGGCAGATTAAAAGATCCCACTGCACTTATCAAAAACAGAAGGGAGAAGTTCCCTGAAGCACTGGCCAGATTTCCCCTAGTATCACCTTGGGTCTCCCCTAAAAGGATGCTAATATTGTAGTGGGACTAATATGGTCAACAAAGAATAAATAAATAATAAAATTTGCATAGACAGTTTATATCCTTCCTGGATAAGATCAAGGATATTTGTGAGTCTGACCAATTATTTATCTTTCCAAGATTCCAAGTTAGGAAACCCAATTTCAAAGAAAACTATTGCTAATTGGATTTCTAAATTAATTTCCTTTTGCTATGTTCTACATGACAAAATTGTTACCCTCTCCTGCATTCTAGTAGAGAAGTGGCCAGCAATTTTAGAAGTAGCTACTTGGTCTTGTGCATATGTTTGCCAAACATTGCAGAGTGGATTATTGGAAAATGGACAAAGTATATTTTATGTAAGAACTTGCAGTAACTTTAGACTTCCTATTGATGGCTGTTGCAGGATTCCAAACTTAAGGGTTATCTTGTCAAATAACCTGGACATCCAGCTGGGGTGCCCAAGCCAAAACCTTCCATTAAACCATAAGTTGGCATATGATCTAAGCCTTTTGTAAATCCAGAACTGCCTTTGCCAGCTTTGGAGAATTTTCTAATAATTCAGAGTGCAGTATCTCTCTTCCATCCACCTTTCATACCTCTTAAGCTTTGGGAATGAATCACTCAACAGTTTGGAATGCTACAACAGTGATCTAAGGAAGGATTTAGTATAGTTATGTAAGAACTTACCATATCCTATTGATTACTACTGCAGTATTCCTTCCCATCCTACCTTTCCCCTTTTCTGATTTTTCTCCCTTTTTCTCTCATGGACTGAGGGAGATCACTGTCGTTCTGCCTCTACCCTATTGTCTGACCCATTTATTTTGCATCTCAGGCCTCTTCGGGCTTACTCACATGGAGATAGCATGAGGATATATACTCGTATGTCTGCTTATGTACCCTTACAGTTAGGGGCTTGGGTCATAAGTCATATGCTGGACTAAATCTGTTTCGATCACATCTGTCTTTTAACACGTACTGTCTGAAGTTTTAGGATTGTGTTGGAGAGCATGGAAGGATGTCAGATTTCCATTACACATGCCCGTGAACTGACTGTGGGAAATTGCTTGGGGCTGCACTTTTTTCAGTGTAATGTTACACTTTGCACACTTGTTTAGACAAGCCATAGAAGCCTACAATAAAGAAAGGTAAGGAGAAGTTAAAAACGGTTTCCACTATGTATAGAGTTGATGTTGTTATTCCATAAGCATTACATGTGCTAATATGAGCACCATTTTAAAAACCCTCATGTGCCACTTAACACTGAGATTTTTTTTAATCCTTAATATAGAGAAGGGTGACATTTTTTATATCGGCTCCCAGCATTGAGCAGTAACACCTTTAGATTTTCTTGGTTTTGATTTGCAATGTCAGAAGTACTTTCAGTTTTGTATTGCCTAAAAAAGGCACTATGGGGAGGACAGTGTTTTAGCTACTATTCGGAAGCCTAGAGGGGAGAGGTGCAGATCATCCCTGGCAAAGTAGCTTGGTCTGTTGACCATCTCCTTCCATGCTAACAAATATTGCACCCCTTAGAATGACACCAGAAACTAAGCCAATTATTAAAGTCCGTCATCTTTTTTTTTTCATATTATGGCATCATCCTCGGAGAAGGTAAAATGCTGCTCAGTGCTAGGCTCATACCAGCCTGGAACGCACATTCCAAGAGTTCCATGATGCTTCTCTTCATATAGTCTAGGGAGGTACATCTCGGGTCATTTACAACCCACATGGACTATGAGTCATATTGGTACTTGTGGTCCATTGACCTGAGTGCATGCATAATGTGGAGAATCCTGGCCCCTGATAAGCAACTGACTGAGATTCGCCTTACTCATCCTGGTGAGATGGACATCAGTGTTTCTCACAGTGGAGTCTGCAATGACTAGAATGTTGGATTCTGTGGCGGCTTGCCTTATGGGCTTAGAAGTAGGGGCTCCATGAGATGTGGCTGTATGTATCACTTTTGCAGCATTACATCCCTACCTCCTGCCCCCCCCCCCAACCTCCCTTTTTGTCCTGTTTTTGGACTGGGGCAAGGTGGTATCCTGCTCTCAGTTCTTTTGGTTGACGTGTGTTTGGTGACCTTTTCTGTTTCTCTTCATGACACTTGGGTCTGGGCCAAAAAAGTCCTAATGTAATTTGTTCTTGTGTATTCCTTATGTGTCTAGGAGTCTCTTAGCGTGCTTATGTCAGATATATAGATATAGATGTACAGATATCTCTGGTGGGATATTCTAAATGTTACTCCAACAGTGATCAGTTGGACATCTGCTGTTATGGTAAAGTGTTCATCATATTCATCATTGTTGCAGTAGCCTTAGCTGTATGGGTTATATCATGCCAAGATTATAACAGACTGCCAGCTTTCAAAGCTTCAGGGCTTTTTCCACTTGGCCAAACCGTTAGGAGGCTAAAGATGAGCTGACTAAAAAGACAGATCTAGGGTGCCAAACCTTTCAGAGCTTTCCTGTTGTTGAAGGTAGTGCTCCTCTGTGGGCTTTCAAGGATAGACGGTTGGTGCTGCTCCTTTGTTGGGCATATAAGTCCTCTTTGGGGGAGAAAACATCCACATTGTAAAAATTGTTTTATTGTACTTTCCTATGTAGGAAAGTTATTTTAAAGCTGGGAGTGTATGTTTTAATTAACTGTCATGAATTTAACTTTGTTTTAATTAACTGTCATGAGTTTAACTGTCCTTTTAAAATACTTTTCCCCTATCAGTTTAAAATGTGCTTAAAGCAACCAAAAACTTTCTTTTTTGTGGTGAAACTGTGTTTATGTATTTATGTTTGGTGCTGGAAAAGTGTTTTAAAATGCTTTTACTGTGTTTGTGTGAAAACATGACTTTTGAAGACTTCACATTTTTACTGGCTTTTGCTGCTTGTTTTCCCCAGGAAAAGAAGCGCCATTTTTGTCTTGACAGAGGCACCATTTTTGTCTTGACCATGGAACTAGCTTCTGGTCCCACTTAAGGTCCTTTTAACAGCCACAAAAACAAAAAGTTATGCAAACAGCCTTTACCACAACCCCAGCTAGCAGTTTGCCTCAGCTGCAGGTAGGTGACTGCTGTGGCCATAGCTTGTTTCTTAGATGGCTCATCTTTTACCCCAGATCCACCTGGTGTAGCATCTACAGGCACTATGGACCTGGGGTTCGCCATGTCCCTTGTAACTATCCCCTCAGTGGACACACAAGAGCCACTCTTGTCAGTTCTAGGAGCGGAATCAGGGAAGGATTCCCTGTTTAGTCAAAATGTTATGCCCATTCTTGGAGAAGCTGCCGCTATTAATAACACTGATGGCTCCCATTTTTCCTGTCTAAAACAAACTAAAATCTAAACACATCTACTCCTCCTCACATTTCCTTAGGAGAAGTTTACTATGTCTGGCTTAAGGTTTAGTTCAGGCTATAGATCCTTCATATAAGGTGGTTTCTGGTAAAGGAAAGAGGAATACCTCTTTTCCTGATTTTGATTCTGAGCAGGAATATAAAGAGAGAGAGAAAGGGTTCTTTCCTCAGTTTTTTTATTAAAATTATGAAGAGAGCTGAGTTTGTGATTCTCCCAGTGGTGTTTCTCCTTGAGACTCTTTGCAGGATGTGCCTGTGTTTTCAGTGGGAGAAGACTGCAGTTTCTCAGTTCCTCAGAAAATGTGTTGTTCCAGAAGGAATTTCCAGAACTTTTGCCCATTCCCCTAGTTCTGTCAACTCTGGAGGATGTCTGTCACTGCCCGCAATTTTCCTGATAGTCCGCCTTTTGCCCCCAACGTCGATAGAATGTATATAGTTCCTTAGTCTTGTAAGTTTTTATATACTCTTCCAAAATCTGACCCAATAGGTATATCTATAGTAAATCCAACTGCTGCTTAACATTTGGTTAATTCTGACTTCCAAGATGGCTACATATTGAGTAGCAGCATAATTCTACCTCTCCCAGTGTGAAAACAGAAACTGAGCAGAGAAAGCCAGTGAACCTAGATTTCTGGGTAAATTTCAGTAACTGGCTAGTAAGCACTCTGTGTGGATGCCAGGAAAAAAGAAATGCAGAGGATCTGAAGGAAAATAAACTAGCAAAGGTGATGAAAAACATTGACTGGGAAAAGTACAGTAGCTGTTCATCAGAAAACCATGCAAGCTCCAGATAGAACTTCCAGCAACCTAGAGGAAAGTATAAGGCAACTGTGCACAGACCTAACTAAAATAAATGAAACACTGATGATGTATATCCATTTAAACAATAAAAGGCTGTAAAAAGTGGAAGAATCTTTAAACAGATAGTCAGATAAGAGTATAAAAACTGCAAAACTGAGGGGTCCAAATGACAAAAATGCTGGCTGAATGAGACTGCACAAGAAAAGATGTTTAAAAAAAATAATAGACTTAGAGGACAGAGCAGGTAGGTATACCTTTTCTGTTGTACCTGAGAAGATGGAAGTAATGGACTATTAATTTTATGAAAGCACAAATAAGCAACTTGACTGGTATTCCACAACAGGAATTGTTAATTGAAAGGGCACATCCTGTGTATGCTCCAAACTTGGCTATATGAAAACAACCCAGACCTTTAATAGTGAAGATGCAGCCTTACCAGCAGAAGGAGCTGATGCTGACAAAACTGTAGCAGAAGGACAAAAATCTAAAAGTAGAAGACAGCATAGTGTTTGTGGAGAATGACTACTCATTGTACACCAGGCAGAACGACTACTCATTGTACACCAGGCAGAACAGGAGTAAAGTTATCCCATTATTTAGGAAATGTTAAGAAGCAGGTGTGAAATTCAAACTCCTGTACCCAGCTCTCTTCAAAATATTTTCCCTTTAACAAAATCATTTTTTGATGAAGTACATGCTAATGAAAAAATACAAAAGTTTGTCCAACAAAAAGTAAGCTGTGAAATAGGAAATTCTGCTTCTTGTTCTTCTGGAAATAAGACCACAGAGCGACTGTGCCAGTGAAACCTCTTCCAGTGTTTCAATAGAAAATGCTTGAGAGAGGGAAAAAGATTTGACTAGAAGAATCAAGAGTATGTTGGAAATGAAGCAGATACCATGTTTGGGAGAAGGAGATGGACAGGAAATGAACAAGAAAATCTGGAAATATTGGACTTTCTTGCATTTTGTTAAACTTGTAGAAGACACTAAAGCATATGCCCTACTACTACTTGTCATTAATCTTCAGAAAAATACCCAGGAGTGGGGAAGAGGAAGGAAAAAGTTAACTGTAAGTAAAACATTTTTTTCTTAATAGCACTATTTAAATGGTGCATGATTTTCTTTGCACGTTATAAAGTAAAGGTTTTTCAGTTATTTTTATGTGTAATAGGGATACTAATGTAAATAGGTGCTCTTGTTTTTTTCTCCCTTCTGTCTTTCTCCTTCATTTTTAAGAAATATAGGCACTGCAATGTAAAAAAAAAAAGTTTAAAAGAGCATGACAAAATAAAAACAATAGTGTGCTTTTTCTCATTCATGCATAGGGAATTGCTGGGTTAAGGCCATTAGCTTAATCTAGTAACAAGTTTTATGAGAAAGCAAGTGATTGAAAAAGAATATTGAACATTATAACTCTTTTTTTCGCAGTAAACCATTTTGTATCTATTTCTCATGTCTCTAGTAAATAATCTGATAGAAATGGCTTGGCGAAAATGTTTTCTGAAAGCATTCAAGTGTTTTCCCAACTAAGAGAGCTATAAAGATAAGGCTAAACCAGACAGCACTTGACCATTAGCCATACCATGTTGTCTTAGCATGGATAACCTTTCTTAAGTTTGTGTGTGTGTGTGTTTTTTCAATAAAATAAAACGTTTAGTAAGATGTGACATAGGCTCAAATGGCGATCAAAAACAGCTGTATGAAAGATTAACCTGTCAAACAGTACATGCATGTAACACAAGCTGAAATTAGACAATCTGAAGTAGTTTACTTCATTTGGTCTTCAACCTTAGGCTTCGGATCTGTAATGGATCCGACACGACTGTATAGCTAGCATTTTTGATCTAAGCTGTCAGCTCCTCCCCTTATCCCTAATGCCCCATGTCTCCTTCCAACCAACCCCTGACAAAGCAGTGTTTCTTGAGGGATTTGGCATGGGCCGATCTACTTCCTGGGTGTCCCCTCCCGCAGATCTCTTAATGGATCTCATAACATCTTGGGCATGGAAGGAACCGGACATGGTGGAGCATATCCCAAAGCATCCCAACAAGGTCCACTGCATCCCTTCCAACAGGTTGCATTGATATAAGGGGTCCCCTGTGGATGCTATGGTCGTGGATGTGGCCACAAAGAAAGAGCTCTACGGTCCACCCTCCTGACCGTGAGTCACGGATGCTGGACTATTTTGTGAACCAGGTGCACGTTTCAGTAGCCTTTGCCATCAGGGTGCTGATCTACATGGCAGACAATGCAATGAGAACTTGGTCAAGGAAGTTGCTGAGTTGATCCCGGAGTCCATGTTTGCAGAGGACAAGACTTTCTCTGCCCGAATGGACACTCTTAAGGCGATTTCCACTACATCCATGCATCTTCTCTCCCATGCCATGGAGGGAGCCGCTAGGGCGGACGGTCAGGAATCACCATTAGGCACCATTCCCGACTCCGGCTGTGTCAGTTCACTGATCCTTTCAAGGAGTCTTTCACCAACACTCCATATGACTGTTCTTCCCTCTTCAGGAAGTCAGTCAGAAAGACACTTGTCCAGAATGAAAAGGACGGGAAGACACTGTCTGCCTTTGTGATCCACTTCTCCCGTCCCCTCAAAGATCCTTTTCCAGGAATCAGTGAGGGTTAAAGATGTGGTTCCAAAAGTCTCCGGCATTTTTCTGGGACACTCCATCCCCCAGAGGCAGAGGGGGTTTTGATAGACGCTGGTCTAGAGGAAGAGGGGATCCAGAAATGCTGGGTCTCGTGAACCCTTTGCGGACAGACCCGGCCAGCAGCCCTGAAGGACTGCCCAACTGCTCCTCTTTAGAGGCAGTCGAATGATGTCTTTCGCTACACCCAGCAGCTTGGGAGTCTATTACAAATGACTGTTTGGTGTTGCAAATCATATCCAGAGGTTATTCCATCCCCTTCAGTCAGCCACCTCTTTCCCCCAGACACCTCCCAGATGTTTCACCCACACAAAGGGAGGTAGCATCCTTGGAAATAGAAAAGCTGTTAAGAAAATGAGTCATCCAGCCAGAACCCCCAGACCTCTTCAGATTGGGAATCTATTACAGGTTCTTTTTGGTGCCAAAGAAGACGGGGGGTGGGGGGAACCCAAGAACCATTTTTGGATTTTTCTCCCCTGAACCTGTCTGTAGCCAAGGCACAATTCTGGATGGTCACTCTTCTTTTCTTTCTGCCCTATCTGCAGGCGAATGATTGGATGTGCTCAATCGACCTCCAGGATGCTTACTACCATATCAAGATGGACAGACGCTCTCTTCCATCTAGGAACCAATCAAGTATCAGTTCAGAGCCCTTCCCTTTGGTCTCACCACCGCCCCCAGCATGTTCACCAAAGTGATGGCAGTAGTAGCAGCTCACCTGAGGCTTCAGGGTATTCCAGTCTTTCCTGTACAAGGATGATTGACTCTTTGCTGCCCTGACCAAGCATCTACTGTGCCAAACCAAGGACTCAAATGTCCCGAAATCTGGGCATCACCATCAGTCATACCAAATCAGCCCCGACTCTGGTACAGGTTCTAGACTTCATCAGGGCTTGGTTGGATATGGTTCAAATGAAGGTATTTCTGACTCCAGAGAAAATACACAACCTAAAGCTACATGTTTTGTATGTTCTCCAAACAGATGTCCCAGTGGTAGAATCAGTTCTAAGGGCTTAGGGGTCCATGGCAGCTACAATCCACATGTTTCCCTTAGCACGCCTTCACATGCAAATTCTACAATGGACTCTGGCAGTGCAACAGTCTCTTCTGGATCAAGCGTCGTCATATCCGGTACGAATATCCCAGGTTTGCAGGGACTCCCTTCTGTGGTGGATTCGGTCTCTGGATCTGGTGAAGCGTCGTTCATTTCTTCCACCCTTGCCCAACGCCACAGTGACCATGGATGCCTCCCGGCTAAGGTGGGGGTGGCATTGCTTGGAAGGATGTTACAAGGTATGTGGTCCATATCGGAGACCAACTTGCATATCAACGTTCGAAAGATGAGGGCGATGCTCCTAGCATTGCAAGCTCTCCATGAGCATTTTCCTCTGGGAATGATTACCATCCAGCATGTCAGTAGTCTGGTACATCAGTAAACAGGGGGGAACCAGATCCTACCCCCTTTGTCGCGAAGCTATGATAGTGTGGGAATGTGCAATCTCCACTGGACATTTACTGGTAGCAATGCACATTCCGGGTTGGTCCAGCATTCTACCAGACAGGCTCAGCAGATCTATTCTGATACTTTACGAGTGGTCTCTGAATCCTTCAGTGGTGGAGTGGATCTTCCTCAGCTGGGATCATCCTTGCTGTTATCTCTTCACATCTCCTTCCAATGCAAAATGCAGAGAGTTCTTTGCTCTGAACCCCCTTCAGGGGGAAGCCTCCAGAGACTCTCTGGTTCATGCTTGGCCACCCAGTCTGCTCTATGCTTATCCTTCTCTGCCTTTGATTTCCAAGTTCCTTCAGATAGCTCACAAGTTGTGATGCACAGTTATCCTCATCGCCCCATTCTGGCCTCGCCAAGTCTGGTTTCCATCCCCTGTGGTCTCACACAGTAGTTCCACCCTGGACACTGGATCCGGTCCCGGATCTTATTTGACATCCCTCGGAGATGCCTCATCCAGACCTGGTTAGTCTGAAGCTTACTGCTTGGCTGCTCCCATTCCCATGATCATTAGGACTCTGTATGTCTTCCTCACTTAAGGATATTCAGGTTGCCGCTCACAAGTCCTCAACCAGAAAAGTCTATTGTAAATGGAAACGTTTCTTGGTTTGGGCTTCTCAACATTCCTTGGATCCCTTTACTGCTCCAGTTCTGCAAGTCTGGATTTCTTGGCAAACCTTTTTCATCAGGGGGCTAGTTCATCTGCTGTAAAAGTGAAGCTGGCTGCTATTTCCAACTTTTATGTGGGGGAGAATACGAATTCCTTGGCTTTGTCCAAACTATGCAAATTCTTTCTTAATAAAGAAAGTTAAATGATTTTTAAACAAAGTAACCAAAGGGAAAACCCAAGACTGTGCCTTATTCTGGCAATGTCCCAACTCTGATGTGTCCTTGGCCACACACTTATGCCACAAGGGTGCAGGGGGGGGGGGTGTTCTTAATGTAAGATGACTGGTTTTAGTACTCAAATGATGCCCAATAGTCTAGATTCAGCAACCCTGAATCTAGACTATGCTATAAAATGCAGAAGTACTATAAACTTAAAGTGCAGAAAATTGCAAGTCACAACAGCAAAAAAAAAAAAAGTTTAAAGTAGCAATTCAGTAGAATACTCCAACAGTAGTGTAGACCACAGTAGCTGGTCTGGAACCAAAGTGCTTAAACCAGAACAGAGACACTTGGAATAACAGGCGCAGTAAGCCTTCACCAGCAATCTCAAGCTTAAAAGGGTGTAGGCTACACTCTTCTGCCACAATATTCTAGACCACAAACCTTCCTAATGTAAAATAACTGGTTTGGAGCCCAAGCACTTAAATCAAAACTAAGAGGCTTCGAATAACAGTTGCATTTTAATCAAGCTACTAACGAGCAGTAATAAACGCAGTAGAATAAATGCAATTGAATAAGAACAAGCAACAAAAACAAAATAAAGTAGGAAAAAAACGCATATGCAGTAAAAGTAACTGAATAAAGTGCAGTTTTTTAAAGTTAAGTGAGAAGGGAGAAAACAAAGATAATTCAAGGTTAAGATACTAAGGAGATGGGCCTTCCCAACTGATCTCCGTACTCAGTAGGATGAGATGGGACTGGGAGGAGTGTCCAAAATCAAATTTACAGCAGGGCTGGATTTACAGCAGGGATAGATCTATCTGTGTGTATGTAATATCTCTCTCTCTCTCTCTAATATATATATATATATATATATATATATATATATATATATATAGATATATATAGATATATATATATATAAAAATGTAAATATTTGTTCAAAATCTTAAATCTCCTAAAGTTCTAAACCGATTGCTTTGAAATGTTCACACAATGTTGCATTCGAATATGCGTGTGTTTTTATATACCTACTATTATATAGATGTCATACGTTGCATTCGAATAGGCGCTTGTTTTTATATACCTAGTATGGATTCTCTGTGTTTGTATACAAGTATGCAATTTTATATGTTTTTGTTATAACTTTCTTCTTTTTCAGTGCAATCTATCTGCTTTAGTTCATCCAAATAATGCCTCGCAGAAGATCAAACTTAGGTTGTCGTACTCATGGAGCGGAAGCAGTGCGACAAGTAATTGCAAATCAAACTGAGGAAGAACAGGCATCAGCGAACAAGCGAAAGACAAAGATTGGTTCAAATACATGCCGAGGAAGCAGCAGAGCGACGTGCAGCCAGACTTGAGGATGCACGGTTGCGAGCACAGTGATCGCGTTCTGCAGCTTCAGATCTGCTTTGTTCTCAACAGAATGAACGCGACAGGCTGAGAGTGGCTGAAAGACGTAAACGAGAAACAACAGATCAGCATCAAACACGATTTCGTGCTCAGCAATCATGCGATCCTTGCATTCCGGTACAACCCAGCTGATGATTATAGTTTGAGCCGGTATGTTCTCATCGGCACTATGACTGAAGTGTGTCCTTATTGCAAGGCTCTGAAATTTAATGGAGAAACGAAAGGAATGTGTTGCGCCGCCGGAAAAATTAAACTGCCTCAACTTGGAGAACCGCCAGAGCCATTAAAAACTTTGCTTGCTGGATATACCGCCGAATCAAAGCATTTCCTATCTAACATCAGGAAATACAACTCATGCTTCCAAATGATGTTGTTCGGCGCAGAAATTGTAACAGCTCAATTCATGCCAACTTTCAAAGTGAAAGGACAAATTTATCATAAAGCCGGCTCCCTGCTTCCGTTCCCAGATGGTCAACATAAA
>NC_056735.1:1793219230-1793297715 GCF_019279795.1 Protopterus annectens | reverse complement strand
TTCCTGCATATTTTCCTGTTCAACATGAGGTTCTTCCAGAAGCTTTCTCTACTTGCAACTATATTTATGCATTTTCCACATTTCTTGCCTTCTCATCTTGTCCTTTCACCTTATATTCTTTCTTTTGTTTTTTTGGCACATTCAGTTGCTGCCTGCTTTTTATCTACTTCTGGTTTGATTTCCATTTCTGCTTGACTCCAATAAGCTTCTGCTAGATTACGCAGAGAAGTAATCTTAGATTTATTCTCCTCATGTTTTAAAACTTTCACTACGTTTGGGTCTTGAGGTCAGCAGCTATGTGTGGAGTCCCATGATTGCAGATCTGTACATGTAATTAATTTCAAGGAGACCCATCCCTCTTTTGGAACGGGGAGTATATAATCTTGGTATACACTGATTTTTATAAATCATTTGGTGAGCATGAAACCCCTTCTTGTTTTCCTATCTAATCTATCCAACACGTTTTGGTGCCAGTCAGTCACTCCAAAACTGTAAGTTATAACAGGAGGAGCAAATTGGTTTATAGCTTGGATTTTGTTCCTAGATGTCAACACTATTTTCAGGATTAACTTAAGTCTTCTAAAGTATTCCTTACTAAGTTTTATTCGCATTTGCTCATGTTTTATTGTTGATCCTTCAACAATTCCCAAATATTATACACTCCCTCATGCTCAAGTTCTTTTATATCACATTCTTGTCCCAAACAGATGTTTTCTTGGTGCTGCAGTTTTCCTGATCTAAAGGTTGCTTTTGCACATTTATCAAGACCAAGTGACATTCGTATATCTGCAAAAGTTTTGACAATCTGCAGTTATGCTTTCAGTTCCTCATCTGATGAGCTATACAATTTTAAATCATTGACAGAGAATATGAGAACTCTTTACTCTTTGTTGTTTTCTATGATCCAAATTATAGTCATGGTCTAAGCTGTTAAACAGCTTAATGGGTTATGGGTTAAGGGCAAGGCAGAATAGCAACAGTGACAGAGAGTCACCCTTGAATATCACCCTTTGAATTTTTATCTCTTGGATAATACTTTGTCCTTTATCATGGCTTAATTGCAAAGTGATCTGCCAGTGTTTCATGGTCACTGTAATATAGTCTATCAGTGTAGGGTATATCTTACACATTTTTAAGCACTCTTTTATCCATGAATGTGGGATACTATCAAATGCTTTTTTGCAGTCAGTCCATGCCATACTTAGATTATTCCCCTTTCTACAATTCTCCACTATGACTTTAAACAACACATGATCCTTTGTTGCATATTACTTCTTTTTATTGACCCTTTTGGTTATACTGCCATAATTGAGTTTTCTTCTAAATGACTATAAACTCTGTCACCATCAGTCCCCTTATATAGTTTATACATCATCGGAAGGCAAGTTATTGATCTATAATTTTTAAGGTCGCTTGCAGGTTCACTCTTAAGTAGGAGCATTGTTTTTTCCTGTTAGCCAGGTTTGTGTCTGTTTGGGGTGTGCATATAAATAGTTCTTAGTTATGGCTAAATCTTCGTGCAGAGATGGTAATGCTTTTAACCAAAAGTTAGGTACTGCATCTGGGCTAGGGGTTTTCCAGTTAGAGGCTTTTCTTAACTTTGTTTGTCTCTTTGGCTGTTCATCCCATTTCATATCCTATACCTTTAAACTTTTTATTCTTTTTAGTACTTCTATCCATTTAGCATCTTTTTTGTGTTCCACAGGGCCCAGATACTTCTCCAAAATGTATTTGTCTTCTTTTTTGGCGGCCTTTCATTTCCTTTTAACTTGTTTCACAATTCTCTCTAAAATTTTTTGGGGTCATCGATACATTGCTTATTTTGTACTTTCCCTTTATATTCATCTGCGTATCTTCTAAGATGTTCTTCGTGTTTCACTGTTGCAGTCATAACTGTAGGGTACTCCTGCTGGCAGGCAGCCCGAGGTCGGCCAGAATATCAAAGTCTGGGTCCGGCGTCGGCTGTATCAGCAAGTACCCTGACGTCAGAATGCATGGGTATAAAGCTGACAGCCGACGCCATCTTCTCCAGTCTTTCTTGCTGTGCGGTGCAAAGCAGATCGCTAGTTGTTGGTTGGCGTTTTCAAGACAACGTGGTGCATTTGTCGTCGGTCCGAAGTTTTCCACTTCTCTTCTCAAAGCTAAGTACCCCGTTGGGGAAACCTTTTTCTTGCTCCTCCGATGTCAGAAAAAGTTAATAATTGTGTATCGTGTGGAAAACAAATACCTCATAAAGATTTCCACTCTTACTGTCTACCTTGCTTAGGCCCTGACCATGACGTTTCTTGCTGTCTGTTCTGTGCCAGGTTTAATTCTCGCACTATCAAGCATAGGTACAATTGGGCCTTGAATTACTTCGGTAGACGATTTAATTATAGGATGTCGTCTGATGCTTTACCGGCTACCGGAATACAGAAGAAACGCAAAGACAAGGACAGGCCTCCGAGGTCCAAACAGGATACTTTGCAGCCGGAGCCAGCTTCGGGTTCGGCGGTCGTCAGTGAGGTGCTTTTGCAGCCCCTGTCGTCCGCCACTTCAGAACCGATGGCCGACACAGACTCCAATGGGGAACCATCTAGGCCTAGTATTTTGTCTGCTGCAGGACCTTCGGACGTCGCTCCTTCAGATGGGTCCTGAACCGCTGTGCAGGTACCGGCTTCTGAGGGGGGTCTTCAGGCCTTCACATATTACTATTTCCACAAAGACAAAGGCTAAGTCAAAGACTCTCTGCTCAAGCTTCTTTGGATTCAGCTCCTAAGACTCAGAAGCAATTACTTCGGATGGCTGAGGATTTATTAACTATGATTAGGGGCTCTCACCCTCCTCCTGAGAAAAGGCCTAGACAGGATATCCCTTATGATTCCTCTGATCAGGCTTCTGTATCTTCAGTTTCTTCCTCTGATCAGTATTACTCTTTTCCTCCTTATGAGGATTCTGCTGCAGAGGATTCTGTTCCCTCTGCCTCTCCCCCTGAAGATTTCTCTTTTGGGGAAACCTTGCATGAGATGAGGCAGCATTTTCATTGGGAAGGTTAGGATTATTCTGCTTCCAAAAAGAGACTTAGGGAATTTCTTCTTCTCCCTCAACACAGGCCTTTAGCTATTCCTCCTGTACTTGACATTGTGGATGATGCTTTCTCTGAAGCTAACTTGAATCCTGATTCCATGCCGCCTGCTCCTTCTAAGCCTGATAGATTTTACAGGGTCCCTGATTCCCATCAATTCTTATTTAAGAACCCTTCTGCTGATCCTGAAACTATTTCAAGAGGGTTCCAAGGCTGCTAAGGCCGCCTCCTCTAAGAATCCTATCCCCTCTGAAAAGGATTCTCGTGCCTTGGACAGGTGGGGCAAAAACGTTTATACTTCAGCTACCCTTTCTATTAGAGCTTTAAATTGCCAGTTTCACATGTTTAAGTATCAACAGTTTCTTTTTTATCTGTTTTAAAACAAAGGCTTTCTACCTTTCCTGCATGTGCTGAGGACAAGGAATTACAGGATGTGTTGCATGCAACTGAACAAGTTAGCAAACATAGTTTACATTGTGGTTTTGATGACGTAGAGGCTTCCTGCAGGGCTGCTGCCTCTGGTACTGTTATCAGGAGACATGCTTGGCTTCGTGAGCAGAATTTACCTGAACAAGTTAAGGCCAAATTGCTAGATGCCCCTGTTCAGCATGATGTCTTATTTGGATCTAAGGCTGAGGACGTTATTAAAAAGATGGAATAAAAAGCCAAGTCTATGCAGACTGTAAAAGATTTTTTGCAAGTACAGCCTCCTAGATTTTCTAGAAATTGGCCATCCAAAAATTGGTCTTCTCCCACTTCTGACAGGCCTAAAAGGGGAAGGTATAGACGCTCCAGAGGTCGGGCGCAGGCTCAGGCCTCTTACAGATCTAGACAGTGGACTGCTTCTTCACCTAGAAGGGGAGAAGACAGACCTCAAACCCAAAGAAAGCAGACCCAATGACTCCTTCTGTTGGGCTACAGGTCCTTTTTCCCTGGATGCCCCTCTCGGAGGAAAACTTACTCTTTTTTACCAACATTGGATTCACATTACCCAGGACAAATGGGTGTTAGACGTGATTTTGAAAGGCTACAGATTCCACTTTCACACTCTGCCAAGGCCTTCCGGCTGGCCAGATCTGCCAAAACATCAATGGACAGAGGCCTTAATCCAAGTGGACGCTTTATTAGCCTTAAGAGCCATAGAACCTGTTCCACCTCTAGAGGTGGGGAAAGGTTTTTATTCAAGACTTTTTCTGGTCCCAAGAAAACAAAACTCCTGGAGACCTATTCTGGACCTCTCAATTTTAAACACCTTTTTGGAAATTCCAAAATTCAAGATGCTTACACTTCAACAACTTCTCCCAGTGCTCTCTCAGGATGCTTGGATGGTGACATTGGACTTAAAAGACGCTTACTTACATGTCCCCATAAGGCAACAATGCAGAAAGTACCTCAGATTTAAGGCAGGCTTGAGACACTTCCAATTCTCTGTACTGCCATTTGGCTTATCTACTGCGCCCAGAGTTTTTACCAAATGCCTGGCTCCAGTAGTAGCTTACTGCAGACTCCAGGGGATTCAGATTTACCCCTATCTGGACAACTGTCTAATTCAGGCAAACAGCAAAGACCTTTTACTTCAACACCTGCATTTTGTTCAGCGTCTTCTCCTACTACTGGGATTCTCAGTGAACAGAAAAAAGTCACATTTGATTCCTTCTCAACGAATGATCTTTTTGGGAGCTCTTCTAGACACAAGTTTACAGATGGCCTTCCTTACTCCAGAAAAAGTTACAGCTGGCTTCAATCTTCAAGACCTTGGCAACCTTGACTCAGCTCACTGCAAAGAAATTCCTGCAGGCTTTGGGCTACATGGCCTCTTGCATCCTGTTGATTCCAAATGCGAGGCTTCACATGGTACCGAGTGTATGGTCTCAGCTTTGCCATAGTCTGGATATAATGATTCCACTGATTCCCTGCCTCCAGAAGGAATTCCTTTGGTGGTCCAGGGCGTGTGTTTTGAATGAAGGGAAGCCCTTTCGTCTTCCTTAACCTTCTCAGATCATAACCACGGACGCCTCAGATTATGCTTGGGGAGCTCATTTTCTAGACAAATGCCAACAGGGCTCTTGGACAAACAAACACCTTCTTTGGCACATCAACTTGAAAGAAATGCTGACAGTCCAAAATGCTCTTCTAGCCTTCCAGACTCTTTTGAAGCCAGGACCTCTGCTAATTCGAACAGACAATACCACAGTCATGTGGTACATAAACAAGCAAGGGGGCTCTCACTCTTACCCCCTTTGCAGACTTGCCATGACTTTATGGGACACAGCCCTAAATTTGAATCTGGATCTTCAGGCACAGTTCATTCCAGGAAATCAGAATCTCTTAGCAGACAGCCTAAGCAGAAACATTTTGGATCCTCACGAATGGATGTTGGACCCCAACTTATTCAGCAAGATAACTGCGGTTTGGGGCTGTCCTCAGATAGATCTGTTTGCGTCCCATCTCAACCATCAGTTGCCTCTCTTTTGCACCAGGTCCTTCCACCAGATGCCCTGTCCTTCAGCTGGAGGAATCTTTCGGGATATGCCTTCCCTCCTCTTCCTCTTCTGCCTCTGGTATTGCTAAAGATAAAGCTGGACAAACCCAGACTGATCATTTTGATAGCTCCAAATTGGCCTCGTCAGTTTTGGTATCCAACTCTACTGCACCTTTGCTTGGAACCCCCTTGGAGTCTTCCTCTGACCCATTCCCTACTGTCCCAGCATCAGGGTCAGGTATTTCAGTCTCAAATCAAGACTCTCTGCTTGGCAGCTTGGCTCATCAAAGGCAATTGATTCCTTTTTCTCTTCCTAAACAAGTTTTGGATATTCTTTTGGAAGCTAGGCGTCCTAGTACAAGGAAATCTTATGCTTCTAAGTGGAAGAGATTTTGTATTTGGATGCAGGATCGTGGTTCTGATCCTTTTTTACCTGACATTCCCTCTGTTTTACTTTATCTGTCAGACCTTTTGCTTAAAGGTCTTTCCTTTTCTTCCATTAAAATTCATGCCTCTGCTATTTCAGCTCATTTCAATTGTGATCCTCCCATTTTTTCCCACCAGCTGGTCAGACAATTTCTGAGAGGAGCTAAGAATTTAAGACCTCCTAGATCCTCCTCCTGTACCTCCTTGGGATCTCAACTATGTCTTGGAAAAACTTACTTTGCCTCCTTTTGAGCCTGCTGCCTCTGCGGATATTAAGTACTTATCCTGGAAGACAGCTGTCTTGTTGGCTTTAACTTCTGCCAGAAGGGTATCTGAGCTACAAGCCCTCATGGCCGTGGTACCATACCTCATCTTCCATCAGGATAGAGTTTCCTTGAGGACCATTCCTTTGTCTTTCAAACTGAGGGTGCATCCCTTGTTTTCCATTTCTACCTACTTTTATGCCTAAGGTAGTTTCTAGAGTGGCTCTAAATCAGACTTATTCACCTGCCTACCTTTTTCCCTAAACCCCAAAATAAGGGGGAAAGGATTGTACATTTATTGGACGTACACAGGCAACTACGTTTTTATCTGGACAAAACTAAAGATTTCAGAAAATCAGATCAATTGCTTATCTCTCTTGCTTCCAGTTCTCTAGGTAAAGCTATTTCTAAGCAAACTATTTCCAAATGGATTGCTCATGGAATAAGATATTGTTACTCTCTTTATGGAAAACAGATTCCAGGTACTGTCAGGACTCATTCTACTAGAGCAGCTGCCACTTCAGCAGCCTTTCTCAGAGGAGTTCCTACCAAGGACATTCTGGAGGCTGCCACTTGGAGCTCTGTGCATACCTTTTCCAAGCACTATAACCTCCCTTTGTACTCTAAGTCTAGGGCAGGCTTTGCCTCTGCTGTTTTGCAGGGTCTTCTAGCTGCTCCTTCTTCTTCATAGCCTCCTTCCGTGTTCTCAGCTTTGGGATTTTACCCTACAGTTATGACTGCAACAGTGAAACACGAAGAACATAGTACAGTTGTGTATACCTACCATAAATGTAGATGTTCGAGTGTCTTCACTGTTGCAGTCGGTGTTTCCCTCCCTCCAGACCCCTCTTGTTTCCTTTTCCTCTTCCTTTCTGGTGTATTTGTGTTTCCCTTGGGACACCTTTTGGTTTTATGGGCGCTTCTGACATCAGGGACAAGAAAGGCTGGAGAAGATGGCGTCGGCTGTCAGCTTTATACCCATGCGTTCTGACGTCAGGGTACTTGCTGATACAGCCGACGCCGGACCCAGACTTTGATATTCTGGCCGACCTCGGGCTGCCTGCCGGCAGGAGTACCCTACAGTTATGACTGCAACAGTGAAGACACTCTAACATCTACATTTATGGTAGGTATACACAACTGTACTTTTCTCCTTCTGTGCTGAAATGTGTAGTTTATTTGCAGCAGTGCATGATAGATCATAGTCTGTTGTAATATTGCAAATTGTTTTTATCACATCCATCTTTCTTGGTATTTTTTGATGTATTCCTTCTGTAGTCTTCTAACAGTAACAATTCTTGTCTTAATTGCTTTATAGTTTTCTCTATTCAATACTTCCATGATGGTATTCGATTTCTCTGCTTCCTTTCCCTCACTACCCTTTGTTCTTGTATTAGAACTTTCAGTTATTAATGTAGCTGCACAGTAATATATCCTGTTTATTTCTGTTATATCACATGGATCTCAATGGGCAGTCCTAATTAGTGTGTTCATTTGTTTTATCAAACTTCTGACTTTTTGGGTTTTATTGACCTTCTGCAGTATATTTCTTTCATTGATCTTAATACATTTATCTCTGTTTATTAAATCAAGTAACTCTTCTCTTAGCTCATTGTCTTTCAAACTGAGGGTGCATCCCTTGTTTTCCATTTCTTGTGGGCATTCTATAGAACGTTCTATAGTATCTTCCTGTGGCACTTTCTCTTCAATTTCATGCTCTGCCGTCCATTGCTCTGTCATGTAGGAACTCACTAGCCTATCACTCCTCAACATTGATTGTATCAGAGTTTCCGCAATTTCCTGTTCCTTCCTTTACTGTCTAGCTTCAAGTGAACATTTTTACTGGTTTCCTGTGGAAGGCTCCAAAATATCTTCATATGACACCTGACCAATTGCTTCCTGTTCCACTAGTTTCCCTTAATTTGGATATTCATTGCTCTGTCCTGTTGTGTTGCTTTCTGAAATAGATTTTCTATACTGAATCCTTCACTTCGCATGTACTCCATAACCTCAGTTTCTATTTCTTTAACTTTTCCATTACTAATCTCCTTTTCTACTTTTCCTCTGTCTTCTTATTTTTTTTGTATTCTAAAGTTTTCTTATTTTTCTGTAGTCTAAAGTTTTCCATGTCCGGATTCTTTTGTATTTCTCTTCAAATATCTTTGGTGCTGCTCTCTTTGCATTGGTTAGTTTTGCTTTCTCCTTTGCAGAAGTATTACACCATATTAAATCTCTTTTTCTTTCCTATGTCCATATTTCTTCTTTAGGTGTCTCCAGATCTTCCTGTTTCTCCTTACTTTGGGGGCTTACTCCATCATGCTGTGATGTAACCTGTGTTAGACCTTCTACACCAAATCCTTCACTTTTCAGGCACTTCATAACTTCAACTTCTTTTTTTTTTTTATAACTTCTACTTTACTAATCTTCTTTTCTATGTTCCCTCATTGTGATATTATTTTATTGTGAAATTTTCCATGTCCGGATGCCTTTGCCTGTATTTCTCTTCGAATATCTTTGGGGTTGCCTTCTTTATATTGATTAATTTGGCTTTCTCCTTTCCATAAATATTGCAACATTTAAGTCTGTCTTTCTTTCCCATGTCCGTATTTATTTTTTATACTTTTCAAATATAACTAGATTTTGTTTATATTTTTACACTTCCTCAGATGCTTCTTTTTCCAAACAGATCATAGTTTCTTGATCTGTATACTGTTTTTCATAAATCTGTTGTATTAATGAACAAAAATTTTCATTTGAACTTTCTGACAGTTTTCCTTGTGGAAGTATTTTTCTTTCCTCTAATTTCCGTCTTAATCGTTTTATCTTGTGTCTGGAAATTCTGGGCTTTTTGCATAATAGTAACAATACATGATTTCTTTCTTATCCTCAATGGGGGGGGGGGGGGGGCATCCTCTCCTTGGGCCTGGCCTGATCCCATTGTAGGAATGTTTCCATATTTTGAGGATTCTACACTCTCTTTTCCAGTCCTGGCACCAGTGTTCCTACCAGGATTGGGCACTTTTTATCCTGGGTCTTGTGCAACCAGCTCCCTCTTTAATTTTTAACATGCTTTTGTCCATGATATATGCTATATAAATACAGTCTATATGTCAGTGTTGTCTTGGTGAGATTTTGTGAAAAACAGGGTCCACCTCACGAAGATACTCACCAAGACATGAGAATGAATTCAGTTTCAGTAATATTGTCCTTTACTTATTGACTTGTCTGTCCATTCGGACCCATGTGGCAGTGTAGGTAATCACATAATAGGACATATTTAAAAAAAAAAAAAAAAAAAAAAAAGACTGGCTGGGAGGGGCATTGTATTTTGATAAAGTATCACTTAATAGGGTGTAGTTTGCTTTGAAATGGAGCTTTTATTAAATCACATGAGCAAATTCGAACAATCTAACAAAGTCAGAGCCGAGTTGGGGTAAAATACTTTCAAGAAAGAGCTGAAAAAAAATGAATGCAAGGTACAAATGAATGTCACTGTTTTAGATGTACAGGCGAAAGATCACATATCAGTTGACACATGTCATTACTATTTGTGTCCCTCAGGGATGAGTTATGGGACCTCTCCTTGTAGTTATTTACTTCAGGTCTTCAAACACAAAGTTTGTAAACAGTTGTAAACTGAGAGTTGGTAAGTCACCCTGTGACACCCAAACCTTCCAGAATGAAATCTCTCTCCAGTAAACTCTTGGTGTACTAAAAATGGGCTCAGACCAGAAGTTATAGTCAAGTATCATAACTTCTGGTAAACAGTCCCTCCCATCATCAAACTGTCAAGAAAACATACCTCTACAAACTGAAAATGTAGTTAGGGACCTAGTTTCTTAGGTTAATAGCTTCCTCTGTTTTTACCATCATCTGGCAGTGTTTGTCAGAAAATCCCTTTATTTAGCTTAGCTATTTGCCAAAAGAAATAATCAAGATCTAACGAGGTAATAACTCCCTAGTACTCTGCATTGATTTGACCAATTATATAGAACTACACCCCCTTTATGGTGTATCTCACTAAACATTTCAAACAATTAGACCCCAAAGTTTCCTATCCATAGAAGATCACAAGCCTAAGGATTGTGAGCTACCAAGCGAGAGGCTGGATGCTCTGTCTTTTATTCAGTACCTTAGACTATGTGGAGTCTCCATGTTTTCCCTGTGTTCATGTGGGTTTCTTCTGGTTTCATCCCACATTCCAAAAACATGCAGTTGTTTGGAAATTGGCCATAGATGCATGTCTGTGGTTTGGAAGAACTACTGTGGCAGGGCTAGCCATCCGGTTGTGTAAGCCTTGCCTATAGATTGTCAATGCTGAAGTGGCACCCCGACCCCATATGCAAAAATGGGAAAAAGAGTTTGTGGATGGATGGACAGATTACCGAATACAGCTTTAAGCAGGTATATACAGCTGTTCTGAAGGTCTCAAACCATAGACCAGAATTCACAGCACTGCCATTACTGCAAACCTACCACAGAGTAAGGCACCAGACTTTGCATAATTTTACCAGTAATGCTGTAATAAATAACTAAATGAGGCTCCAGTCTGACAGCAGATCAGTCATGTCACAAGTTTGAAAGAAGCTACAAGATTGTCTGGTCTGCATTCAAAATACAAAAAAGCTACCTTTTTTACATGTAATTCTACTTACGGAAATAGTGCAGTATGATGTATAAATAATGCTTAAATCTTGCAGTAATACACAATCTTGCTACAAGATTACAGTCCCAGAACAAACTAAAAAAATGCAAAGTGATAAGTTGACAAAAAGCAGAGAAAGTACAAAAAAGTATCACCACACAGGTCACTGTAAATGCAACTTGCAATATTTAAGCATAATTTAAATAAAAAGCTTTTTTTCTTCCCTTTTGATGAAAAGCTTGCATCTCACACCTCTGAGTCTTGAACAAAAATGTACTATGTAACTCTCAACTTATTTGTAGTTTGCAAGTATTGTTGTTGGATCTTATTTGAACGTGTCTGAATTGTTCATTATGAGATAATTTCACTTAAGTTTGCATCATAAATATTTATAAGGTACAAGCTATTTTCATATTGTTACTATGCCAGTCTTTACCTGGATTGTTTATGTAGTAGTATTTGATCTTATTTGAATGCCTTTTGAGTCTTTAGGGCATTGCAGATGTAGCCTTGGACTGCTTTTTCTATCTCTAAGCTCATCTCAGTGACAGTAGAGGTGAAGTATCGCATAGCCACCCATATAACTAGACAGAAGCAGACAATTGTGAAGAATGAGACATTTCATTTTCATTTTACTTTTTCTTATTGACTGGAAAAGTCCATCTGATCAAAAGCAGTTTTTCAGCGGAAGCTTGAGGAGAAAAGCACACAATATAATAAAACTATTATTTTACATTTGTACAAAGAAAAACATTTTAATACAATAAGAGAAAATGCTGATGTTAAATATATTTACATAGCTGAGTTAATCTAAACAAATCTTATTACATTGTATATAGGAGATCAGAAAATGAGTATATGTAGAAAATGTAGAGGGGCAGAGCAGGAGTAGTAAGCAGAGAATGAAAAAGGGATATGTGGTTTGAGAGCAGTAGTAGGGAATGTAAGGTAGATGGACAAGGGCAAGGAGAAGGAAGGGGGAATGATGGGAGAGTGATGAGGAGTGGGAGAGGTATTAGCCTGGGGTACTACAGAAACAGACTGGAGTTGTTTAGGACTTGAAGGTTGAAACATTTGTTGAGGCCCTGATAGAGGGATAAGGTTCCAGGCTTTTGCTTCTCTATATGTTTAGAGGAAGTGGTTAACACTATTAATGTGGCTTGTAAATGGAAAGCAGCTTTTTGTTATTGGATCATAGTGGTTGGTTGTCAGTTGTGTGCAAAAGAGCTTACAGATGGGAATCAGAGACATTATGTATAAGTTTGTAGGTGGTAAGTTGTTGGGTATAGTAGAGATAATGGAGTAGCTCGAGCAATTGAACTCCTTGAGGGGGCTGAACAGTGATTGTTGAGATGGGGTTTATTAGTGGCAAAATAAGCAACTTTGTTGTAATATTGTTCCAGAGGATGGACTGTAAAGTAAATTGAGGGTTAGTGAATAATAGGTGCAGCATAACAAAAAGAGTTGGAAGTGTATAGGTGGTGGCTAGGGTTTCTTTGTCAGAGTTGGTGAGGTTTTGCATCTGTGCAACATACCTAACTTTTGATGAGTTTGATAGAATTTAGGATGTGAAGGTCAAGTATGAGGTTATTAATTTTGTGTGCGAGACTGTTTCAATTTTATGTATTGCTGAGAATGATGATGTTGAATTGGATTTGTGATGGTTATGATTTTTGGGAAACATAGTAGTAACTTGGTTTTCTTAGCATTAAGTAGAAGATGGACATGTTTGAGCAATATCTCAGAAGTAAAGGTTTCCCAAGTTATTTATTGCAGTTGGTTGGAGATGTCCAAGGAGTATGTATGCACTGAGTCATCTGCATATTGTATAAGTGATGCTTTTTTTAGAAGGTGTATGGAGGTGTTATTTATGAATATATTAAAAAGGAGAGGTCCTATGATGGCTCCTTTGGGTACACCTGTGGGGTCATGCAGAAAAGGAGATGGGGTTACTGAACCATTTTACAGATTGTTGTCTTGGACACCTGTCCGGTAGCTGTTAAACCAAAGTAAGGTAGGTTCGGGGAGATCTAGTCAGGATATTTACTGAGGTAGTTTATCATGTGAAACCATGTCAAAGGCTTTTAATGGAGGAATAGAGCGGCAGTGTGTTTTCCCTTAATCCCTTGCTTTATTCTTGATGTCCATAAGAGAGAGGAGAGTAGTGGTAGTGCTGTGGGTAGAGAAGGAAATGTGTTGTGTGGGTGTGAGGATTTGTTTTTAAGGAGGTGTTGGAGTAAGAGTTTGTGAATTAATTTTTCAAGTAGTTGGGCAATGGGGAAATGACAGCTGTGGTATGAGTATTGCTAACTTTGTGGAAAGGGGTGACAGATTTCTCCAAAGGTCAGGAACATGGTATTCAGTTGTGGAACTATTAATCAGAATGGAGTACAATGTATGGTATGACATAATTTGCTATTTTTAATTATCCTGAGGGTAAGTCCTCAACTGAGTGGGAGCAATATTTCAATTTGTGAAGCAGTTTCCTAATGGTCGATGTAGAAACTGTTTTGAAAGTAAGCTTGTTTGGTGAATGTATTATTGAAGGATTGTTGGGAGGAGTAGGTTGAAGAGGGTGTGTTGGGTAGGTTTTTTTTTTTTTGAGGAAAACTATGCTATCGAGATGTGTTAAATTTAATTGCAATTTCTATGTCTGAGTGTTTGTCAAAGGGTTAGGGTTAGGTTTGGTACCTAGGTGGGATAAGTTATTGATTTGAAGACCAGAAGGGTTGGATTTTTTTTGTTAGTTTTCAAGGTTTCTATAATATATAATTTGTCTAAATTTATTTGCTTTTAGTTTTCTAAGTTCTCTGAATTCCTGCAAAGATTAGGTGTTTTGCATGATTTCCAGGTTTTGTCCCTCTTTGGGACAAAAGGTGGGAGGTTGGCATAATGCTTAAGGTATTTACTTTACAGACGTGTGCAGAGTTCGATTCTCACATGGGGTAATTGGCTAGGTTTAAAATGGGCCCATAAGGGAAGTTAGCTTAGTACTGTGTATGAACTAATCTATGAAATGTATGAACTAAACTTTTGCGTGAGGAATTTAGTATTGGACAGCCAGAGGGCATGCTTTTATCTTTACCCTTATTTCCACAGGGGGCACAGCTATTTAATATGTCTAGAAATTTATTTCAGTTTGATGACCGGGGAGGTCCACTGGGCTCAAGGAGCCCATTTTCAGTGGAGGCCTGGGGAGAAAAGCTCTGCATTACATAGTGTAATTCAGTTACAATCAAGGTAATATGGCTTCCTGTAATGGGAGGTGGTGTGGACAGCCCAATTGAGTACAAGTTGGCAGTGAAATTTTGTGGGTTAAGTTGAGAGATTTCGGATGAATCTCTCTCTCTCTCTGTGTGTGCGCATGTATGTGTATATAATGTGTGTGTGTAGATTTTTTATACACATATATATATATATATATATATATATATATATATACACACACACACACACACACACACAAGCATATATATATATATATATATATATATATATATATATATATATATATATATATATATATGGATCCCATTTGATCCAGTGAATTTGTTTCATCGAAACGTAAATTTGCAACCTCACGTGAAAGTGCATTTTTTTGAAAATGCAATTTCATGTAAAAACAGAAATAAAATAAATCCAGAAAAGTAAAAGCGTGCAGTTTGCATGTAAGGTTAGTTGAACATTAGTGTTTAGTGTTGATGTACAACTAAGCAAAGTATTGCTGAGATCGTGGTACAGTGGGAATAAGGGAATATATTCCCTTTTCCCCACTGTAGTGCGATCTTGGAGTGAGAATATTAAAGTGGGTGGGTGTGGCGGCGCAGCCCCCCCACATGGGGGTGCAGGGGGGCTTGCACCCCTGTAATAACTGTGTTTAGTGTTTTTTTTTTTTTTTTTGGTTTACGTTTTATTATTTATTTATTTTTTTTGCACGCAAGTGCATTTTCGAAAAAATTCACCTTCGTGTAAGTGGTAGCGATTTTTACGTTTCGATGAAACGTAAATTCACTGGATCAAAAGTAGATATATTTGTGTGTGTGTGTATATGTTTATATATATATATGTATGTGTATACATACATACACAAACTTATAATCTAATCAAGTAAAAGGACTGAAAAAAACCTTTCCACAAAGGGCGGAGCTAAAAAATGGCTTAAAAATAAGCACTTTCATTCTTCATTAAATATAACTTCTTCACCTTACACACAGTAAAAATCCGCAGTCTTTTAAAATGCCAAGAAACCAGTCACAATGCTTGGTGCAGTGAAGGCTGAATGTTTAAAGGAATAGAACCTCAAATTCAACTTGTATCACTAAAATATTATAAATAACAGTTTCTCTGATAAAGTAATAAGCAAATACTTAAGAAAAAAATAACATTGCCACTTTGCTCAGTGCTGGAATAAAAATAAAATAACACAGTGCAGCATTTAGAGTTTATCTGCCGTAATATTCAATAAGCTAAGAGAAATCCTGTCATTTAAACTAAGGGCTTGTGTTGCATTCAGGAATACCTGCCAACAAACTTCCCTGGTCTGCAACAAGACTGGTCAGTAACCTCCTTGTGGGTTAAAATAAGCTTTCTCCAATGCACAAAAACTAACTTTGTTGAAACTAGTGCACATACCACCATGTGTCCCTAAAGCATTAGAAATGCTCTTGGCTTTAATAACGTAACAGTGCTAATGTATCCTGGATTTCAAGTTTTTCTCAGTCTTTCTGAAGTAAAAGGCCAGGCAGGCTAAGCATGTTGACAAGTAAACCACACCACTATTCCAACAATCATAGGGAGCCTTCTATCCTGATTACTTTACGATAATTGTCCACCACAATATTGGGTGTCACATTGATAAACCAACACTGTTTACAGGACCCACACTTTTTCATACCTTTGCCATGGGGTTATATAGGGGATTTGTGCTTGAGCATTCAAGTACATGCATGATATTTTCTATGTGATTTTTGGGTGTTCTCCAGTTTTTTTCAGTTATGGGTCCAGATGTCATCAAGCATGGCCCTAATAGTCCCATTATCGTGGTGATAAGACAATACCATGGTGTTGAAGTACTTATTATCTGACACCTTATTCTTGTTCGGTGATTTCAAGCCACGTAGAAGTGGCCCCTAGTGGGTTATGCCTTTGCTGCTGTATAAAGGCAATCAATATGCCTGTCATAGTAACAGGGTATTCCCTGTCAAGGAATATTTTCTTGAGCCATATCAGCTCACTATTGAAGGCACTGTCATCTGTAATGAGCCTCGATAGTCATCATTTGGCCTTTAACAACATTTTTCTTTTGCCAGTAAGGGTGGAAGCTGTTAAAATGCAAGTAGCTTAGAATATTTAGACCCCTATAGATAGTGGAGTCATATACACACTTTTTTCTGTGTACTTTTAACATCAAAAAAATTACATGCATCGAACTCATCCTGGTGGGTAATGCTAAAAAAAAGTGGTGGTAGAACTAATATATTCAAGGAATGATCCAATAGATTCTAAACTACCTTTCCACAAAATTAGAATATCATCCAGGTATCTGAAATATTTAATATGATTTTTAAACTGTGAGGGAAAGATATAGTTCCTTTCCCACCACCAGAGTATAATATTGGCACAATTCGGTGAAGCAGAGGCCCCTATTGCTCCAGCCCTTATTTGTTTAAAGATTTCATCATCAAACGTATCAAAATTTCTTTTAAGTACCAATTTTATAAGTGAGTATATAACCTGTATCAATGAGTAATTCAAGAAGTACCCATGGTCCGGGCTCCTGAAAATATATTTAACCCTTCATGTGGAATTACTAAGAATAAATCTTTAACATCAATGCATAAAAAATATCCTCAGAAATTCCACACTTGGGCAATTCTTTCAAGAAATGCCATGAATCAACTAAAACGTGCTGCTTGTCACGAAAAAGAAAAAAAAAACTTAAGTTTGTGGTCCACAAATTTGCCACAATGGGTCTCAATTTGTAGGGTCAGCCAAATTTTTGTGGACCGTAGGGATACCAAAAATAGATATGTAGGCTTGTTATCTAGAAGATAATTAATTTCCTCAGGCTGAAAGAAAAACTCCAAAAAAGGTAATTTAAAAGGTAATTTAAAGCCAAATCAATTCTATCATATGCTATGTTTAACTTGTTATGAGAATTAGAGGTAAATGTTCCATCATGCAAATAATTCATCATTTTACCAGCATAAGTTAAATAGTCCATAATCAACCACCCCCTTGTCTGGTTTCATTGTGCACAATTTTTTGTTAAGTTCTTATAACAAGTTGTCCTCCTGTTTGGTTAGATTCCCCTTACATCTGTTAAACTCATGGAACGTACCCCTCAATTCTGATTTGCAAAGTCTTTCAAAAAGATCTGCTGGAGGTAGAAGGGTTGGGTTAAAAATCCTTTTCCTTTTCAAGTCAGGAGCCTTCTCTAAATCAAAATCATTGTCCAACAAAAAGCTTAGATTGATTTTTCTGGTAAACATTTAATTCTAAAATAGGGTCCACCAGATTAAAGTTACTTGCAGGTATAAAATAAATCCTTTAGAGAACAAGTGCCCTTACTGGTCGGTAATTTGAACATCACTATAATTGAAAATTTTAAAACCATTAATGTACAAAGAACAGTACCTTGGTCAGTGTCCAGAGCAGTTCCCAAAGTCCAAATTAATTTCTTGCCTCTTCCTTTCTGCTTCCTGGTTCTGGAGGGGTTCCCATGACGGCATATCAAATTGGTACTGCTGTCCCTCTGTACAGCATCTTCCTATAAGGGGGGGTCTGCCAGTTCTCGATGAAAAATCCTCTTGGGACTGTTACAGTGCCTGTCAACTTCCTTGAACAATTCTGTGTTCGTCCCCGTATTCTTGACCGTGCGTTTTCCTTCCAAACTTGCCAGCAAATTTACTAGGAGTGATAGGTATGCCTTTTTGTTGTCATAGTCCTTTAGATCCCTCCATAATTTACATTGTTTCCATTTAAAATCAGAATGCTGGTCAACTCATTGAAATGTTTTACAGTAACCATCCTCAAATGAAGGAAATAATGAATCCTGCTGAATTTCCTTCTGCAGGGAAAAAAATCTCTTGCTTAAGTCCTTCTAGTGTCCTTAATTTATCTTTAATAAGTAACTGCATGAATTCAACACTGGTTCAGTCAAAAATAGCTAACAAATCATGTTGTAAAATAGAACCAGCATTAAGCCTATTAAGGAACTTCGAAAGTCGAAGCCTTTGGGTAAATGTTGCAGTGCTATATGAAAATAAACATCATCTAACTGCACTCCCCGATATTTCGTAAGTAATTTTAACAGCCTAAAAAGTTTTTGCTTAAAGACTCCCAGCATCCATTGCAGCATGGGTTATATTTCTATTCAGAAGACAGAAACGTCCTTATGAAACCATTTCTTTATTTGGTCATTGTTGCCACTTGCTCCACAGGGAACTGGATTAAAGAATTCATTAGTTAGAGTAACAGCTAGACTCACTGTCCACTACTTCGGCATAATAATGGGGTAAAACTTCAGGAGTGTTGCTGGAACCTCCAGTGCCATTGTTCTCTGCCTTCTGTCAAATTAAAAGAATCCAACTTTCCAGAAACCTGTGTGAGTAAGTTGTTGTTGTCACTGAACAAACAAAACCATTGGCAATACCATTTGAACAGGCTTCTCCCCATTCAGTATCAGGCATGGCTTGAAATCAGCTGAATGGAATGGTAAATCACAAATACACTCAAACCGCCATTAACAAATCAAGTAAACCAGGTAAAAACACTGAAAAACCTTTCCACAAGACACTGAGCCCCAAAAAATGGTGTAAAAATAAGCGCTTTTGTTCTTTCATAAGGCCAAAAAAGCTGATGCTAGAACTTGAGAGAGAAAATTTACAGTCAGTATCGACATCGCCTAGTATGATTTTTTAATTTGGGAAAATATGGGTTAACTAGTGTAGAATATTTTCTAGTGTGCCTCTATTTTTCTTGGGGGAATGTAGGTAAGTATGATACAGAGGTTTATGGTTATTTAATGTTTGGAGAAAGATCATTAGTTCCACAGTATGGAATTTAGAAACATGATTAGGACCCCTGCAGTGGAGTTCTTGATAAATGTCAAGTAAGGTAGGCAAAGAAGACAGTAAGACAATACTATGGGATAAAGTGCACTAAAAGTTGAGGGGGTCTAAGGGAGGTTTGTCCTGTAAAAATACGTACAGGAGAACTTATCCAGGGAGTAGAGCCTAGATGGCACTCTGAAAGCAGCACTTTTTAGAGCTCTTTAAAACTACTTTAAATAACAGGAACATATTTTTTTTTTTAGAAAAATGTTAAATATCGTTCTTCAACATTTTTACTGTTATCATATCAATTTTGGAATGTATTCTTCAAAAATATCCTGTCAGAAATAGGAGTTTAAAACTGATTTTGGAAGATGAATGGTTCAAAGAATTCATATGCAGAAACTGCTCTGAGGAAAGAAATCTAGTTGATGTCTACAACTCTACAAGAGCTATCTTTCAAAATGGGCAGTTTCAAGGACAACTTAAAAAAATTAAGAGAAGATTGTCATAATCAAACTGAAACCCTTAAAGAACTACTGCAGCAACATCATACCAAAATATTAAACATCGAAGAGTCCTTATCTGATATAGATGGAAGGCTTAAAGAGGAGGAAATCCAGGGTGAATTTCTTCAGCAACAGAATAAGTGGCTTACCAACATGTTGGATGATATGGAAAATAGAGAAAGGCAAACTAATGTGAGAATCTTTGGGTTACCTGAGAAGTCTGAAGGTGATGATCTCTTTCTTAATTTCTGGTTACCTGACATCCTAGATCTAAAAGAAAGATTCTCATATGGTATAGAAAGAGCTGACAGAGCTATTGGGAAACCCATTCCTTCATCATCAACATCAACACCTAGATCTGTTGTAGTTAAATGTCTTTCTTATCTTGACAAAAGTCTATTTCTTAAATGTGCTTGGAGAAAGGCACCACTGAAGTATAAGCAAAATTTAATCAGGTTTGACAGTGACTTTTCCTCCAGAGTTTTAGAAATGAGAAAGAAAGCCTGGCCACTTGTGAAGTTACTCAAGCAAAACAAAATAAAAGCCCAACTAGCATACCCTGCAAAAATAAGGATTTTTATTTCAAATGAAATAAGGACATTCAGTGACATTGAGGAAGGAATAACCTTCATTAAAAACATCAATATAATGACAGTTCTAGAGGAGAGATGGATTGGTCTTTAACTACTTCACTGAAAAGATCCCCTGAGAAAAATAACTGGACTGATGTGAAGAAAAAAAAAGCAAAGAACTGATTCAAAAAGTATTCCCTCATCTGCTTCTCTCAAAGATTCAACTAAAACTAAAAATCCATGCTAAAGGTAATAAAATATGTATCGTCTATTCACTCTTTCAAGTATTTTACAAATTACCTCTCACTAATAATATTCCATATACATACTTTAGCTTTAATTGTTAATCTATATACAACAGCTTAATAATAGTCTTAACTGACTTAACTATTTTACACTTAATTGAGATGGGAATGTATAGGAAACGATGTATGGGGAAGAAACCAGTTAACACACATTGTACTTTGAAATATAACACTGATTATACATAAAATACTTTGATTCCATTTAGCTTTGGTCACTGTGACATACAAGTTTTAAGCATGTTTTATTTCATTTATGCATTGAAATGTGATTTATCTTATTCGTGACTGTGCATAGTTTCTGTGGAGTCATTGTGTCAAGCATTGTCTTGAATTTCAGTTAAACAACATTTTTTTTTTTACTCAAGACATGCGAGTAATATTCCCTTTACATTTTGTGAGCTTGCTAGTGTGCTGTGCGCATTAGCTGATGCATAGAATGTTCGTTTCCCACCTTAAACTTTAAAATGCACCACTTCCAAATTAAAGTGTTCCGTTTGTGTCACCACAGCTTTCTAGTTAGATTAAACACGTAGGAATATATTTAAAAGATACAACGATGTAGTGTTTAAATTTACTTACCTTCCCTTTTTCTGTACATACATTAAGAAACCATCCATAGCATAATGTGCTCTGCTGTCCAAGCTGTCTTTGTCCATTTACTGAATAGTATCATAAAATAGCGATGGAACACTGTAAAAGTCCTACATAAACTTCTTTCTTGAGTTGAAGAGAATACAAGTTAGCGACATAACTGTAGATGCCCAACACACTTCCTTAAAGGGACAGTAGTTCTTTTAAATGATATACTTAGTTGAACATACATTGTTTTAAAGGATAGGATAGTAAGGAAATTTCAAGTTTAGTGAATGTGTTTAGTTTATTAAGTGACAACACATACACTTATTGGTCTTTATACACAAATAATTCAACTAGGGAACCTAGATGAAAAGACACAAAATGAACAAGGTATATGTATCTGGAATCGTATAAACATAGAGTGTGAAGTTGAACCACTTAACATCAGCCCCATTTATTAGATATATTTAAAGTTTCTCACGATTATGCATAACTTAGTTAATAAATAAACAAGAAATGAGGCCTTAGGACACCTGTGTGTTATCATAGTTGGTAAAGTATCAAGGAATGATTTGTTAGGATTTGAAAAATAACTACATGACTAGATGGGGAAAAGAATGTGTAAGGTATTAGCTGGTACTTGGTCTTCTATTAAGGCACATACTATGAGAAACTTTACACCAGAAATATGAAACTATATTTTGACACTGCAGATGTAGAATGCAAACAATGAACAGTCTTTAACATGTTACTTAATTTAGACGGTCTTACTAAGCTTCAGGACTGCACACCTAATGGAATTTTCCTCTGCTGAGAATAGACTAGGTTGTAAAGTCGCCATTAGCAGGAACTTGACAGAATGGATATCTTGCCTACCTCTTAATGGTTGTCATCATTTAAAGTTCACTTAATGTCAATGCTCAGTTATTGTGATGAAGCATTAAATTGTACTGATTTTTTTGAATTGATATTGTATGTCTCTGAACCAATAACCTGTGACTTTTGCCTATTTTGGATATAAATTCTTATTTTATCACATGCAATAATGTATTTAAGGTTACTTCAAATTAACGGCAAACTAGTTCTCCATTGCAGTACAGGATAATGTAATAAGTATGATGTAAAGTTCATTTGCATGCAACTTCTTTGTACAACATTGCTCTAGGTAGCATTTGTATATACCTTGGAGTTTCTGTATACATAGACTACTATGATTCCTGTTCTTAAACTACCTCACTAGAGTGAATGCAGATTATAGAAATTGGTTTGATTCACTGTTAATGGGGAGAGTGACTAAAGTATTTCCTTATTTCAAATTGTGTTGTATAAAGTAAGAATTGTGTGAAAACTCATATTCGTCATTGTACTGGATATGTCATAGTAAGTAGCAGTTATCATTTCTAAATATCATTCAGAAATGATCTTTAAAAAAAAATGAAAAACACAATTTAGGAGCACACAATTCTTGAACACTTTAGACAAACATTCCAGTGGAAGTGGGCTTCGGAAAAAGCAGTTCCCTTATCTTGGTTCTGATTGTGGTAATAAGTAAATACCACATAGTGTAAATTGTGACAACCTTTTTAATGTCAGAATTCTATATTAACTCGCGGTGGTGGTGTTGCAGTAGCGTTGTCGCCTCACAGTAAGATGCTGTCCAGTTCGATTCTCAGCTAGAGCATTTTCTGCGTGGAGACATGCATGAATAGGCGTACCTTTCGTTGAAGGTTGTGCGTCAGGGCTGGTAACTTGGCACGTAAAAAACAACTACCAATCATTAGCGGACCAGAGTTCTGCTGTGGCGACCCCTAACCGGTAAAAGCCACAACAACATAATGAGCATATATTCATGTGTGTTATTGATCAATCTAGTTGTATATGCTTGGATTGATTTACTTTACAATCTCCAGAGTAACATTCAGTGGAGCCCTCTAACCTCTCATTAATATTTGGTTCATATTTAGTAATGAGGGTTAATCTGATTGAACATTTTTGTTCTCTCAGATTGGGAATGTTATTCATTCCATGTTTGTTAAAAGGTTATTTTAAGCTTCTGTTTGTACACATGTATGAGATTATCTACTTACACGGTTATTTTTTCTTTTGGCCTCTTTTAAGTTCTAAATTTTATAATTCAAAAAGAATCAATCTTTTTATTAGACTTAATAAACTTATGGAAGTTACGCAGCAAATAAATAAAATATCTTGTCACTATATCCAATCAAATACTCTTCAATAATAAATTAATAGGATGGATATAATGCTACTCCCTTTAAACGTAAATGGTTTAAATAACCCAAGAAAAAGATCCAACTTACTTAAATATCCAAAAGTAAATAAAGCTCAAGTGCTATTTTTGCAGGAAACTCACTTTAAAGCTAATGATAACTTCATTTGGAATCCAAATGATTTCCTAAGGCTATCTAACTCATCATATAGCAAAAAAAAAAAACAGAGGACTATTAATAGAAAAATGTTACCAATCCTCAAGTTATTTATAACTATGAAGATAAAGATGGGGCCGGATTCACGAAGGCTTGCACGGAGTCTGAGTAGTGTAAGACTCCATGCAGCCTTCGCGATCCAGGAATAGCCCAAAGTCCGTGTAAGAGACGAGCTAAAATGGCTCTTACACGGAGTGGGCGTGGATAAGCTAATCACCTCACTTGCAGCCGAATAGCATGCAAATGAGGATGATTAGCGATCCAGGAAGCCCAGAACAGCCCGTGTAAGAGCCGTTTTAGCTGCAGAAATGTACTCAGATGACAACTGAGTATGTTTCTGCAAAAACTGCAATGGAGCCATGTCAGCTCCAAATAAAGGGTGCATATGTGTCAGGCATCATGCCAATGGCCAAATATGTGGCCATTGGCAAAGTAACCTGATGCAAATATATTAAAAATATAAAAAAAATTTTCGGCGATTGCCGATGTTTAAACCCAGAGCAGCCCCACGCAAACGAGCTGCACTATATAAAACATAAAAACGAAGGTTTTAAACCTACAAATGTAGGTTTTATGCAATACATGGAATGTCAATGCAGGGACCAGCAGACCAAAACTAACATGGCCACCGTGTAGTGGTTGCTAAGGGGGGAAGCGGAGTCTAAGACATGTAACTAAGCATTAGTAGGCAGTCTGATGCAAATGAGTGTAAGGATACTGAATTCCACTGTCACATAGCAAATGAGCACAGTCTGAGTAGTGTAAGAGTTACAGAAGGGGGAGGAACAGAGTAGGAGATAGGTGACATCACAGGGGAATGGTAGAAAGAAATGCAGTTCATTGGAGGTCAGAGTTACATGACAGATGTCAGACAGATATCATGGAAAGAGGTGTGCCACTAACTAAGCATGAGAAAGTCAAGAAATGGAAGGTGTACACTGTTGCCTACACCAAAGTTTCTTGCTGGATGTGTATGCGTGTGCGCCATGAAGCAGTAAGGCAGTGTGCGCATGTAAGGCAGACTGAGCATGTGGGAGCGTGTTGGGAGATGTTTAACACTGTTTGCGCGGGCGTGCACGCGTTTTAATCCAAATAAGCAGATTCTGAACCGTGTAAGCATGTGTAAGCCACTGTGAGCGTGTTTCTGCTGGTTTACACACGGCTCCACCCTGAGGAAACAGAAAGGAAAAAGGAAGCAACAGATTTAGTAGGAAGCTAGCAGGGAATACTGCTGGAGCTAGCAGGTGAAAACAATTAGATGCAGGCAATTACACAAGCAGAATAGTAGCCCAGGCCAGCACTTAAAACTCTGCAAACAGCAGTGCAGGATGTTTCTCTCAAGAGACACTGCAAGACAAGAGTTAAGTTATCAGAAGTAAAAACTGAAAAAGCTGAACTCAGAGTAGAAATGTTAGGGGCTGCCATAGCTGTCATAATGAGACATAGGCGACTTGCTGAGGGTGGTGACAATGCAGATGGTGCCAGACAACCCACAGTGAGGAGATGGAGAAGAGTGTACAGGCCCAGGGTCACCTACCACGGGTTACATGAGCTGGATATAGTAGAGCGCTATAGAGTGGACAGAGACCTCCTGCAGCAAATAGTGGAGCTGTGCAGGCCATGCCTCACACACAGAACCAACAGAGGGGAACCCATCCCAGTGGAAACCAAGGTATGTGTTGGCCTAAGAATACTAGCAACAGGTACCTTCCAGAGACCAACTGGTGATATGATGGGGATATCACAGGCATCAGCCTCCAGGGTACTACACCAGTTCCTGGATGCCATGTCAGCACATGTCGGTGATCATGTATATTTCCCCAATGCCCGTGAGGTATTGGCCAGCAATATGCGTCTCTTCCAGCAAATAGCGGAATACCCTGAGGTAGTGGGTGCAATAGACTGCACGCACATATGCATCAAAGCACCAGACGGTGAGCGGGGTAGGGCATACATTAACCACAAGGGCTTCCCCTCCATCAACTGCCAGGTCATGTGTGATGCCCAGGGCATAATAATGAATGTGTGTGTTGGCTGTCCTGGGAGCTACCATGATTCCCACATCTGGCATTTGACGCAGCTGTACCAGATATTTGCCAGTGGGGACATCCCGCATGGACACCTAGTGGGGGATGCAGGTTATGCACTGGAGCAGTGGCTGATGACACCCATCAGAAACGCACACACACCTGAACAGGAACGCTATAATGAGGCACATGCACAAACACGTAATGTAATAGAGCGTGTGTTTGGGCTGCTCAAGTCACGGTTCCGGTGTCTGGACACATCTGGTGGAGCCTTGCAGTACACACCAACTACATGTACCCAAATTGTCATGGTATGTGCTATGCTACATAATATGATCTTGCGAAAACAGCTGCAGCAGGACCAGCATAAGGCCAGGCCAAACAGCCCCCCACCATTGCCAAGGCCATCACAGGCAGAGCGTGACTCGGAGGAGGAACAACCTGAGCCTGCCCCAGTAGGCAGAAGGAGGCATGCCCAGTATGCCCTGGCCTTGGCAAAGAGGCAACGCATAGCACATACACTGGCTCAGTAGGAACCCTGGGAATGATACCCCTCTCTGACTCACTCATATAGTAACAGGGATGCCTAACATGACACAACCTGCTCTCAAACATGTACAGGGAAGTGTAATATGCATCCGACAGAGGCAGCCCTGCAGCACCACCTGAGGCATGAATGCTATGTGTTAAGTAATGTAACACCATGTACTATATGCACACCTGAGGACCCTGACTTAACATCCTACCCTCACCAAGTATCATGCCACAACATGACAATGAGATGATCAAGTGCAATAATTGACTGAAGTATCGCAGTTAGTCAAGGGGGATCCAATGTGTGCCAGTCTGGGATGACATGCTGAGCATGACATGATGCACCACCTGCTAGAACTGGCGTGCACCTATCAGTGCAGGCCGTATGGATACTGGCAAAGGCTGTTGTTACCCACAGTGTGCCCTGAATAGGTAAGTCTCAAAACACAAGCCTATCGCCATAGGTATCAGAAGGGATAAGAATAAGATAAGGGATAAGTTGAAACGGCAAGATGCATGCAGTCTAAACTCACCCAGTATGGAGAATGTTGATATCTGTGCTGTAACAGAAAACTGAGCCAAGACTCACAACAGCACCCTAACACTACCAGGTTACACCTCATACTGTGCTGTACAGCCTCAAAACATGGAACAAGCTACAAAAGGAGGGTGACTAGCAAGAATTGTCAAGGATAACCACACCCCCATGTTGGTACCACAACAAAAAGCAGCATGGACTAGCCATGGTCAAGTAACAGTGGCTAAAACTGCCCCCCAGTTTATAGCCTGCTACAGACTACTGTCCCAACACCAGGAACTGCACCTGGCCTATGCTGGAATACATGAATATATCAAGTCCTCCAAACCACATTATATTGGGTGACTGAAAATACCCAGACATAGACTGGGAGCATTATACTAGCTCCAACAGTGTAGGACAAAAGTTCATAGAATCCATAAGCCAAAAGGCCCAGGAACAATGTACCACTCCCACAAGAGGGGTAAGCATACTGGGTGTGATGATCAGCAACATGGGTACTGGATGGCAAGATGAGAAGTGTATTGCTCACTGGTAAAACCAGACCATAGAGTAATCACACTGGATATACAAATCCTGACCACAGTCCCTGGCCAGAAAACCACAGTGGAAAACATGTGTTAAACAATATTTGCACTCCTCCAAACTGATGTGGAATCCATTAAAGGTCCTGTGCAGGTGCAAAATATGGGCCACACCTCAGAACCTGTAATACAGCCATTCCATGAACACTGCCAGGAATGCTTGGATTTGCAATCCTAAATTAAAACAAGACACAATGCCATACACGCAGGAATCTGGCATGGTGGACACCAGCCATAACCAAACCATGCAAGAGAATGAGGAAGCTACTACATGATAGAGCAAACATAAACAATGAAGTAATCACTGATCAGTAGTATGGCAATAAAATCTGTCCACACATACAATCCACCAAGGCCAGCCACAACAAGTTGAATTTGTGAATACTGAGGCAATGTTACACCTGCCCCAAGTACACAGTACATAGTCCATGCTGGTGTGAATGACCGGAGATGTACCTCCCTAGACTACATGAAAAGAGACATAGATGAGCTCTCTGATTATGTAGTCCAGGCCGGTATGACACTCACCGTTTGCAGCATCCTACCCTTACCAAGAATAATGCCACAGTACAAACACGGAATGATCAGTCATAGCAAGTGGCACACTTACTGGTGTCATTCCAAGGGGATCCAATGTCTGTCTGCTTGGGATGTCATGTCATGCTTGACAAGCCACGCAGCTGTTCTTGGGATGGCTTGTACCTGTTACCCCTGGGCGTCTGAATATTGGATAAGGCCTTTGCCACCTCCATAGAGCCTTTTGTAGGCAAGGCTGAAAAGACTGACCCACCACCCTAGAAAACATAAGTGGAAAGAAACATAAGGGAAATGCTGACCAATGCCAGATGTGTAAACCCCAATATGCATGCTCCCAAGGCCATCCCCAGTATGGAGAACATCGATGTCTGTGCAGTGACAGAAACCTGCTGCAAGCCTCCTGACAGTACACCAACACTACCAGGTTATACCACATATCATGTGTCATGGCCCCAAAACCTGGAACAAAACATAAAAGGAGGGTGAGCATCCATAGTCAGCACAGACACCCATACTTCCAGGTAACTGACAATGCACAAGGCATTGGAGTCCACCCATGTGCAACTAACTGTAGGCAAGACTGCTGTACAGTCTGTAGTATGCTACAGACCACACTCACACACAGGAACCCCACCCAGCCGTCCTGAACACTGGACAGTATGAATGTCCCACCAAATACCAAACAAGGTACCACAAATTACCACATAGGTGGTAAACCACTATGTATGGAAGGAGTAACCAAGGACCTAGGGACACAAGTGGACAGTAACCTGTTATGTGACACCCACATTGCCAATGTGGCTAGGAAGACTGTCTACATTTGACACCGTATCAGGAAAGGATTCACATCTACGTCAACAGAGGTCATTGTGCCCCTATACTGTTCTCCAATCACACCCATAATCTAGTACAATGCTTCATATGGGATGTACCTTACCTGACACCTGCAGCAGTTAGAAAGACCTCAAAGGTACCTCACCAAGAGGATAAAGGGTCTCAAATATATGTCATATGCTGCCTGGCTGTAGACACCCCAGCTGAATGCAGTCACATACTGCCTACACAGAGGCATTGCATGCCTGTTGTAGAAGGCCATGCCCAACACAGGAGTAATGGACATGCTTCACCCCAGAAAGCTGTGAGAGTGAGAGATGTCAACCTCAACAAATAATGAAATAGGGTGTGCTGGTGGGACAGATACATAATCCAGAGGCTCCCCACACCCTGGACCAGAATCCCACTCCATGTTAGGCAGAGCCCCTCACTGACACTCTTCAACAGGAATCTTGCCAAGTGGATGGATGATTGTAGAGTTACACTGGGGGTCTTCACTGTGTCATGTCCAGACAGAGGCACAGCAAAGCAAATCATAAATGGCCATAATATTCACATAGCAAGGGGTGGCAAAAGCCACACACACTCTGGCTAGGCTAACAAATGCCTTAGGGTGGATAGCCTAGTATGAACCTATGAAGATACAAATTGTACAGGACACTAAGGATAATCCCAAGGCTTTCACAACTGATGGTAGGAACCATGTTGGGAATTCACAGATATGCCTTGAATCACACAAATATCACAAACACACACACATTGCCAACATACATCCTGACAGGTGCAGTGCAACCCCCCCCCCCGAATGCAGAATATTTATCCCAGCAGACTGCTGGCCCCCTGACATTGCAGATGCTGAGGTAACAGCCAACATCTACAAAGCAAAACACACAGCAGCAATGGTATGAGATGGTGTCCTGGGCTTAGTGCAACATGGGCTCCAAGATGAATGGAATGCCAAACCACACTACTGCTCAATGTCAGCCTTACCACAGAATATGTACCCAAAGAGCAGTGTACAACAACAGTGGTCCTTCTCAACAAAGGTGTTGCCTGAATGGATACTGAAAACTACTACCCCAGAATCCTGAGAAGCTCGGTCTGCACAGCTATGGAAAGGATCAGCATGTACCACAGACATAAAGATATTGTGGACCTACTGACACCGGACCCTACCCAGTGTGGCTTTCTTAGGTGCAGATCCTGCCCCTAAACATGTTTGACTCAATTGAAACAGTCATTAAGGTCATTGATGAGGGCAGTGTGGTCCACACAGCGTAGCTGGACCTTGCAAAGGCTTCTATACAATACCCTACGTGTTCGTTATAGATAAGCTCACCAGCTTAAATATAAACCCCCATGTCAGTAGAGGGGTTGCAAACCAGACCAAGGACAGAACAGACATGGGTCAGACATGCTGCAGCCATGTCAGACTACAAACCAGATATAACTGGCATCCCACAAGGCTTGGTCCTGGGATCTCCCTCGTCTGGTATGCATGTCCCATAGGTACAGGCAAACATGGAAGGACTGTGTCCGAACATGTTTGCAGAGGACTACAAACTGCTCACCACATATGATCCACCAGCTGACACAAGCATCTCACAAAAGGGCCACATAGAAACAGACAACTGGTGCCATAGCCATGTCAGCAAGCTAATTGCAGAAATGTGTATAGTCAACCCCCGTGGATATACAGTAAGTTTATGTAGTTAACATGTAATGAGAGACCTGGGGACACAAGGTGATAGATATCCTGCATTCGACAAACGTGCTGTAGTGTTTACAGAAACATACCATATACCCACCTAATCATGAAGGTTGTCAGATCTAGATAAGGGGAGGTCATTGTGGCTCTGCAGTCATCCTTCATCAGCGGTACAATTGACTACAATAGCCCCTGTGGGATGTACCTCAGCAGACACCTCCATCAACCGTAAAGTCCCCAACAGTACCTCACCAGGAGTATCAAAGAGCTTGTACAGATGCCATGTGTTGCCTGTGTTGCTGGTATCAATAAACATGCTGCACCTTGTACAATCTGAATGGCAGTGAGTTATGCACATGAGAGACCTGAACCCCAGCACTGACTTACATAGGACAAGCTGTACTGCGTGATCCATAACACAGAAGCCACCCCCACCCATGAGTGAACCCCCAGTACAGGCTACCCATAGAGTCACTTATCAATCTTCCTCAATAGGAATCTTGAGTGGATGGGAGATGGTAGCTTTATCCTGGGTATCACTGTCATGTCACAGGTAGACAGAGGCACAGTATACTAACCATGACATATGTCATGGCAAACTCCACTTACAATGTGTGTTGAAGGACAAACACACTCTCCAACTAGCATTAGACATGGACTAGGGCACACACACTCTCCAACTAGCATTAGACATGGACTAGGGCACATCGCTGGTGTTTGCAAATGTACACCTATGTTGTGGAATACACTACCAATGTTGGACAAGCCTGGTTTAAGTAGTTCATATCTGAACAGAATGCAACATGGTCAGATGTACATAACTGGCCCCTAACCAGGCTGTTGTAAATGTAAAGCAGTGATAGCACTAAAGCCCAGGATACTGTCCACCACAGTCAAAGTACTACCAGTACACTATACAGTACTACAGTGTTAGGTCAGTGTGAAAGGATGTTGACAACTGTATGCAAAGTATCCCATGCAAACACTGCAGGCACAGTATAATCCTGTTGTGTTCACACACAAAGCAGTTGTACAGTAACTACACAACATGACACACAACACACAACCATAAACGGGTGATATTTGTTGAAGTTCACACTCATCCACAAATGTGGTGGGCTGCAGAGTCCAACATATGGAATGCTCACACTGGGCATGCTCACACACTTTGATAAATGAGACATATGTCAGACAACATGCCATGGGAAGGCTGAACTGGGCATGCTCACACACTTAGGCCAAATCTCAGTTTAGCAGTTGGACACACATATCTGGTATTTTTATGTGTTATTCCAGGAACCAACCACATTACAGCAGTCTGCCCAGTGCACACAGTTAAATGACTACAGAGACATACGTGATATAGTGGATCCCTCCCATATGCAAACATCTTCCACAGATGCACAAGTTGTTCATACAAACAGGGAATGCTATGGCAATAAAGATGTGCAAACAGTCTATCAGCAACAAATGATGTGCATTTGACAATTAAACATATGGGTGTAGAGGTCAACACTAGGCTGTTTGCCCTAGGGAATGACAGCTTAGCCAGAGTGTGCTTGGTGTCTGCCTCCCCACAGGATGCACATTCCCCTTTCTAAACACCGATGATGTCAGCACCCTATAAGTACAGCAGGAGAAAAGAAACTTCCCAGTAATGCGAATAGCGCGCTCTGCTAATGCGTCCGTCACAAGTGTCATAACATAGTTAGGTAGGGGTTTGAATCCTGCAAATGCTCAGTGTGTGTGTGTGTGTGTGTGTGTGTGTGTGTGTGTGTGTGTGTGGTTGGTGTGTGTGTAAGTCTGTGGGAGAGAAATGTCCCTTTTGGCAGCTAGGAAAACACACTACAGGATGCACATTCCCCTTTCTAAACACCGATGATGTCAGCACTCTATAAGTATAGCAGGAGAAGGGAAACCTCCCAGTAGTGCGAATAGCGCGCTCTGCTAATGCATCCGTCTCAAGTGTCATAACATAGTTAGGTAAGGGTTTGAATCCTGCGAATGGCAAGTGTGTGTGTGTGTGTGTGTGTCTGAGGGGGGTTAGTGTGTGTGTGAGGGAAATGTCCCTTTTGGCAACTAGGTGAACAGACTACAGGATGCACATTTCCCTTTCTAAACACTGATGATGTCAGCACCCTATAAGTACAGCAAGAGAAGGGAAACCTCCCAGTAATGCGAATAGTGCGCTCTGCTAATGCGTCCGTCTCAAGTGTCATAATATAGTTAGGTAGGGGGTTGAATCCTGCAAATGGCAAGTGTGTGTGTTTGTCTGAGGGGGGGTTAGTGTGTGTGCAATTGTGTGTGAGGGAAATGTCTCTTTTGGCAACTAGGAGAACAGACTACAGGATGCACATTTCCCTTTCTAAACACTGATGATGTCAGCACCCTATAAGTACAGCAAGAGAAGGGAAACCTCCCAGTAATGCGAATAGCACACTCTGCTAATGTGTCCGTCTCGAGTGTAATAACATAGTCAGATAGGGGTTTGAATCCTGCAATTGGCAAGTGTGTGTTTTTGGCTGAGGGGGGGTTAGTGTGTGTGAGGACAATGTCTCTTTTGGCAACTAGGTGAACAGACTACAGGATGCACATTCCCCTTTCTAAACACTGTTCAGCTGAAGGCCATGGCTCTGGCACAAGTTGTCTGTTTCTATGATGCCCCTTTGGAAGATGCTTGTGTCGGCTGGAGAGTCGATTATGGTGGCCAGTTCGCAGTCATCTGCATATTTGGTCAGCCACAGTCCGTCCATGTTGGCCTGTACCTCCAATAAATATATACCAAACAAGAGAGGTCCCAGGACTGAGCCTTGTGGGACACAACTCGTAACTGGTTTGGAGTCTGGCATGGCTCCAGCAATGCTAACCATGTGGGTTCTGTCCTTGAGCCACTGTGCAATCCATCTAGTGACATAGGGGCTTATATTTAAGCTGGTGAGCTTTTCTAGAATGCCCAAGTTGGGGCATTGTTGTGAAGGCTTTTGCAAGGTCCAGGTAGGCTGTGTGAACCACCTTCCCCTCGTCAATGACCTTGGTGACTGTTTCAAAGAAATCAACCAGGTTAAACCTGGTAGTGCTGGTGTGCTCTCAGTGGCCCTGAACCAGGCATCTGTTACTGCACAGATATCGATGTTCTCCCTGCTGAGGAGTGTTTTGCGTGCATGCATGTGGAGGTTTAGACTTCTGGCGTTGGGTAGCATTACTCTTAGTTTCTTATCCCTTGTGATACCTATGAAGGTGGGTTTGTCATTTGAGCCTTGCCTAACATAGGCACTATGGGGGTAGCAAGAGCCTTTGCCAATATCTGAAAGCCCAGGGGTGACAGGTGCAGGCCGTCCCTAGCAAAGCAGGTAGTTCAACAGAAGATGAATATGTGAAGGTGTAGTGCCTGTGATTAGTTAGCAGTAGCATATATGACTGCTCTCGTGGACACATGCCAGGTAAGTCATATGCACTGTGTCTCACAGGCAATGTGCATGTGAACAGGACAAACAGTGACATCCTGTCAAGTGGGACATGGACATATATATAGTAAGCTATGCAGATGGCACTAGGAGTCCACAGAAGCTCTATAACTATGCATTGCAGGTGTGATCAGTATTCCAGGGTAATTGCAAGCAAACATGCATGCAAACAAAGCTACAGTAAACAGGGCTGCATGTAGTCCATTGTACAACAAACAAGCTGTACCTGTTCCAGTAGGTAACACTGCAAATATTCAGGCACTATGCACATGTACATGGAAATACACGGGTCAGATGGCTAGGGTCCGATCTCAGTGCACACAAGTGTACAGACCATGTACTGTCAGGATGTACAATGACTGGATGGAAACCCATGTGCTCATACCTGCAGTAATACACATGTCAAATAACAGACACTGAGCCTTCACTCAGTGGTTCCATACTTAGTAGGATGTATGCTACCTGGCCTGCCATCACAGTATCCCTGACATATATGGGGACTCTCCCTCCTGTGACAGTTAGTTATGTGTGTTGGGGCTGTCTAGCATGGTATGAGATGTGAGTATGCAGTGCTAGGGTGCTCCTGTGTGTCCTGTACCAGTCGTGTAGTACTGCACACATCAACATCCTCTGCATTGCAGAGTCCAGTGTGGGCAACATGCCACTTGCAATTTACATGTCCATCATTGTGTATTACTACATTCATTACCCTATCCCCTGTGCTACCTATGTATGTAGCCTTCTGTTGACATCATTACCACCAGTATGCCAACATGTGCAGATGATACACTATGGTACTTACCATGGGTGTAGACAACAGGACATGACAATCACACACTTACTGCATCAGGCATGCTGTGATATACCCACAAGTAATTCAGCACACAGTACTGTTAACAACATGATACTATTACTACACATCTATGTGGTCACCCTGTGCATCAGCAACATGTTAACCTGTACCTGCACAGTTGTTACAGATTGCAGGAGGTGGCACAGTTTCATCATATGCACAGGGTGTGAACTTGGTATGCCTGAGTCAGCCACCGATACCACCAATTGACATGTATGTGTATGTGTGTTGGTGAGGGACAGCAGTAGAAGGTGGGGCAATGTTGATGCAGTGTGTGCGTGTATGCGGTAGCCCTAGGTGTTGTCAATTCGCATGTGTGTATGGATGCACACAGTTCCACCTCATGGCTGCCATATACTGGTGTTTGTGGACAGCCACAGACTGTACCTGCAAGGTCATACAGATCAGTGTCTCTGGCCACGGACACAGTACCTGTGCCTTGCAGGGGTGCTACGGACCGTATCCAGTACCAACCCAGACTGGGTACTGTCATCAGAAGCAGGTGTTCATTGACTGGACACAGATCCCTGTCGGGCCTGGCCAGAGCCACGTGCATGTGGTCTCCTGGTGCGGTCTGATGACAGCACAGACCCTGGGGCGGCCGCGGCCCTGTTGTTGTCCGCGACGACTGCCAGCTGCTGCTGTTGCTGGCATACGGCCACATCGATGCCTCAACCGCCCACCATCGCCCTGGCTCATGGACATGTAGTTGTGGAACCGGTCTAATATGTCCCCACAACGTCTGTCTATGACATCGATGAAATCACGGATGGCAGCCGCAATGTCACTCATACTGTCAGTCATGGCTGTGCGACATGCTGTCAACTCCCTCAGACCCTGTCTGGTGTACCGTTCCATATGTGACTGTGCCTGCATGACAGACCGAAACAGAGCTGAGGTTGTAAGACCTCTGTGGGCACGTCTGACAGGGGCAGTATGCCCACGGATGCTCCCACGAGAACCCCTGGACATCTGTCTGTGTGGTACCATCTCTGCGCCATGCCCATGGCTGCTGTGTGGGGAGGCATGTGCCACAGATACCACATTACCCTGGTCAATGCCCACTGTATGCTGTCCATCACCTAGGGACATTGGTGACAAAGGGTGTATTGGCAGGATAACTGTGTGCATTGATGGGGTCGACAGCTGTGTACTGTCAATCGGCTGACCAATGGCGGACCCTGGCATACTTTCCTGTGCCATTACACAGATGTCATCATTATCAGTACCCACGGCACCTGACTCAGGTTCCCTGCTACATGACACCAGAGCAGCAACAGAACCTGTGGGAGGGAAACGAAACACAGTTTACAATGTCTACACATTACCAGTGATGCACACATGCACACGTGCACACAGGTACACATGCACAGGTGCACACGTGCACAGGTGCACACAGTTTCACACAATTGTACAGTACTCAGTATGCGTGATATCAACACACAGACACAGACACACCTACATGCATACAAAGAGCACTACTAAGTGAGCCAAATAGTGCTATTACTATCAACACTATTACAGGAATTGTTAATACACACTCACCAGCATGGATAGGCTGCATTGCTGTTATACCAGAGGGTCCTGCAGACGTGAAGAAACTAATGTTAGTGGGCACAACTGTGCCATTGTTACTGAGTATGATACAGGTCAGTAGTACAACAGTCGCCTTTCACAGGTCAGCTGCTAATATTGAGGATATCACACTTGCACATTAAATACCATGGTGACAGCTACAAACCAAGGACACACCTCACACATGCATTAACTACCAGTGTACACAACAGTCAACTATACATATGGCATATTACCTGCACGTTCACTGTCTTGCTGCTGCATGGCTCCAGCCTCCATCATAATGCATGTCTACTGCTGTTGTTGTTGCTGGCGGACTGGAGCCACTACACTCATGAGTAGTCCCTCCAGTCTGGTGAGTGGGGGATGTGTAGCCACGCCACCACCTGTGGCGACCTGTTGCCTGTGGATATCCGACGCACGCTGATGGACATGTCTGATTAAATCACTGCAGTGATGTCGTACCTGCTCATATGTCCTATTATGCGTGCCTATGTCATTTACCCGACGGACAAGGTCTTGCCACAGTGCAGCCCTCTCCTGCTGATTCTGGCTGGTGCGGGAAAAGAGTATTGCATAATCCCGCACCAGGCTCTGGTGTATCTCCTCAGCTGTGGAGTAGGTGGGATTCCGCGGGTGGGCCATGTACCTGAGAAAGAAAATAACCTGGTATCAGCAATATATGTCAGCAGAATTTGGCACACATACTACACATGCTACTCGACTGTTATGATACAACATATCTCACATATGTAGCATCTGTCTGTCTATTGGTGGATACACATGTAGATGGCCAGGTATCAGTGCTCAGCCAGCAACTGTGCAACAGTACCTGGCACACTCCATACGACATACTACCAAACCCCAGCAGTCAGAACACTGATTCAAGTCAAGAGCACCTCCTCACTCTGGGGGTTTGTATCTAGATACTGTATGGCCTACATCATCAACTACTGTGAGATGACCACACACTGATTGCCCTGGATATACATATCCCACCTCCACCACCAGCACAAATGACTATAGTGCATAACATTACAGATACAAACTTTACACTTTGTAACAGTGACATGGTATCCTTTCAGCCCACTGGGCCAGTGGCAGATACAACCCACAATGCTGACCCCTACACAATTGCTTTCTACAGACATCTCCGAGAATGCATGGATCATGCAATCCCATATCTGACCAAGACACTCTCCACAAAGGGACAGAATCCTGTCTGGTGGACCCCAGCCATAGACAGATTGTATTACAGAAGATGGAAGCTACTGCAAGACAGAGCATAATTCCATAAAGGGAGGGCATGTCTGAGCAGCACTAGTAAGGATCTATTTTCCATCATACAAAATCCATGGGCAACTTTGAGAGGGAAATCAAGAGGGACACTACAGATAACCAGAAGGCCTTCTTCAGTTATGTTAGCAACCTGGTCAGGATCCATCCTCTATGCCCATAGTTAGTACACAACAACAAATATTTCACTGACACCACAGATATCGACAACATTGTGGCAGACAGGTTCAGTGCAGGTGTCACCCCGCCCTCTCCCCCAAAATAAGGCATAGTTATCCCAGCTGACTGTAACCTCCCTGTCATCGCAGATGTCCAGGTGAGAGCCACCCTCAGGACAGCAGTATACACAACATGAATGGGACCTGATGGTATCCCCAGTTGCATGCTACATAAACTCTGACAGGAGCTAAACACACATATAGAAGTGCTATGTAACACTAGCCTGACTACAGGATATGTACCTGTACACTGGCGCACAGCAGCAGTGGTTCCACTCCACGAAGGAGGCACCTCAACGTACCAATACAATACAACACAATACATTACATTACAATACTATACTATACATTATGCTATTGCCCCTGGGACTACAGCAGCGTACTGTTCTGCTACCCTGACCATTGTGACACATGTGGTGTGATGGTACCTGCTGTTGTCACACAGTTACACAGGGTGACTCATATGGCATATTACCTATCTGACTAACATTCAGCAGGGGTATGTGTGACGTACTCATGGGGAGTCTTGCTTCTTAACACTGTGCGGTTTATTGCAGGGTATGTCTTATCTGTGGGTAGGAACTCTTACCTCCACATGTGCACTCTATTGCAGTGGCATGGACGACACACAGCAGACATTTAGGTTGTGGATGGTGTGAGGTGTTACTATGGTTGTTGGACATCTGTCATGGGTGTGACTTACATATGTAAATCCGGGAGTGGTAACCTCTATGTGGGTAGCATATGTGTACTCTGTGGTGTTGTCAGTCACTGTGCATTGGTAATGCGTTTGAGTGCATTGTCACAGTGTTGTATATGTCACTGTGTCCTTCTCCATATCTGTAGCTGTCATGTGAGGTCCATACCATGGCATCCATTATGTGGTGTGGAGGGGTACACCGACCTACATGTCCATAGCTGACACACCATGTCCGCTGACACATACCATGTGCAGGTATTCCAGGGATAGTGTGCCACTGTGAATATCATTGGGGCCACTATTGTACACATTTATGACCCTGTTCACCCCTGACACATGCAGTGGTGGGCAGCCAATCACATATCTGGTGGTTACTGGTGTAGATGATCCGGAATGTGGTATGGTACTCCGGTTTTGACACTGGTGTTCACTCCATGCCTTTGTCACCAGGCACCTGTTGCAATACATCTGTACACATGTGCCTCACTCAGAATTTATATACATCTCTCTCTCTCTCTCTATATATATATATATATATATATATATATATATATATATGTATATAGATATATCTTTATGTATATATGGTTCTAGGTTACATAACCGACAGCTGCTTTCACCGACAACACAAACATCGACACCACATAATCGACAAACCATAAACATGAAACCTCACATGCCCGACAAACAAATAACCGACGGTCCACAAACACGAAACCTCATACGCTGCACACACCACAATAACAACAATCAACTAACAAAACACATCCCCTGTCCAAAAACCACACACACAACACAAGCACACCAAAATCCTCACAAACCCACACTAAACCTCACATACACAACTATCTACAACCCTAACACAAACCCTTACCCTAAGGTCCGTCACTATCGCACACTCAGCTAACCCGTGCCCTAACCCTAACTCACTTAACCCGCCCCTAACCCAAAAAATACTACTACCGCACACTTACCTAACCCGCGCCCTATCCCTAACTCACTTAACCCGCCCCTAACCCAAACATTATCACTACCATACATTTACCTAACCCGCGCACTGACCCTACATCACTAAACCCACCCCTATCCCCACAAACCGTCAATATCCACACTTACCTTACTCGCACCCTAACGTCCGTCACCACCGCATACTTACACAGCCTTTTTCCAAGTCACTATCCTCGGCGTCTGTGTTTTGATCCGTAGCGTCAGTCTTCCGAATTGTCGATCTTCTGCCACCCGCTAATCCGTTGTCGGTGAAAGCAGCTGTCTGGTATGTAACCTAGAACCGTGTATATATATATATATATATATATATATATATATATATATATATATATATATATACATATACACATATATATATTGATGTACATATATTGCTGTAGATGTGGAGGGGGGGGGACAGAGGGGGTGTGAGTGACAGAGGGGGTGTGGCAGGCTGTGTTGCAGGTCGTCATATACAGTCATACCTGTAGGTAGTCAGATCAGTCTATGTATATGTATCTACATATATCTATATCTGTATGTGTGCATTACATAGATATGTTTGTACAATATTCTATCTACATCTGTCTATGTATTCCTACATCTCTCTCTCTATGTATGTATACAAATATGCATATCATATATATATATATATATATATATATATATATATATATATCTATATCTATACACATACATATGTTGACATACATACGTATCCATATGTTAGACAGGTATATCAACATATTTGTCTACCATACTGTATACACACACTAACATACTGCTAAACATACATAACTGTGAAACCTACTTTGTACATGGCACTACAACCTACAATCAACCAACATTGATATGTGCACATAGATGCTCTCACATACAAATGTATGTACAGCCTTCACTGATAGTTGCTGTATGTCCCCTGCCCTTTACACATCTTCATATACATATGGATACAGACCAATGACACATATGGAGGGTTCACAGTATGTAGACCTTTATAGTATTACTTTACATTACCTGTGTTTGTCACAGCTGCTTGTGTTGCCGTCTGGTTCTCTGTCCTGATGCTCCACTTCCCAGTTGTCAGCTTTCAGGTAGCTGTTGCTGAACAATTTGTTTGTGTCTCCTTAATTGCAGTTTTCTCTGTCTCTGTCTCTCTTTCTGTTTGTCTCTCATGTCCTTCTCAGGGTGCAATGAAAGTATTGCATGTGTGGACTGGGAGTACAGCATACTTTTGTAGGTATCTGCATATGCCCATGTGATGGCCTCTGCACCAATTGTTAGCCAGCATTTGCTAATTGCATGCAGCCAGTTCTGTACTGATTGCAGTTCTCACTGTGATTTTAGAACAGTGCTATAAAAAGGTATGTGAGATGGGCGTAGCCCTTCCAGATTTTAAGGCCAGGGACCATGCTGTTATGCTGTGGACAACGTTCTGTGAGTGTAAAGGTTGGTATCTCTCTCATATTTCCAGGTGTGTTGTAGATTAACATTCCTCCATTCATTTCTCCAGTTTCCTGTACTAACTGTGTATGTACACTGACACCTACAACTACTACTACTGTTAGTGTGTGTGTGTGTGTGTGTGTGTGTGTGTGTGTGTGTGTGTGTGTGTGCTTTCCTTTCAGTTTTGCTTGCACTTTGTTGCTAAGGCTTCAATAGTTGCCCTTTACAGTCACTACTTGTATGCCTGCTAGGTGTCTTGACTGTAGTGAGCTGCTGTAGCTTTCCTATTTTCCATGTACATTCACACCTTGGAATGCTTGCTATATCTGCTAGGGTGTTACAGCATGCAGTGTGGTCTGGCCATGGTGTGGGCCTTGACATCTATTAGGGTATTTGAGTATGCTGCTGAGCAGGCCCCAGAGACTTTCAGGTTCATCTGTTATGTGCCTCATGGAATGGTACATATCAGTGGGGTACACCATTAAAATGTCTGGTATGCTGCAGTTGTGACTGTGGGTTAGCATGAGCATATGTATTACTACACTTTTTCTGCCATGCAAGTGATGAATACTTTCAGGACTCCATAGTTACTATTGCATGTGTTGCACCTTTCTGCTTACTGTTTGTACATTTCACATGGGGTCTGTGGGGCATCCCTGTAAGTCATTCACTGTTGCTATGTCTAGGCTCTTAACTATTCAAATATGGAGGTGTCAGACCCGTCATGTGTACAGATATTTGCAGGTTGTCCACATTTCTGCCTCATATTTTGGTCAGTATCTCATGCACACCTTTTTCTGGCAAGTCACTCTGGGCTCAAGTCAGAATATGGTGACAAACATTCAAGTTTCAGACTGCATACCCTTCCAAACATCCCACAAAGTGCTGACCCTGTTACTCGCTGAACTGTCTGCATTTGTTGTAACATTATTTGTAATGTGTCCCTGGTTTTGGGCCTTTGCTCCACATATTTTATTACTTGGTCCAGATGTGTTCCTGTAAGAGGTTGTGGGGTATGGGCAGTGCTTATCCTGCTGTGAGTATGTGTGTGGCTTGCAAGGTGCTATAGTGACATTATTACCTACTAGCTTCCAACTAGCATGGCTGTTTCTTTTCACACACTACTATTATGGAAATCCACTAGTTTTGGTAGTAATTCTAAATGGCATGCTTTGTGTACTACACATCTATATTCCCTTTACATTCATTCCTACTATTACATGATATATTTATTTTAGCACACTGTTCTTGTATAAGAGTCATGGCTTAGTGGTAAGTCATGCAGACTACTGTTTCCAAGGTCCTGGGTTCGGGACTCACAGTGGGATTTTATTTTGCTTTTGAACTGAGTACAGGACCTGTCAATCAAAGTGACTAAGGCACTTGTAAGCAGTTGTAACCGGGTTAGCGCTGGTTTGCGCGGAGCTCACGCATGCGCACTGGCGGTTAGCTCCGTGCACACAAGCGCACACCCGATTACAACCGCTTAAACGTGCTTACTCTTGCGCACACCCACGCTATTTTCTTTGAAAGAAAAGAAAATTGGGAGACAGGAAAGTGGTGAAAAATGGGTCACAAAGAGGGTAAGACAGTAGGGAAACAAGCTTGGGATGTGCAGGAGGGATGTAGGTAAGGCCCATAGCTGCCCATTTCTTCATCAGCAACAGCTGTGCATATGTATGTAATTTGGTGTGACATTTGAAACCTTCCACCCCTGAGAGAGGTGTCAGGACAACAATAATACTTGTTGTACAGCCAATTGTAATTGATAGGTTCCATGTCCAGTAGACATGTGTGCGGAATGGGCAGCTATGTATGGGGCGTAATTTTTTTGTGGGTACAGAGTGCCCTTTGGAGTGGTATGTCAGGTGAAGGAAGTCGGTACAGCTGGGGAGGTAGGTTGGGTAGGTAAACAGACAAGACAAACAAGACGCATACAGGGGCGCGGTGTATGACACGTGTGGGGGGGGTTACGCAATTGACTGGGACAGAGGTATGGATATCCGGAGCCCATGAGCCCACAGATGGCAACAGTGGAAATGATATCCCCACCCATAGGCAGTTGCCACTGTTCCTTCACTGCCCAGGACGGGGCTGTGCTGGGGGCTGTGTAGGCGGGGCAACAGGCATGCCCGTTAGTTGTGCCACCCATGCCTCGAGCTGGAGTAGGGGCTCGAGAACAGAGTCCCGAATCTCCCTACGCACCGCAGTCCGGATGCTACGGAGGGTGAGTGGTGGTTCTCCTCTGGCCACACTTGCAGAGGGGGGGTGAGCCCCATCCCCTGCAGCGCTTCCACCCGCAGGTGGCACAGGGCCACCGGAGGAGGGTTCAGACTCGGCACTAGTGCCAGGTGCACTCGCCAGCTGAGGTGGGTCCGCTGGAACCCGCCTTCCCTGTCGTACTATGTTTTGCATTATGTTATGACAGTTTGGGTTAGTGACATATAATACCATTCACAATTAGTTGTAACAGCATGCATTAGTATTCCCGTTAACCAAACACCCAGATATTCACACCATTGAACAGCGTGCATAACACATGCATAATTTGAACAGAAATACACAGTCCAACAACATGCAGGGTTAATTGATGGCAACAGGCCATCAGGTGTGGATGTATGAACAGGGCAGATGCATCAACAGACATGCAAATATATATGACCCAACAGGACAAACGCCCAGGGGTGTTAATTGTGATTGCACATACCATTTTCACGTGGAATGGGTTATATGTGGTTATAGGGTGGGGTGAAGAAAGTAATATTAACACCTTCGAATAACAATACATATGCTGTACATTTCTAATAGCTACAGTTATATACACACTACTGTTCTAACTACAGTTTCCTATATGATAACCATTTCAACTTGGTGATAGGACTGTTACTGCAACATCAATATACATTTTATGGTTCTTCATACACATTCATATCTAGCTTTGTTCAGCTACATCATCCTGCTACATTTGCTTTATATAGCTGTAGACAAGTATGGATGTTTGGTATATCAGACAAACATCCTATCTGCATATTGCAGACTGAGAGCAACATATCCTGATTTTGGGATACACATTCCAGATGCAGCAAGACTTTGAACAGATTTTGCTGTTTGGTTTTGAATCTCACATGCATTTCATTCTGTCTTGACTGCAGTATACTTTATTCAGGGGTTATTACTACTGTATTGCTGGATTCATGACACTTTCTCACACTCTCTCACTTGCTTTCATTTTACTATTCAGGATGGTACTTCTAGGCTTTATTGACATGTTTTACCAGTAGTTATTACAATCCTTTCCAGCAGTCTCACTTCTGTCATGTTTCAGTATTTCCACAGGGATATATTTCACACATGTGATTTCATCATCTTCTGCAGCTATACTTTTCAGCCTGCTGCAGGTTGTGTACTATTTTCTTACAGGCAGTGCATTTTTATTTCAGAATATATGTCGGACAGTTTCATGTTTAGGTTAAACTTACAGGCTGGAACACACTTTTGTAATCAAGCAATACTTGCATACACTTTCACACTGTTACTTGCAGATTTTATTCCTTACTGACTACACTGCACTCTTTTGCTGACTGTCATACTTTTATATTTCTTTACAGTTACTGGTAGTGGATTACTGACCTGCCTGGTGGTGCAACCGCACCAGCCTATCGCCATAGGCTCTGCGGTTCGCAGAACGGACACCTGCAGCTGTAATATAAATGAAGTAATATTGGAATACACATCTCCATAATATCAGCTAGTTTAATTTCTTACATACATAATTAAATGTTACTTACTCAGTAGTGGGGCGTTGGGTGTTTGCCTGGCCTCCTGGATCCAAAGGTTCAGTTGGTCCTGCTTGCGTCTCTTCAGGTCCGCATGGTGGTGACGGACCAGCTCACCAGTCCTTGGAATCCCTGTGGCACTGGTGAGATCATGAGCCAACCAGTCCCACGCCTTAGCCCTGTATGCTCCCCAGAGGACCTGGCCCTGCATGAGTTGGGGCTCATGATTATGGACTAGGAGACAGGCCATGTACCTGGACTCCTCAACACCCCACCTCTGTGCTCGAAAGCGACTACCCTCTCCTACTCCTGTCATTCTGCCTGCAGGTCAGTTCTACAATCGTTTATGCTGTGTATTCCCACCTATGGGGGCTTATATAGTCCGTTTTTCCCACACATATCTGTGATTGGCCATTTTGGAATTGTATCAACTTCAGTAAACCTGCATTGTCATGCTCTAGTTTGTATTCATTCCTATATATTAGCTATTATTGCATTTACAGGTACTGCTGTCATGACTTAGTGGTTCTGTACCTTGACTATGGTGTATAGTATCCTGGGTTCGAACCTGGCCACTGCTTTTTATTTTTCATGACTGTCTAGACATGCTGAGGTGCGTGTCTGTGTAAAGGCAGTTTTGATACGGCTTGCTCAACGTTGCCCGTCGGTTAGCTTGTTTGCTTGGTGCGCAGCTCCGTGCAAATGGGGTACACTGCTTTAAGCCTCATTTGGCTATTGGCACGCATATTACGCTCAGCTCAGTTAGGGGCACATAGATTTAGCATGTTAAACCACTGCTCAGCTACGGGCACTCATTTTGCACCAGTTAAACCACTGCTCATCTACGGGCACATGCACTCACTCTGTTAAACTGTAGCTCAGCTATGGGCATATCTGGCATTTTTTCTTCTTTTGTTACCTCACATGTCTTCAATATAAATGGGCTATTTCATTACATTTTACATAACTTGTGGTTTTATGTGTACATATTTGTCAGAGACTTGTTTCCTGCTTATTTTGCAAAAAAAAAAAAAAATTGGTGTTGTGGGTGCTCGAACCATGAATGCCTGCTCTTCAGCCAACATCTCTACCGCTATGCTATTGCTTTCTGGCTTATTTTGCATATTTAGTTCTTATATGCTTTCCCACTGACTGCTAACTGTAGCTGCGCTACGGGCACGCCCGCTCAAACGAGCGCACTCATGGTTAAACATCTTTACAATTTAAAAAAAAATATAGAACATGTTCATTTATATATATTTTATGTTCATAGTCTGTGGGGGCATGTGTTGTGTTGTGTTTATTCACATTTCCGTGGACTCTGTTGTGGGTATTTACTTTGGGCACTTTTACACTTCTGGGGCGTGTCTGCTTGCAGGGCTCGGCCTACGGACACGCTCCCTACTGTCTTACATGGACCGTGTTAGACTTAGGTGTGATTCAGCATGCTCTCATGAATATGCAAAGCATGCTGACATCACTCCGTTTAACTGCAGCCTCCGTGTAAGAGTTATAACTCTTACACAGAGGCTTTGTGAATCCTGGGGATGGTCTTTTATCAGTTGTAATAATAAGATTTGGTAACAGAATTTGGACCTTGGTGAGTTTATATTGACTTCCGGGTATAGGAGTAGGAACAGTTAAAAAGCACATAGATCTTATTAATAAAACTTCGAAAGGCAATTTAATTTTGAGAGGGGATTTTAATTGTATCTTGGACAGTCAGGGGACCACTAATAAAAGACCTTTCAGTATTACTTCTACAGGGAGAACTCTTAAAAAATGGATAGATGGTTTGCAATTATTAGACTCATTTAGTCTTAAAGATAATTCAGTATTATTTTCTCATAGTGACTGTAGATTCAATACCCAAGCAAAATTTGATAAAATATTTGTATCCCAAGATTTAAAAATGAAAATATCACATTCTTCTATAATCCCCTACCCCTTATCTGACCTTAAATCACTCATTCTTAAAATTCAAACAGATTTTAAGAGATTGACATTTACCAAAATAGTTCTGGCATATTTTGCTAAATTAAAAGAGTTTAAACCATGGTTGGACTTGGAAATAAAGTACTTCTTAGTTACAAATGATACTAGTGACATAAATGTAGTTATTTTGTGGGATACCCTAAAGGCATATCTTTATGGCAAAATTATTTCTTGGTGTAACAATAAAACAAAGGAATAGGAATCAGAACTAGTTAATATCCAAAAACATGTCATAGAAACTAACCTAAAGGATGTGAAAGATCCAGTTGCAAAAAAATAAAAAAGAAATTGGGGAATTAAATAAAAAATACAATGATATCTTAATGCATGAAACCAATTTGGCTTTGGAAAAATTAAAATTAAATTCTTACTCCGTCTCCCCTAAATATATGCATAATCTAGCAATGAGATTAAATAGACATTCCAATGGAAACAATATTACAAATATAATTCATGAAGGGAAAAACAATAAAAATATTTCAGATATAAGTGACATTTTGGAAGCCTTTAAATTTCATTTTATAAAATATTACAATGATAATGATTCTCATCATAACAATATAGACTTGTGCCTGGATTCCTCAAATTTAAACAAAATAGCAGAGACCTTAAGCGTAGACATTCAAAAACAAATTACTGTCAAAGAAATTAACGATAAAATTAAAGAAAGTAAAAATAACAAAGCCCCAGGTATAGATGGAATCATTATAGAAATTTACAAGTTATTTCCAGCTGCTGTCATAACAATAATGCAAAAAGTACTAAATGAAACATATTCACAAGGCACAATTCCACCTTCATGGAGATATTCGTTGATTACACCTATTTTAAAGGAAAACAAGAATCCCAACTCATGTAGTTGATTTAGACCTATTTCACTCCTTAATAATGACTACAAAATTCTTATGACTATTCTGGTTAATAAAATCAAAAAAATCTCTAATTCATGTCATTAGTGATGATCAAACAGGTTTTATTCATAATAGACACACCCATGATAACATACAAAGAATTTTAACCATTGTAGACTTTTTAAACGGAGACAAATATGAAGCTCTAATAGTCACATTAGACATTGAAAAAGCATTTGATTCACTAAATTGGAATTATCTCTTTAAAATTCTACAAATTTATAATTTCCCTATACAATTCATTACCTTAATAAAGAATATTTATAAAGACAATTTTGTCTGTGTAAAATTAGGCCCATTCATATCAGAAGCAATTAAAATGACTTAAGGGTACCAAACAGGGATGCCCAATGTCTCCAATGTTGTTTGCACTAGCAGTTGAACTTTTTTCCTCAGCAATTCATTTTAACCCCAAAATTAAAGGCATTGACATTTTAAATCAGTTTAATTCCAGAATAATGTTCTTTGCCGATGATATTCTACTCACCATATCAAACTCAGATGAGTCATTATGTAAATTAAATTCATTAGCTGAAAAATTCTATCATATCTCAGGTTTAAGAATTAATAGTTCTAAGTCGAACCATATATCGTTAAATAAAAAAAAACTCTAATACTAACATAAATCAAATAATTGGAAAACAGGTGTCCTCTTTAAATTATATAGTGATTTGTTTTATGCGAAAAGTTAGAAATAATTCTATCTACAAATTACAGTAATATTGTGAATACCCTTAAATCACTAGTGGGAATTGGAATAAACTGTATTTAACTTTTGAAGATAGATTGCAGCTAATAAAGATGGTCCTTCTCTCAAAAATAAATTTCATTGCAGTAGCTATCCCTATAATTCCTAGTAAAAAAAATCTTAAAAGAATGAACTAAAATCCTTATAAACTTCCTTTCGTACCTAAAAAAGAACAGGATAGCTTTTCTAAACCATATTAGGCCTTAGGAAATGGGAAGAATTAGCTTTCCTGATTTAGAAGCTTATATTAAAGCATCCATTTTCAAAACTGTAATAAATTGGTTAGATCCAAAATTCTTCTCTGCATGGAAAACTTTACATATTGCTATATTCCTAAAAGAAAGTAAATTAACAAAAATGTACAACTGAATGAACAAAATAATAAACTTTGACATAATATTTGTATTAACTTGCAATATAATTCTTCCAAACCTACCAATTTAAACTATATAAATTATATTTGCAACACTTTCCGGAGCTTTGTAAACAATATTGACATTAAATTATGGTTTCATTTATTAACTCCCTTCAGAATTACTAAAAACTTTTTCAATAACATTCCTATAAATACTCTTAGTTCATGGAAAGGAAAAAACTTTACATGCTGGTACCAATGTATGGAAAATCTGATATTTATGGATGTAAATCAGTTAATACATTTAATTTATCAAATTTTGATTGGTTAGCTCTTAACAGTTTAATACCCTATGCACAAGACTTATGTAGAACAATAGACAATTCTTCTTTTAAATCCATACCTAAATTTATATTTTGCTTACATGAAGTAATATATAGAGACTTTAATTGGACAAATTTAACTTCAAAGCTATATAAAATCATTATTAATTACAAAATAAATTCTAACCAGAAATTCTGGAATTTTATTACTAAAGAATATCCATTATTGTTATCAAATGAGACTAAGACTGGTGTATTATATTCTGTTAAGTTAACTTCAAATATACAAAGTTGGAAAACTTTTGCATGGAAGTTTCTACATAGAGCCTTTTATACCCCCAACAAAATAGCTAGATTTAACAATTCTAATGAAATAATTTGTTGGAGGTGTTCTTCAAAATGTAATGCTGATTGGTCTCATATTATGTATGAATGTTCCCACATTAAGAAATTCTGGGAAGATATTGGTAAATTACTGCAAGCCATTTTTACTGATTCTTTCATTTTGTCAAAGTCACTAATTCTCCTGAATATAAATTAAACCATTGTTATGAAGAACAACAACCTTTATCTTCTTTGGACTACAATGGTAGTCACAAAAAAGTGTACCACAAGGAAATGGAAGTCCTCTATCATCCCAGCATTTGTTGATTTTCTAATTCTATTGAAAGATGTAGCACTGTTGGAAATCAAAGTCAAGGAAGTGAGAATCTTTCCCAGGAAATGGATTAATAATCCCTGGGAGAAAGTTCTTTTCCTTATTGGGACACTTAAAATAGACACAACTTTACCTTCATAAGAGGAGAAGAAGCAAAAAGTCATTTTCTTTTCTTTTTTTTTTTAATAATGTGTAATATTTGTGTATCTACAATTGTGTTCCTTTTGTCATTATTTGATTTGAGGCCGTTGTACATTTTGTAAATAGTTCATTCAGTTTATTCTTACTTGATCTGTAAAGTTTATTAATTATTGGTTTGAAAAAATGTAATAAAATTACTTGAATAACAAAAAAAAAGAGAAAGAAACTTATCCATTATGAAATTACAGGCTCAGAGCTTCTAAGAAAAATGTAGCTGTTGCTTTTAATGAAATAAAATATATTGGGGGTGGGAGGACAGCTGATACTGCAGTCTACTGTCTCACTCTTATGAGTACTCTAGATGTCATACAGTACTTTTAAGTAATGACATACACAAAGGAAGAGGACTTCAGGGGAGGAAGCAGTTTCCTTAAAGTATTGATGCTCCTGTCTTCTGTGATTGTTTTTGTTTTGTGCATCCATTTTAACCTGCATGCACTCTATTGCAGGAACATTCACTGGAGCAATAACAAAACTGGCCAGCACAAAGTACTGAAACCCCAAAAGCTTTTTATTGTGGCAAAAGCTGTAGCAAAACAGTCAAACCGGTTTCGACATCCGTGTGCCTTCCTCACTGAACAGAACTACAAAAATCTTTACTCATTTAAATACACATCGCACTCCAATTAATGATTAATTACAATTGCTCATTAAGACCAGGTCTAAACAATCCCCATAATGGTTAAGGTGTTCACCTTACAGACACGAGATGCAGGGTTCAATTCTCACATGGGGTAATTGGCTAGGCTTAAAATGGCCCACAGGGGCAGTAAGCCTAGTACTAATCTATGAACCTATACTATGAACCTATACTTCAATAATCCAGTTGTGTTCTTTAATGTTTAAAACAGAGTGCCAACCCATTTTGCCCTGTCTATTTCCTTTTATTATATCAATAATAGTAAAAGTGAACTGTGCTGTAGTGTGCTGCAAGGTGTGTTTATATAATGAGCTAGAAGCCCTTTTATTTCGAATATCTCTTAAATGTTCAGAAATCCTAACCCGCAGGTACCTAGATGTTTGGCCCACATAAAATGTTGAGCAGGAACAACTGGCTAAATAAGCCAGCCCATGCTACAGTCATTAACTGGAGTGTGATGTGTATTTAAATGAGTAAATATTTTTGTTAGCTATGTACAGTGAGGAAGGCATATGGATGCCAAAACTGGTTTGACTGTTTGCTGTAGCTTGCTATAGCCTTTGGAGTTGCTACAATAAAAAGCTTTTGGGGGTTCACTACTTGGTGCTGGCCAGTTTTTTGATTGCTTCAGGTTTTGTGGGCCTTTGCACCAGCGCACTTGCGGTTTCTGTGTGGGTATTGGGAACATTCACTGGCCCATGATTTGGACTAATGGAAGGCGAGTGTTTGTGGTCTCCAATGATGAAAGGAAACTATAGGAGGATTAAGAGAAACAGCTATGGATTTTAAAATGATTAAGGCACAAAAACAAAGTCTGTTGAGGCTAGGGTACAGAGATGTTAAAACAGCTAATATGTAGAAGATGTATCTTTAAATAAAAAATAGCACTTTCAAGGACACATTAAATCACTTAACAGAAATGGCCATTACAAAGCACAAATGGTAAAGCAAACTAACAGTCTACCATTAGTCACAAAGAGGTAAGTAGTATTGAATCTAACAAATGCTGCACTAAAAGGTATGGATACAGTATTTTGAACATGAGTAATGCAGTACATTTTTTAAATTCACAAATTCTAAATAAATTAAGGGTGCTGCTCAATCACAAGACTCAAAGCTGCTATATTCACAGTTTTTAAACCAATCTAACATCAATTCACTGTTCATACTAGCTGTGTGGAGGTAAGGAAGCACTGTTTACTATGGAATCAAGGTCGAGGCCCTGTATAATTAGTTTCCTCTTTATCCTGTTTTAAAAGCAAAATTAGTCAATAATAGCTGCTCGATTTACAGTCTTAACACAAATGAGCTAACATGTCACCCAGTTTCTACCTGCTAGCCGAGTGGAGGTAAGCAGGCACACTGTGTACTGTTAAAATAATAGAAGCAACCTACGCTTTATAATAACAGCAGCAACATTAGTAGATTATTTGCTAAATCTGAAGGAAATTGAAGCCCTGCCACTTGTTTCAGATTAAAAGAATTTAATTAGTTATAGTACTGGTAGATGGGCTGATATGATAGTACAGCATACATGTATTAATTACTAAAGGCTTGATTTGTCAATGTTAGGCTTCCTTCAGAATGAACTATACTGTGATGAATGAAGTTGCTTTAAGCTTGCCAGAAGAGTCCTCAGACATAGTGCATACAAGGCAGATTGTGTGATAGTGGATCTAGCAAAAAGTTTTTATTTTTTCTTTGCCTAAAGACACAGACACAAAGTTAATAGGCATTGAAAGAAAGTTCATACCTACGGAACTCTTGACAGTCAGGGGCTTACATAACTAGGCGCGAGAAGTCTGTGTGGACTAAAATGCATTCAAGAGGGGGACAACACCCACAACAGTCAGGACTTTTGACCCCAAAAGGGAAGGAGGGCTGAAGCCAAAGGACAGTCGCACCCTAGAGAGTTGGAAGTCATCAGCTGTAGTGATGATTTGAGCTGGACTTGAGTACACAACAGTTTTCTTTCTCCATTGTCAAAAGCCCATGTTGTGGAGGGAACCCTAGATGCAGAGCTTCTAGTTTGACAGAGTGGACTTGTTTCCTGCATTTTGATAATGACATAAGGCTGAATATTGGCAGCGGACTTCCAGATGAAAACTTCTGTTGTGCTGGTGTGGGTTTCCTGAGTTCATTTGACTTGGTGAAAAGCAACGAGGTGCTTGTGTGGGTTTCCTGAGTTCATTTGGCTTGGTGAAAAGCAACGAGTGCGTTTTGTGGAAGTGTTTTTACCAGTTATTCCTCTGACAAGAGGAATCTTGGAAGGGACAGCCATTATTGGAGCCAGTTTGCTCGTATCTGTGGTTTGGTGCTAATTCATGTACTTTCTTTAGCAATGCTGTACAAGAATTTATTAGATTAAAGGGAAGGTGGAGACAGTAGTTGGTCTTGAAGACTTCTTTTCATACTGCATCTATTATTTCTTCAAGGACTGTCCCCATTTACAGGCTTTTTTATAGAGTGTGGGACACAGGAAGGTTAGAGCAACCACCCTGCTAAATGCTCCAAAAACATTTTCCTGGCTATTTTTCATTTGGGGTCCTCATACTGACCATCAACCCCCCCCCCATCAGACTCAAATGTAATTCCATATGGATGGGGAGTCTTCATCAGATTCCACAGCATTAGAGCTATGTACAGAAGCAGTCACCTATGAAGACTTTTTTTTTTTTTGCTCTTGCCAGCATCTTGGCAATGACAGCATTTTATGTAAATAGTCTAACCCGTTCCACTGGGTGGTGATGTGAGTACCTACATTGATATAGGGAATGCATATGGCCTTCTGTCAATTTGCATCATTCTCCTTTACACATAGCCAAGAAAAACTACCACTCTTGTCATACCTGCTGTGACTCCCACCCTTATGATTTTGTCCTTGTCTTCTAAAAAAGATCTTGTCAGAGACCAGACTTTCTGCTGTGGTTCAGACCTGACCAACCCCCTACCCCCAGGATGGAAATCTTCCATTCTTCCATCCTGTGCCATCAAATGCCTGAGCCACTACTTGAGCCTGGGTTACCTGAGCCTTAGTTAGGAATTTTCCATATACAAAACTGAAGAGGTACTCCCGAATTCATATTTAACTATGAAAAAAAGTATCTTCCATTTCCCATTCTTGCTCAAGAAGAAATTTTATGTTCCACTTCCCATATGGCTCTCTCACACAGCCAGTGTTCCCAGCCTATTGAGGGTTGTGGTCTTCACTCCTAGGAAGGGCCACCCTGCTGTGGGTGACTCCAGGCCAAGTTGGGGACAGTAATCTTCTGAATCATAGGGTGATTATACAAGGTGGGGACTGTATAATAATATTAAATTAAGTAGTGGTTTGCAGGTGCTCTCCAGATGCATACATTTCTTAAAAGAACTTCTGAAGTTCGGCCCCCTTTTTTATCTTCTAGTTCTCTTTCCTGAGCCAAGGTGCACTTCTGAGACTTTTTATACCTATATTCCCAAGGAAAATAAAAATATTAGTAGTGGATCTTACTTTATAATGTAGTCAGTGTCTCTTGACTTGTTAAAAAAAAAAAAAATGAAAGGAAGTGAGAGTATCTTATAATCCAGGTGCAGAAGAAATCTGCATGGATGGTGTTGGTGGTCATCTCTACAGAAGCTGACTTTTTTGTTTAAATAGGTGACAAGCAACAGAAGATTCCACTGGTTCTCCTTTAAACATTCAAAAGATCTTCAGATGTGGTGAGTACTTAGACAAGTATTTTTCTTTTATACTACTGAATATTAAATAGTAGTTTGACTTTACTCTGTATTGTCTTCTGATGCATGCAAGAATTTAGTGCAGTCATTGCCTGCTTCTCCAAATTTAGGCAGGGCCGAAGTTGTCTTTGAACTACATCAGCCATACACCTGTTTTAAATGTGCTTTACTGTTTATTCCACTTTATCAGTAGAAAAGCTCGTAATATGTTTACCCTTTTGAATCTAAAGACTATTACATCACATTGCAGTGCCTAGGACATTTTCGAATAGAATAAAGTGGTTTGCCCTACCCACTGGTAGGGAGTTATAGGATAATTTAGTGGTATTAATGTATTATTCTCTGCACGTCTCCTCCTTTGTGACATACGGTCCTGTTTCAAAAAAGTTTAGTTCATGTTAAGGTGTTGAAATTGTGTTCTAGATTTTAAATTGTAATAGCAGTCAACATTTGGCAAGTCTGAACTCAAAAGATTGCAAGCAGGACAAATATTTTATTCGTTTGTAGCTTGAACTCGTATTATTTATACTAAACAGCAGGATATATAAAATGATTGTAATGTAAGCACATGTTTAACTGTTTATTTATACTATACTAGTGCTTTTTTGTATTTCTGCAATCAGAATCTGTGTATTCTTTTTCTTCATTGACCGGTGATGCTGATAAACTCCATATACCTTGAATTACCAGTAACTGTGTAGGTATGGTTAGGATGTAGTGGGCAAGTCCCTCTGTTAATTATCGTAATTGTTGCAGGTACTCAAGTTGATGATGCTAAAGCATTAATAGCAGCCAGTAGCCTCAAGATCCTTGCTTGTGATGACTTGGATGAAGCAGCAAAAATGGTGAGGCAACAAGTTCTCCTGTTTACTACTGCTTTCTTTAATTAGAAAATGTTGCTCAAATAGTCCTTGTTTTTCTTATAAAAGAATATTGAGTAGTAAGGAACTAAAGATGGCAAAATGATGACTAAACTTGTCAAAAAGTATAGTATCGCTCTCGCTTACTAGGTGCTGGATGCCCTTACATTATAGCTAATATATTGGCTAATAACTAAATGCAGAGGGGTAGAGCTGTGTTCTGTTTGTAAACATCCAAGTTATTGACAATTGCCAACACTGCCAGATGGATTATATCCATGATCAGCAGTCTATTTTTATGCTGTATGCTTTACCAGGAGTGCCCTATCTATATGTAGACTTTCCTTTGGTGATAGTAGTGTCCATCCTATTTTAAATACTACCTTGTGTCTAAGGTTGTAGCTTCATTTCTTTAACATCACCATAGCATCTAGCTTTTTTGTTTTCATTCTTGCTGCTATTCTGTCTGGCTTCACAACACTATGCATACATAGGCTGATTAGCTCCTGCTCAAGCAGGAGGCCTGGCACACTCCTATCCCTTCTGTCTCCCCCTATCCCTTCTGTCTCCCAAATTCCTCAGCAGTAACCCACCCCACATCATTAATGTTCTACTGCTGTGTCCGCTTAACCTGTTACCTTAAAGAAAAATCTCATTTTCCTGACACCAACACCACAACCACCACCACCACAATGTCTCGCTGCTAAATTTCCCCCACTGACTTGTAGTAAACTGTGCTAATTCTAAAAAGTTATCATTCCCTACTACAATCACAGTACCACCATCCTTGTGGTAAACTGTCCTATTTGTACAAAATACATTTGTTAGCATTACACCAACAATTACTATGCTGTCAACAAAAACAGGACGTGTTATAACAAAAATTAGTTAATAAAAAAATAGGATCCTTTTACAGAATCAAACCCTTCCTTACACCCATAGCAAGGACCACATTAGCCAGAGCTCACCTAATCTCTACTCTTCTATATGCTTCCCCCATTTACACTAATCTCTCTAAAAACAACCTTAAGAAACTAGCTAAATCTTACTAGAATATTGCTCGATTTACTAGAGGATCCCCATTTAGAACTCACCACTGCCTGAACCTAAGACAACTAGGTTGGCTTGAACTCCCTAACCAGCTTGTACTTCAACAGCTCTTAGACTCACAAGATCCTATACCAACCAACTAAAATACCAATACTCTCTAACCTCATTTCACCATACAATAACCTGAAACATCTAGGTTCTTCTAACAAACTAATGATTAATATACCCAAGCCCAAAAACTCTGCAGGTGACTCCCTCTTTTCCACCTCTGTTGGAAAAATGTGGAAAAAACTCCCCTCTGATATCTCATCTTTATCCTCTCTCCCACTTTTTAAAAAGCAACTGAAAATGCTTCTTAATAAATACTGGCTTTGTTCCTGCACCAACCCTGATTAACTTTCCTTCTTCCTCTCTCATTTCTTCTTACATGATTCTTTCTTTCTCTTCTCCCTATATCCTGATAGCTCTCCCTCTTCATAACATCTGTGTAGATATATGCTATCACATATACGCTGTATGACTTTCATAATAATAATAAAAAAAAAATTTTGTTTTTAATACATCATATGATTACACTTTTAGTTTTTGCTCCTATCATATTTGTGTATTATGTGTATTAACTAGCTCTGTTTATAAATTTTAATTTTGTATTGCCTATTCTCTATTTAATTTGTAATGACTGTTGGAGCTTTTCTCCCCGGGCCTGTACTGAAAATGGACATATATCCAGCTAGACTAGCCCGGTCAACAAATGTAAAATAAATAATAACTTAACATTTTTAAAGAGAGTCAAGCTTGCTGCCATTGAATTTGTTGATCAGTAATGTGCAACTGCTGGGCTATTCTCCAGAAAGTCTATTTGCTGGTGTACTGGGGATTTTTCCTTTCCCTGTGATTGTGACCTCCAGAGTTGGTATATCTAAATAGAAGGGTGGTGGGCTTGCCCCCCCCCCCAAAAAAAAAACAAACAAACGATATGTTTCAGAATGCTGTTAGCTTTCCCTTGATTTTGCTGCTCCTTTGATAATTGAACTCAAATTATTTGTATTTTTATTTGAAGGTGTTTCTCCAAATGAATTAATGTCTTTTTCAGGTCACCCATATTATGCATCATGTTCCCATGCTTGTCACAGTTGTTCATATAGTGTGCAAGTCAGCTAATCCTTCATACGCAACTGTCCATTAAAACTGTAGGATCATTCAAAATGTAAACCTTGACATATGCTTGTAGTTGCAGTACTAATTCTATTGTTTGAAGGTCATAATACACTCATTCTGCTAGATGTCCTTCAAGGATGCATTTGCAGTCCTAACATATGGGTTGTCCTGCCTCAGGCAGCCCTTCGGTCGGCCGGATTCCAAAGTTTGGGTCTGGCCTCGGCTGATGTCGCACTTCACCCAACGTCACAGCTGCTTGGGTATAAAGGCATCAGCCGACGCCATTTTCCTCAGTCTTTCTTGCCGCGCGGTGCCCGAAGCAGAAGCTGTTCGCAAGTGCCGGTCGGTCAGATCCAGAGATTTCTACTACCGAAGACTTCTAAAAAGGTAAGTACCCCGTTGGGGACTCTTTCTTGCCTCAGCCGATGTCAGACAAAGTAAATAAATGTTTAACTTGTGGGAAACAGATACCTCATAAGGATTTCCACTCTTACTGCCTTCCTTGCTTAGGCCCAGACCACGACGTATCAGCTTGTCTAGCCTGTGCTTCCTTCAACCGACGGATGCTTAGACGTCGGTTGGAGTTTGCAGAGGAGTTTTTTGGTCCCGCTTTTGCATATAAAATGCCGTCGGAGACTCCGACTACACAATTAGCTAAAAAGCGCAAGGAAAAGGACCGACACTCGCGGTCCGCGGTTTCGGCTGAAACCACGGTTAGGCCAACCGCAAGTGTCTCGGTTTCGGCTGAAACAGAGTCTTTGGTTCTTCCTTTGGCCGAAAGCATGCCTCCGATAACAGAGGCCTCACAGAGCATGGCTGAATCTGCTACTGAAATTACTGCTACAGAAGCAGGCACCCAGGATTTGTCAGACACTATTCCTTTAGACATTTCTACCCCTGCACGTGGGGCTGCTAGACCCCCTGCTTCTATGTCTATCAAGGCCTTTTCCAGGGCTAAAGCAGCTAAATCTTCTAAGGCCTTACCTGCTAAAGCTCCCTCACACAGGCCTACCTCTAGTTCCCAGATACTCAGCCTGGCTGAGGATCTTATTTCTTTGATCAGGGGATCCCAACCTCACCCAGACAGGGCCTCTCCTCCTCCAGATAAGAGGCCTAGGACTGAACCCCTGGAACCTGTCTCTACAGACTATTCCTCAGATGGCTCAGATATTTCAGACCACCAGGAAGGCCCATATTCTCCTTATGAGGATTCTGATGCAGAAGACTCCATTCCTTCTGCTTCTCCTCCAGAAGAGTTTTCTTTTGGGGAAACCCTACATTCTATGAGGGAACACTTCCAATGGCAGGGCCAGGATTTTTCAGATTCAAGGAAAAGGCTAAGGACTTTTTTACACTTACCACAGCATAGGCCTTTAGCCATTCCTCCAGTACCATCAGTGGTTGATGATGCATATAATGATGCCATTACTGCCCCTGATTCTCTTCCTCCGGCCCCTGCCAAGTCTGACTGATATTACAGGGTCCCGGACACACACTACCACTTGTATAAGGCTCATGTTGCAGACCCAGAAACCATTTCACAGGGCCCTAAAGGTGTGGCAGCTGCCTCTGCCAAAAACCCTCTTCCCTCTGATAGGGAATCTAGAGCATTAGAGAGATGGGGTAAAAAGGTTTATACTTCTGCTACTCTTTCGGCCAGGGCCTTAAACTGTCAATTTCACATGATTCAGTACCAGGAATTTTTGTTAGACCAGCTAAATAAAAAACTGTCCTCTCCTGAACCTATAGACCACAAGTCCCTTCAGGATTTGGTGCATAACTCTCAGCAGGTCAGTCATCATTTCTTAAAATGTGGCTATGATGCACTGGAGGCTTCCTTTAGATCAGCTATGACTGGAGCAGTGATTCGAAGGCATGCCTGGTTAAAAGAACAATCCTTACCAGACCATGTTAAGTCAGAACTCCTAGATGCTCCTATGGAGAAACAAAGTTTGCTTGGCTCCCCTGCTCAGGAGGTTCTAAAGAAAGTGGAAGAAAAAGCAAAATCTGTCCAAACAGTCAAGGATTTTTTACAGGTCCAACCTCCGAGGTTTAGCAGAAATTGGCCTTCGAAGAATTGGTCCTTTCCAGACACCTCCAGAGCACAGAGAGGCAGAAATAGACGCCCAAGAGGCAGAGGTCAATCTAGGGGTGCCTACAGGGGACGTCAGTGGCAACCTGCCAACCAGAGAAGTGCTGCCACAGATGCAACTACAATCACTTCCACAGGACAGACACAATGACTTGGCTCTGGTTCCGCCTACCAGGGAACAACTGGAAGCACCCTTGGCGGAAAGCTAGCCTTATTTTCCGACAACTGGCATTGCATTACAGGAGACAAATGGACTTTACAAACAATAGACAAGGGCTACAGGTTTCACTTCCACACTCTACCAAAAAAGAGAGGAATGCCAAACCTACCACCAAGCCAAAAAACAGAGGCTCAAAGACAAATCAACAACTTACTAAGGATGAGAGCTATAGAAAAGGTACCACCTTTGGAGCAAGGCCAAGGATTTTACTCCAGGCTTTTCCTTGTACCAAGAAAAGAAAATCAATGGAGACCTATTCTCGACTTGTCCGCACTGATCACATACCTCATTGTTCCAAAATTCAAAATGCTGACCCTCCAGCAACTTCTTCCCATGCTGGGCAAGGAGTCTTGGCTGGTGACTCTAGATCTCAAGGAGGCATACCTGCACGTCCCTATAAGACCAGATTGCAGAAGACACCTCAGATTTCTTGCAGGATCAGAGCATTATCAATTCTCAGCATTGCCCTTTGGCTTATCCACTGCGCCCAGAGTATTCACGAAATGCCTGGCATCAGTAATTGCTCATTGCAGGCTTCAGGGAATTCAAATTTACCCATACCTGGACGACTGCCTAATACAAGCGGACAACAAGACAAAATTAACAAAAGATTTGGAAAATGTCATACAACTGTTGCAAGCCTTGGGATACACAGTCAACATTCAAAAGTCAAGACTAGTACCATCCCAAAGGATAACATTTTTGGGTGCAGAACTGGATACATCAACTCAGATGGCTTTTCTCACAGAAGAAAAACAAAAGCAACTTCCAGTCTATTTCATGACATTAACAACACAAACTTAACTTACTGCAAGGAAAGTCCTGCAAGCCCTAGGTTGCATGGCATCCTGCATAATATTGATTCCGCATGCCAGGCTGCATATGAGAAAGTTGCAATGGTACCTAAGGAATGTATGGTCTCAACACAAGCACAGTCTAGAAGCCCAGATTCCAATAATTCCATGCCTGAAACAAGAATTCCTGTGGTGGGCTCAGGCCTGTCAGATGAACAGAGGATTGCCTTTCCACAAACCACATCCAAGCCAGACCATCACCACGGACGCCTCAGACCTAGGCTGGGGGGCACACATGGACGACAAGTGTATACAAGGCCTATGGACCCAAGACCAGCTGAATCTACACATAAATCTAAAGGAGATGCTGGCAGTGAAACATGCAATCCAGGCATTCAGACCATTCCTTCAACAAGGTCAACTGCTGATAAGGACGGACAATACCACAGTCATGTGGTACATCAACAAACAGGGAGGTACACACTCATACCCTCTATGCCGGATGGCAATGGACCTGTGGAATTTGGCCCTGATTCTCAACATTCAACTACAGGCCAGATTTGTACCAGGAAAAGAAAATTCACTAGCAGACACCTTAAGCAGAACTACCACGGATGCTCACGAATGGATGCTGCATCCAGATATCTTCAAAACCATAACAAAGAAATGGGGAATGCCAGAGATAGACCTGTTCGCCTCCCCACACAACCACCAATTGAAGAAATTCTGCACAAGAGCATATCACCCACTTGCCTGGAGGGTGGACTCCCTTTCCTTCAAGCTGGAAAAACCTGACAGCATATGCATTTCCACCTCTTCCTTTGATGTACAAAGTCCTACTGAAGATCAGAGAGGAACAGCCAAGGGTAATCCTGATAGCTCCAGACTGGCCAAGGCAGCATTGGTACCCGCTACTGAGAAGCATGTCTCGGACACACTCATGGCCTCTACCTCTATGTCCCTTACTTCTAACACAGAACAATTACAAGACCCTGCATCCAAACTTGAAAACACTGCAGCTAGCTGCTTGGAATATTGCATAAAACAAAATAAACCAGATTTATCTCAGAGGGTTAAGGACATTATCCTGGAGGCACGCAGACCCTCCACAAGGAAAACTTATTCAGCCAAATGGAAAAGATTCCTCATTTTGAGTGCAGCAAAGGGAGAAAATGTCTCATTGGCAAACATAGCACACATCCTGGAATACTTAGCAGAACTGTTCCACAATGGCCTGTCCTACTCCTCCATTAAGATTCATGCATCGGCAATTTCAGCAGAATACAACATGGATCCTCCTGTCTTCTCTCATCCTCTACTCAGGCAGTTCTTGAGAGGAATCAAAAATGTAAAGCCTCCAAGGAAACCACCTTTACCTACATGGGATCTCTGTGCTGGAAATGTTAACACTTCCCCCTTTTGAACCAGCAGCAACAGCAGACTTACAGTTCTTATCTTGGAAAACTGCTTTCCTGCTAGCAATCACTTCAGCAAGAAGGGTATCTGAGTTACAGGCATTAATGGCAGTACAGCCCTTCCTTATCTTCCATCAGGATAGAGTGTCTCTGAGAACTAATCCTACTTTTATGCCAAAAGTGGTCTCCAGAGTATCATTGAACCAAGCGATTCATTTACCTACATTCTTCCCCAACCCACAGAACAGGGGGGAAAGACTACTACATACCTTGGATGTGCACAGACAATTACGCTACTATTTGGACTGAACTAAGACCAACAGAAAAACTGACCAGCTGCTGGTAGCATATGCAACAGGAGTGCAAGGAAAGCAATTTCAAAACAGACAATCTCAAAATGGATAGGAAATTGCATTAGATTTTGCTACTCTTTTCATGGAAAGACAACTCCTGAAAATATCAGGCCTCACTCCACAAGAGCTACAGCCACCGCTACAGCTTTCCTACGAGGAGTGGCTACCAAAGACATTTTAGAAGCTGCTACTTGGAACTCCGTGCATACATTTGCCAAGCATTATAATCTTCCTTTATACTCCAGATCCCGAGCAGGTTTTGAAACTGCTGTTTTGCAAGGGATCTTAACTACACCATCTTTATCTTAATGCCTCCTCCCCCAGTTTGGCTATGGTATTCTACCCATATGTTAGGACTACAGATGCATCCTTGAAGGACATAGTACAGTTTTGTACCTACCATAAATGTAGATGTCCGATAGGTATGCATCTGCAGTCAGGATTACCCACCCTCCTTCCCCTCTGTGGTATTCCTAGGGTATTTACCCCTCTTTTAGCTAGCTGGGGGAATCTATTATGGTGTATTTGTTTGTATATATGTATATATATATTTTTTTTTTTTGCTCTCTACTGTTTGGAATTATTTGCATTTACCCAAATTTAGCCTTCCTAGAGGGCACCTGGCATCTGGGGCAAGAAACACTGAGGAAAATGGCGTTGGCTGATGCCTTTATACCCCAGCAGCTGTGACGTCGGGTGAAGTGCGACATCAGCCGAAGCCAGACCCAGACTTTGGAATCCGGCCGACCGAAGGGCTGCCTGAGGCAGGACAACCCATATGTTAGGACTGCAGATGCATACCTATCGGACATCTACATTTATGGTAGGTACAAAACTGTACTTTTCCTTTCCTGTATCACAAAAACATTGATGAATCATTTTCACTGCATAGTGCTAAAGGGCTAACAGTTTCTCATTTGAACATCAGAAACTGCTTATCTATAAAGTTGGATTAATCAATGTAACCCTGCTATATTAAGTTTTGAAACCTGGTTAAAACCCAATGTACAAGATATGTTTGCCTTGCTATACCATTTGTAGAAGAAACTGTTTTTAAGTATGGAGAATTGTGGCACAAAATAACATCACTGCACCCTATTCATCCAAATGGACTAAAATAGCAGCTGCAAGCAACAAATCTCTGCACATTGGTTATCTTTACGTACACTGCACATCAGCTGCTAAGACATTGCATACAATCTGAAGTCTAATTAATGGGGGACATCATCTCAGTATTGGGTGATGTGGCTGAACTTTTTGATAGCTTCCTTGTCCGTAAGCTTAGAACCTACGAACCTTAGAATAGTTCCACCACACTTGTATTATCGAGGTTGTACTCTCTTGGAACTTTAATATTCCCTGGTCAACACAAATATAGTTGCACCCCGAATACAACGATCAGGCACTAGGTTTCTCTAAATGTATAATTTCCCAACTAGCACAGATCCATGAACCCCCACCAAAGGCAGAGTAAATCCTTGCAAAACACTGCAGTAGTTTTCTAATAAGTGGCACATTACTCAACGACTTCAGTGACCATAATTCAAGTTATACTGTTGGGAAAAATACACCCCCATCCCCACATACACACTAAAAACAGACTGTAACACTAAGAAACTGGAATACGCTATTAAATAAGCATTAATGTAATGCCTCTGTCAGCAATACACTGGTCAATACTTTGCTAGATTCTTGCACTAGACTATGCTGTGCAGTTCTTCAGTAATACCCTGCCATTGGGAATCGATAAATACAAAACTGTAGTTATCAAAACCCCATCACTCCCATGGAACAGCACTGCAACTAAAGAACTTAATGAAAGCCAAGCATTCAGTTTGGAGAATGTACAAAACTCTTGATAGACACGTAAACTGTACTAAAATACAAAACATTTAAAAATAGATGTCAAAAAAGAAAAAAAATACTACATTCATCTTTAACATGCAAATAAACAACTCAAGAAAATTAAGGGGAACAACAAAACAGAAAGTAACCCACTAAATCTGGTGAATGAATGTCCATCAGTGCTTTTGCCAGTCACTTAGATCCATCATCGATAGATGTTCGACTATGACCTTATCATTACTATACTACCACCCATAAGAAATAACGGACACCTGCTTTCACATTTAGGTCCGTCACTTTGAGCTGTTCTAGAAAATTGTTGCACAAAATAACTCGCATTCTATGGCTAACTTGCCCCCCACTCTTAACATTCTTAGCAAATGCAATCGTATACCCAGCCACATTGCTTGTCAGCAGAAGTCTTATGGAAGGGTACATACCCCTCCTTTTGAAAGGATTCAAAATTACTGCCTTTAGGTAGAGGTAAGCAAAAGAAAAACAGAAAATTGTTGTCTATCCCCGAGTCCTTTCTCCAAAATCCATAATAGTAGTACACATCCAGCTGACAAACTACCTTAACCAGCACAATAACATGAGAAAAAACACAACACTGATCTCAGCTTGGTGATTCCAGTCAAGCAGCAGTTGTTGAATTAAACAGATGTGATCAAGGTTTGGTCACAACTGGTGGTGTCTTAAATTTTCCAAATTATTCAGTGTCCTTGATCATGTCATTTTACAAAGACTTCAGCTATGTTATATGTTTACAGTAATCCAGTGTTTCACAAATTACTTAAAGGATAAGACATGAACCATAACCTGTAATGACTCTCAATCGTAACAAACCTGTGTGTTTCCCAGTTTTCCTTTCTGGACAGTTTTCACCTGTGACCTGCATCTGCACACAAACAACTGTAACTTACACAATATGCAGATAACCCCAGTTATATGCAGTGCCTCTAACATAGCTTAATTTGTCCATGCAACAGTCTTAAAGTTTCTACTAAATGAGAAGGGAACCAAACCAATGATTTTCAACCACAAGAATACAACAGATGTTCTTCGTGCTTCACTGTTGTAGTCATTACATTTGTGTTAACTGCCTGCAGGTAGCCCTCAGCCGGCCTGAATATCAAAGTCTTGGGTCCTGCGTCGGATACTCTGTCTTCTTCCATGATGTCAGGTAGTCAGGGGTATAAAGCATGCAGCCGGCGCCATTACATCAGTCTTTCTTTCCACGCGGTGCCCGAAGCAGAAGCAGTTCGCAAGTGCCGGTCAGCCAACTCCTGAAATTTTTGATGTTAAGTTGTCAATCTCGCCTTCATTCTTGCTGGATGGGTTCGGAGTCGATCCTCGGCTCCGACTCGGCACTTGCTAAGCTCGAGAGTCACTTTTACCAGCTCGAGGCAGCCCCATATCCCATGATGCAAGGCGGTAATTACCCAGATCTCGTTTGCCGCTTCGCTAATGAGGTCATCCTTTTTACCAGCTCCTGGTAAGTGATATTTTTCTAGCTATTTGTCACGATTTAGGTGTCTTAAAACCCTCATTTTTAGTCCTTTAGTCTTCATTCAATCCTTCAGTGTACTTTCACTTAGCTCCATACCCTTTTTTCCCCTAGTTCTCTTAGTTTAGTTTTTCGGGCCTTAGGCCTTTCCCACCCTCACAGTTCCTGTCAGGATTTCCCTCAGGTGTGCGTGTGTGTTGTCACTGTAATTTAATAACTAATTTTGTTAGTTATTAATAATTTTTTAGTTGTTAGTGTCTTGGTTGGACTGATTGGTGTGTGTGAGTGTTTTAGGACCGAGATATGTCCAAAGATACTAGAGTCTCAGGTTTCAAGTATTGTGACTCGTGCTGTCAGAAGAGGTCTCTGACAGACGGTCACACTTCTTGTATTTATTGCCTGGGACCCCTACACCTGCAGGACTCCTGTGCTATATGTCATTCTTTCAGCCAGAGAGTCCTGCAGGAACGTAGAAATAAGTTGATCCTTAGGGGTCTTCTTAAACCAGAGAGCTCCCCGGCTAAAGTCGGCTCCGGGAAGTCCTCTAAGCCTCTCAAGACCCAGGCTTCGGTGTCCAAGTCTGAGGTCTTGGTTCCGACTCCGCCGGAGTCGACATCGCCTCCGTCCGGAACCGATCCTTCTTTGTTGGAAGCTTCTGTGCCGGCGCCGATACCTTGGCTTCAGCACCTGTGTCGGCTCCGTCTGGAGCCGACACCCCAGCGTCGAAGCATGTCTCTGCTCCGGCTGGAGCCAAGATATCTTTGTCTCCTCTTGGAGCCGACAAGTTGTCTGCTCCGCCTGGAGCCGAACGTTCCTCGGCTCCGATGGCTCCGTCCAAAAAGAGGTCTAGATCTCCTTCTTTGGAATCTATTCACTTGGCTCCAGCCTCTCCCTTGCTTTCGGAGCGGAGCCATCGGAGCCGATCATCGAGGTCTTCCAGGCTCTCAGACCACGACTTAGAGAGAGTGGTAAGTAGGCTATTAAAGTCACAGGCACTAGCCCAGATGCTCCATAGCCCATCTCATCAGATGTCAGCTATTCTACATCCCCCTGAAATTCCTCCTTCGACTCTCCTACAGAGCTCTGAGCCGGAGATTATTGGTACCATGACTGTTGCTGCTTCGGAGCCGATGCCACACCTTTTGGCTCCGTCGTCCTCTACTCCTATCTCCTCCTTGAGACCTTCTTTGGAGGGATCCGGGCGTCTGGCTTCCCTGGTTGGTTCTGAGGGGGCGAGTGGCATCGGACCCTTGTCCGACCCCGTTCTCCCTCTCGGAGCTTCGGCCTTGGTGAGCTCGGCCTCGACATCTGTTTCGGAGCCTTCCTTTTCGGTGGGACCAGGGATCCCTGTTTCTTCGGAGCGGGATCTCTCGGCCCTTCCTGGGAGGGGAGCCTTTGAGGTGACGAGGAGTGTGCTAGCCCCAGAGCTTAGCCAGCAGTCGGTTCCTTTAGCTCCTCCCTCTACGGTGCCTGTAGATGCCTCTTCCCGTTCTCTTGCTCCCGGACCCAGAGATCCATCGCCCCAGGTCTCCCCATTGGGAAGAACTTCCTCTTCCGAGGTTTCTCCTGATCCCTCAGGTGAACCCCCGCGTAAGAGGACTTGCAAGAGGAAACACTTAGACTCCCCTGAGTCTACAACCTCGGATACCGATTTAGATGAGTCGGAGGGGTCCCCAAGATCCCCCTCTGAGGATGTCTCCTTTTCAGACATCCTTGAGCTCCTGAAACAGAGGGGGAACTGGCCCTCCATTAACCCCTCCGAGGATGAATCGGTATACCTGGAGGCTTTTGGATCTCGACCCTCCACCTCCTGGGTGTCTCCGCCTTTCGACCCTCTCATGGAGGTCATAGCTCGAAAGGCGTGGGCATCTCCTGATTCGGTGGAACCAGTCCATAGGAGACCTTCAAAATTTATTACGGCCCCCGCAGAAAAGCAGTTTCTTACTAAAGGTGTCCCGGTTGATGCGATGGTGGTGGCGGCCGCCACTAAAGAAGGAACTTGCAGATCCTTCCGTACCAGTCCATCCTCCTAACAAGGAGTCCAGGACTATGGACAGGTATGGTAAGCGGATGTTTTCCTCAGCGACCTTTGCTATGCGTTCGCTGAATTATTTATGTCACTTCACCAGACTTCAAAGGGACATCCTCAAAGAATTAGGTGAGGCAGCAGGGGCTCAGGAAAAGATTGCTTCTCAGCTGGGAATTCTTAACTCCATAACCAACTCCTCCATGCGGCTCATTTCTTATGCAGCCGATGGGGCGAGTAGAGCTGCAGGCACAGGAGTGGCTCTCAGACGTCCGTCCTGGATGCGGCTCTGTAATTTTGCAGACCCCTTTAAGGCGTCCTTCACAAACTCTCCCTTTGATGTGTCAACTTTGTTTGGCCCTCAGGTGAAGGACACGTTGACCAGGTGTGAGCAAGACAGCAAGACTCTTTCTGCCATAGGAGTCCGTTTCTCCACCCCTTCTCGGCCTTATCCCAAAGGTCAGAAAGGGGGGAAGATGTGGTTCCGAAAATCTCAGGGAGTCATGCCGGACGCATGTGGTCAGGTTATCCCCAGAGGCAGTGGGGGTAATAACAATAGACGCCGCCCTAGGGGCAGAGGGGGTCCGCAAAACCAGGGCAGTAGAGAGCCACTCTCTGACAAGCCCTTCCAGCATCCCTGAGGTGTTGCCCGACTGTCCACCCTTAAATTTGTCTTTGCTTTGGCTCATTAGCAGCATTACAAAAGAACTACCTGCTCACACCCTTGTTCTCTCCCTCCCCCTTCCCTGTTTATTACCTTAAGCCAATCCCAAAGTTAATAATTATTACCTGTGGCAGGCACCATTTTTATAACTACAACCACCCTTTGTCACTGTCATATGTTCATTTATCAGTTCACTTAGTTACCCGATTGTTTTCAGCCCCCTCATAGGAACAACTAACAGGGTCTCTACCTGCTTTGCTCCCCACCCTGCCCCCTATTCCCTCCCACCCCAGTGGTCCTACCTTTATTAAATTCACAAACCCTTCCCATCTTTCCAATAGCCAACCGTAACACTAAACCCAACACTACCTCCTCCGTCTTCCCACTACTATCACTCCTCCTCAGCTAACATGTATAAGCATACGTTACCTATGCTCACTGCATGCACTCTCCTTGCATATCTTACATCCTACCAAAACTCCATCATTCCCCCACTCAACCACTACCACTGTACTACTACTCACACCACCACTCATGTCTAGCCCTCACTCAACTCCCCTCCCATCAACTCAAGAACCATCCCAATGCACCATCCGCATATTCTACCAACTATATTACTCAAACATAAAGCATCCCTACAACTTAACATAGTAACCCTCCCACCATACCTATTACCCACAGAGCACAATCATAAAGTTTCCCTAATAAATAAGCACATTCAAAAACTGAGAAAACTACTAACCTCATGCATATCAAAACTAGCCCTAAGTGGAGACATCCACCCCAACCCTGGCCCTACCATCTCCAACCCCAATCCTCATAATCAGTCTAGAAACCACAACTTCTCCCATATCATAGCCAATAGAAAGCCAAGTGACTTCCTTCTACTACGCCTAAATATTAGAAGTATATCCAACAAAGTCCATGAACTCCATGCCACCATAGACTTTTACACCTCAGATATAGTCATCCTGACAAACCTGGCTAAAATCTCACATTATCCGTGAGCAAGTCCTCCCTACCAGTTATGGCATACTAAGAGTAGACTGGCTCAACAAGAAAGGAGGCAGTGTAGCTATAATATTTAAACAGTATCTAAACATCCAGATCTTAAAATCATCAGCTCCACAAATAGGCAATGAAGAAATAATATATACCAACCTCAAAATAAACCAAAACAAAACCATCAACATAATTGGATGCTACTTCCCACCTGGCCAAAACATCCCTCCACTAGAAAAACCCCTCAGCTGGTCTACCCATCATCTCCCCCAAGAAACTATAATTTTAGGTGATTTCAACATTGTCTGGCAATCCTGTTCTGGCAACCATCCAACCCATCATGTGAACCTTCATGGCTTCACCCAACTAGTCCAGTCACCAACCAGGATAAATAAAAACTCCAGTAAGCACTGGATTGGATACTAGTCAGTAAGAGCCCCCAGTCATATAAAATGGCATCCTCTAAAGTAAGTCAGTCTTGATGACGCAGTTAAAATTTTTAACACTTCCTTCCTGAGCATCCTTAATTACCATGTCCCCATAAGACTTTCCAGAACCAAAGCACAACCCTCCCCATGGCTACAGAAAACCACTAAGTCAGAAATGAAAAACTGGGATAAAGCCTGGGAGCACTGGCGCAAAACCAAAACCCCCTCAACTAGACAGAAATTCCTAGAACTACGCAATAGAGTCAAAAAGCTAATAAAACAGGAGAAATTCCATTACTACCAGTCTGCCCTAGACTCCTCCCAACACATCCCCAAACAATTCTGGTCCTCCATAAACTCCATCCTCCACCCAGGTAAAGTCAGTACCCCTCTCCTAATATCCTTCACTTCTCCGAAAATATTGCTACCTCATTCAACACACACTTCACACAAACCATACTATCACTAGATAAACAACACAACCCCCTCTCCTCCAACCCACACCTTCAACTAGTAATCTCCCCACTGTCTTCTCTTTTTCTCTGGTACCTACCTCCAACATAAAAAAACTCTTAACTAAACTTAAGCCCACCAAATTAGCAGCAGACAACCTCCCAAGTGAATACCTACAAATTGCAGCTGATGCTCTGGCCTACCCGGTACCATCTTGATTAACTGATCTCTGTCGGAAAGTTACGTTCAGACACTGTGGAAAGTATGACGTATAATTCCCCTCCACAGAACTAACCAATTACCACCCCATAGCTATTCTCTCTCCACTCTCCAAAATATGAGAGAGATGCATTCACTCTTGGGTCTCAGAATACCTCCTTACTAACAACTTCTTTTCCAGTACTCAGCATGGTTTCCGACCAAACCATAGCACCACCACTGCCTTACTCTCTATTACTAACACTATCCTTCAGCATAAAAACAATGGCTATTTCTCCTCTCCTACTTTCCTAGACCTATCTAAAGCATTTGACATGGTCCCACACAAACTCATCTTTGTCTTCAATAGCCTGTCTTTCCCAATCAGTCACCAACTGGTTTCAGAGTTACCTGTCTGACTGCCAACAATCCATTGTATGGCAGAATGACATAACTCCCCAACTACCTGTCTCTATAGGGGTTCCCCAAGGATCCATCCTTGGACCGCTACTTTTCTCTGTTTTCACCAATAATCTAGCCTCTGCCACCAAACATGGTAGACGCATACAATACGCAGATGACTCAACCATCATCTCCTCAGCCCAGTCGCTACCCAAACTGCAAAAAGTCACACAGGAAGCCTTTTCCTCTGTTGAAACTTGGTTATCCAGTGCTCAATACTCAACCCAAACAAAACTAAACTACTCATCTTCCAACCCACCAAACTTACTCAAAACAACTCTCAGTTTAACATCACAGCAAAAGACAACACCACTATACACCCAACAGAATGCACCAAATTGCTAGGAGTGGAAATAGACAATAAACTAAAATTTGACATTCACATATCCATGACCATAAAAAAAGTCCACAAAAAACTGGGAGCGATCTACAAAAATAAGCAACTTCTCACCAAAGCAGCAAATATTTCAGTAGCAGATTCCCACCTTATCTCCACCCTACTTTATGCCTCCCCAATATATACCAACCTAAGGCAATGCGATCTAAACAAGCTAGAGACCTGCTACAACAAAGTCGCCAAATTCACCACAGGGGCATCCTACCGTAGTCACCACGGTCTCTCACTTGCTGAACCTGGCTGGCTTGAACTCCCTCACCTCCTGTGATTTTGCTGAGCCCTTCAAGTCCTCCTCCTTCACTGCATCTTTTAACAGAAGTTCCACGTTTGGCCATAAATTTAAAGACACACTCCAGGTGTAAGCAAGATGGTAACATCCTGTCTGCAGTGGGGGGGGGGGCATTTTTCGACTACTCAAAGACCCTTCTCTGGGAATCAATGGAGGTGGTCAGAAAATGTGATTCAGAAAGTCCTAGGATCCTTTCCACGATCCACATGGAGATAATTCCCCCAAGAGCAGAGGGGGAGACTCTAATGGAAGACGTTGCCTACGAGGCAGAGGAGGCCCACAGAACCAGAGGTCCAGAGAATCCTTCTCTGACAAGACCCTACCAGGGCTCCTGAAAGGAAGCTCGATTGCCCACTTCTGGAGGTAGTCGAGGGTCGTTTTTCCCTGCACCAGAGAACCTGGCTAAACAATACAGAACACATGTGGGTGCCGAGGATTATTACCAGAGGTTATACAATTCCCTTTTTTCCTACCCCCTGCTTCAACAGGAAACAAAATTCATGACATTCCACCCAGTCCGAGGAAGACAGCAGCTCTGAAAGTAAAAAAAAACTGCTAGGAAAGTCATCTAAATGGTCTCCCAGACCTTCGGAACTTACTCAATATTCTTTTCACTGCCAAAGAAAGCAGGAGACTGGAGACCAGATCTTGGCAATCTGAACAGATTGGTACAATATACAAAGTTCCGGATGGTCATGGTTCAGTCTGTTTTGCCTTTCCTGCTCAAGGACGACTGGATGTGCTCAATAGATCTTCAGGATGCGTACAGTCACATAAAAATGAACAGGCCATCCAGGCAATACCTATGCTTCCAGCTGGGAGCCAGTCATTACCAATTCAGAGCACTGTCCTTTGGTCTCACCACAGTTCCCAGGGTGTTCAAATGCATGACAGTAGTAGTGGCTCAATTGAGACTGCATGGATTCAGAGTGTTTCCTTACCTGGATGACTGGCTCATAACTGCTCCGACTAGGCATCTGCTGATCAAAGCAAGAGATTATGTATTCCAGTTGTGCTTTCACCTAAGTATTACAATTACTCTTAGCAAACCTCAACTAGAACCAACTCAACTGCTAGAATTCATAGGAGCATTGTTGAACACCTTCAGTGACAGCTTCCCTTCCTTTGTCAATGGTGAAAATGATTCAATTTCAAGTCCAAAAGATAATTCAAAGTTCCTTGCTGCTATCCTGACTGATTTTACAGGTTTTAGGGTCGATGTCTGCTGCCATAATTCAGATTCCACTGGCAAAATATATGAGAATTCTTCAGTGGACCCTGGCGACTCATTGGTCCATCCTGTACCATCCCCTGTCCTCTCAAATCAGAATAACTCAAGCATGCAAAAGATGTCTTAAGTGGAGGATTTGCTCAGAACAAATTTTGCAGGGCTAGCCTATACTTACTCACCCCCCAAGGCCATAGTGGCCATGGACACATCCAAATTTGGTTGGGGGGCACCTCTTGGGAAAGAGTCCAAGGAATCTAGTTCCAGAAGAGGCCAACACACACATCAGTGGCCTAGAAATGAGAGCAGTCCTAGTATTGCAGGGTTTCAAAGACACTCTTCCTTCAGGAACGATTATGATTCAGACAGTATGTCAGTAATCTGGTACCTCCACAAACGAGGAGAAATCAGAGCTTACCTCGTATGTCCAGAAGCTCTGAATGCTTGGCAATGGCTGATCTTGCCCAACTGATTTTTGACAGCAACGCACATTACATTCCGGGGAAGTCCAGTGTGATAGCTGACATGTTGGACACGTCCATCCTATTAACCAAGAGTGGTCGCTCAGCAAGAAAATGGTGGAGAAGATATCCCATCAATGGGGCAAACCATGCTGTGACCTCTTTGCATCTCCTCTCAGCAACAGTTGCAGCAGGCTTTTCGCCCTGATCCCCCCACCAGGGGATTCACCAAGAGATGCTGTCCTCCACAATTGGCCCCATCTGTTCTACACTTACTACACTTAATGTGGTTCAAAAGATCCCAGAGAGTTTTCCAGGACACATGGAATGATTCCTTCCCCAGGGGCAGAGGGGGAGGTAACAATGATGGTGCTGCCCTAGAGGCAGAGGGAGCCTGCAGAACCAGGGTGACCGTGATTCCTTTCGCGGATGCCCTTATCAGCGCTCCTGAAAGGAGGACCGGTTGCTGTACTCTGAAGGCAGTCAGGGGATATTTATCTATGTACCCAGAAGCCTGGCAAACTATCACAAGAGACAAGTGAGTACTAAGAATAATATCCAGAGGATATTCCATTCCCTTTTCCAATCCTGTTCCACAGATCAGAACAATCCCAGATGTTCCACCCAATCGTAAGGGAGCGAACAACTGTAGAGATTCAAAAGTTGCTGCACAAAAGAGTCATCCAAGAAGTCCCCATAGACCAAATAGGATTCGGAACTTACTAAAGATTCTTTTTGGTGCCAAAAAGAACAGGGGACTGGAGGCCCATATTAAACCTAAGCAAATTAAATGAATCTGTTGAGAAGTGAAGTTCCGAATGGTGACACTGCAGCCTATACTTCCCTTTTTAGGGAAAGATGATCGGATGTGCTCAGTAGACCTTCAAGATGCTTACTACCACATAAAAATGGACAGGGCATCAATAAGGTATTTGTGCTTCCGGCTGGGAGCCAGTCATTTATCAGTTCCAAGCCCTGCCCTTTGGTCACACTACAGCCCCCAGAGTGTTTATCAAATGCATGGCAGTAGTCACTGCTCACCTGAGGCGTCTAGGATTCCGAGCGTTTCCCTGTCTAGACGACTGGCTCCTGTCTGCCATCACCAAGCATCTACTCCAACAATCCAGGGATCTGACTTTGGGCGTTTGTGCTCAGTTGGGTATTACAGTCAACTTTCAAAAATCTGCCTTGTTGCCCTGCCAACATGTTACATTTATAGGTGCAGATCTAGAAACCGCTTCTATGGTAGCACGTCTTCCAACAGACAGAGTTGCAGCACTCAGACAGCAGATACTACTTCATCTTCTTCCCAAAACCAAGGTGAAAGCAAATATAGTGCTAAGATTATTTGGGGCAATGGCTTCCACAATAACACTGGTTCCTCTTGCCAGAATGCACATGAGGATCCTTCATTGGCTGTTGTTCTCCCAATGGTCACTTCAGGAGATTCCTCTGTATCATTCGATCAGGATAACGGAATCATGCAAAAACAACTTAAAATGGTGGATACACTCCAGCCATGTGACCATAGGGAGACCCTTTGTTCCACAACAACCCATAGCTGTGGTGACTACGGACGCTTCCCAGATAGGGTGGGGGGGCATTATCTGGGGAGAACAGCACAAGGTATAGGGCAAGAACACTAGTCTTACTTGCATATAAATGTCCTAGAGATGAGAGCAGTGCTTCTTGCGATGCAGTCAGACAGTATGTCTGTGGTTTGGTACATGAACAAGCAGGGTTTAACCAGATCTTACTCTCTGTCATGAGGCCCTAAGAGTTTGGCAATGGGTACTTTCTTCCCAGTGCTTTCTAATAGCAACGCACATTCCGGGGATGTCCAGCATGATTGCAGACAAGCTGAGCAGGGCAATTTTAATGTGTCACGAGTGGTCTCTCAATCAGAACGTAGCGGAAAGAATTTTCCAAATATGGGGTCTGCCTTGCTGTGATCTTTTTGCCACTCCCATGGATGCCAAGTGCAGCAACTACTTTACACTAATCCCCCCTCTGGGGGAGATACTGAGAGACAGTTAAACATATCTTGATGTCCTCTCATAAAGCTTTCACCAGAAAACTGTATTCTAGCAAATGGAAAAGGTTTTCCCTCTGGGCTCAAAACAGGAACAATTGACCCTTTTTCTGTGCCCATTCACTCTATTTTGGAATTTTTGGCAGAACTCTTCCAACAGGGTTCAGCTGCAGCAACCATCAGAGTGCAACTTGCAATCTCAAATTTCCACATTGGTGATCCTACCTCGAACTTAATGTCACACAGGTTGTCTAAAGCCTTCTTGAAAGGTGTCACCTTATTAAGACCTCTCTTTAAGAGGAACCCCTTTCTCGTTGGGATTTAATTTTTTTTCTGTCTCACCTGATGTTACCACCTTTTGTACCCTCCTCATCTTCAGACCTCAAGTTCCTTTCCTAGAAGACCATTTTTCTTGTGGCTGTAACATCTGCTAGAAGAGTATCAGAGTTGCAAGCTCTGTCTATCAAACAGTCATATTTGGTATTTCATAAGGATATGGTATCCTTGTGATCTAATCCATCCTTTTTACCTAAAGTCTCTTCAGCTAACATAAATCAATTTATTGAGCTTCCAGTGTTTTTTCCTAATCACAGCAACAAGGCAGAATACAAATGACATCAACTGGATGTGCACAGACAACTCAGATTCTATTTGCATAGGACAAAATATTTTAGAAAATCTGACCAGTTGTTCGTATCCTTCTCAGATGCAAAAAAGAATAGCTCAGTTTCAAAAACTACTCTTTCCAACTGGCTCTCAAACTGCATTACATTCATCTATACCTCAATAACAAAGATTTACCATTTAAGGTGAAGGCTCATTCCACTAGAGCACTGGCTACGTCTTCTGCCTTTCAGGCCAGAATTCCTATGGATAATATTTGTACAGCAGCTACCTGGGCCACTCTTCCTACATTTATCACACATTACAAAGTGGATTTGGCGTCCAGGGACAGGGCCACCTTTGGTTCCACTGTGCTTAAAGGTGTACTCTCGTGAGCCACCCAGGGAATAGGTGCTAGGGAAGCTGTCCCATCATTGTAAGAATGAAGGCGAGATAGGACAACATAACATAAAGAAGTTATGTACTCGCCATAACGTTCCATGTTTGTTGTCCATCTCGATGTTCATTCTTACGAACCCTCCCTCCTCCCCCCTTCCAAAGACTCCTTGTGGACCTGGTGGATGTTTACTACCTTCAGGAGTTCCTTGCTTCAGTTTGTTTCTCCTTCCATTGGGGATAGCATATATCTGTGTGTGTGTGTGTGTGTGTGTGTGTGTGTGTGTGTGTGTGTGTGTATGTATATATATATATATATATATATATATATATATATATATATATATATATATAGTTATTTACAATTCTTTTAGTAGTAGCAGCAAACAAGATCTAGGGCGTTACACCACTGCATTATGGGATACGTACTTGCCACAAGCCAAGTGAGTCTTTCAGCTGTGTATTCGTCAGAGTCGAGGATTGGCTCTGAACCCATCATTGTAAGAATAGGCGGCGAGATGGACAACAAACACAGAACGTTATGATGAGTACATAGCTTTTTTTTTTTTTTTTTTTTTTTTACTGAATCCCCCCTTTAAAGATCCTACTCTACAGTGGGATTTGAATTTAGTGTTACAAGCCTTGACTCTATCACCATATGAACCAGTTGCAAAATGTGAATTGAATTTTCTAACTTTGAAAACAATGTTTTTGGTAGCCATTAATTCAGCTAGGAGAGTTTCAGAACTGCAGGCCTTGTCTTCTAAACCTCCTTATTTGATTTTTCATAAAGATAAGGTATCCTTACGAACCAATCCATCTTTTCCTCATAATGTGATGTCAGGATCCAACATTAATCAATCTATCCACCTTCCAGTCTTCCCAAATTTTTCCAACAAAGGGGGAATACATTTTAAATTTGTTGGACATTCCCAAACAATTGTTTTCTATCTGCATAGAGCTGACAAATTCAGAAAATCAGATAAATTTATTGGTGGTCTTTTCAGAATCAAGATTGAGAAAGCCAGTTACCAAAATAACTTTAGCTAAGTGTCTCACTGATTGCATTTCCTTTGTCTACAATAAGTTGGGTTTATCCCTTCCAAAATCGTTGAGAGCTCATTCAACTAGATCCATGGCAACCTTTTCAGTATTTCTGTCCAGATGTCCCATAAATGAGATTTGTGCTGCAGCCACTTGGGTTAATCCTCATATTTTTATTGCTCATTACAAAGTTGATTTTGTCTCTAGAGGAAGAGCAGCCTAGGAATATCCTTTATTAGAATCCTCCCAGGATTCAGGTAGGTGGGGACTCTGTCCCACATGTTGAGGAGTGAATAAAAATTGACAACATCAGATAAAGAAGTTATGTTCTCACAATAATGTTCCATCTGTGTTGTCCATTTTCATTCTACCTTATCTTCACCATCCATCCCCCTACCTTTCTTGTTTATGACTTCTGGAACAGGGAGAGGATACTGGAGGAACCAATTTCCTTCTTTTGAGCTGCAGACAGTGATATCTCTTATAATCATTATTTCTTACATTGTTATTTAGCAATAAAAAGCAGTAAATAAGATCTGAGGTATGGAAGCATGGTACAGCATGGTACAGCATTAGAGGTAAGGGAGGTGCTTGAGAATTGAAGCAGCCACTAGCTGCAAAAAGTGGCTGAGTCAGATTTGAAGAACAGGTGCGAACCCACATGTTGAGGAAGAATGAAAATGGACAACACAGATGGAACGTTATGGTGAGTATATAACTTCTTTATTTTGACACTTGGTGCATTTTCATTTGCAAATTTAGTTTCATTATGGCAGCTAGCTGTGATCGGTAGATTAACTGTAGTGAAAGAGGAGTTCTTGGAGGAAATGAATTACTTCATTTAGTGTTTAGTTCCTTCACTGATTGAAGGTGGTAGTGTGACAGGTCTATTATTAATGGGGACCCCCTGTACTGTCCAGCTTTCTGCAATCCCCGCTTATCCTGAAGTCTTTCTGCAGTACTACCACATGCCTTCCCCCCCCTTTTCATGCTAACTGCTTTAATATGGCAGTGCTAACGTAATTCTTCAAGTACAGAATTCTAGTCCCCGTTTCCAAATTACATTGTATTACAGCAGAATCCAGGCTACTCATGCAGTCTTGCCAACGTACTATCTCAAGTTGTGAAGTACTCAAAACCTCCCAGACTGTTTGCCACATGCAACAACATGAGGGGCCAGCTGCTGTTTCACACCCATAGACTTATCCAGGAAGTTGTACCCTTTTGGGTGTTAAATTACCTTGTCTGTTGAATCTCCTAGTTAGAATCTCTACTACAATCTGCTTGAACCAAAATAGTCAAGCATGTTAATTCCTTTAAATACCCCAACTTTTGTCTCCCTTTAAGTCTGCTTGAAGGGGCATGCTTAATTAGGTGTGCTTTTGACTCTACCAGATTATGCATGTACTTGCCTAACCTTCCCTAAAATCCTGAATCAGTTGCCATGATTCTAGAAAGTGTGAAGTCCTTTGCGTTAGTATTTGGAACTGAATATAAGCTCTGCTTTTTGCACTCTTACAATGTACTGCACTTCTTAATCTTG